>NW_006922117.1:1352135-1370003 GCF_000298275.1 Orycteropus afer afer | reverse complement strand
AATGCTATTGTTGGCAGTTTTAAGCTGTCTCTACTTGAAGCCTTGGTGGTCCATTGATTAAGCACTTACTTACTGTCTACTGCTAGCATCAGTGATCAATTGAACAGGAATAGACTTACGGATTACTTTAAAAATACACAGCCTGAATCAAACTGTCTACCTCTTTCTAACTGGCTATGCTGTTGACTGCATGGACCTCTGGCAGCTATAAACCATTACTCAAAAAAATAAAACTATCATCCAGTCAAGTCAGACTCTTAGTGAATTTACAGAACAGTGTAGAACTGTCCCATAGGGTTTCCAAAGCTGTAATCTTTCCAGAAGCAGACTGCCTGCACATCTTTGTCCCAAGGAATGGCTGGTGGGCTTGAACTGCCAACCTTTCAGTAAGCAAACTCACTTCCCTGGAGTTATTCTGGACTCAGAGCGACCCCTCCTTGGGTTTCCCAGGTGGTATCACTACGGAAGTAGATTACCAAACCTTCCTTCTGAGGAGTGGCTGGTGGGATTGAACCGCCAGCATCCTGGTTAGTGGTCAAATGCCTTAAGCAGTACACCACCAAAGCTCCCAAATACAAGCAGCCAAGTGCTTATAACCACTTAGTCACCACAGCTTCCTATTAATTAGATCTCACCTACTGACTGACAAATACTCAGATTGAATAAATTGAATGTTTTATGATAAATTCCCTCACTATGTCTATGACCAATCTCAATGTGCATAATCATATTTGGCTTATTATATTTACATGGAATGTAATCTTTGAATATGAACGATTTTGCTATTTTTGTGTTAAGAAGATGAAAAGCATTACATTGTATAATAATATAATGGACATCATGCATGTTAATCTTAAAAAATTTCCATATATATTTTTTTGAAAATTTAGTTTAGTAGATTACAGATCCTATGAAATACTCTTGAAATTGGTCTAACAATATTTTATAAAGGAAAAATGCGTTTATGGAAGTATGGTCACAGTATGTACAAATATAAAATAACTGAAAACATTAATATTCTCTGATTTATAATGGAATATAATCTATTTGGGATAAAACAACAATTACGGGGAAATAAAACCTCTGAATATCCTTTCATAAAGTTATGCTACAACGATCAATTCTATACTAAGAAATAAATTGAGACTTGTCATAAATCATTCCACAGGAGTGAAAACTATGAACTTAATGATCTGGGATAGTTACTTAAAGTTCTAAGATTCTAGAATGGATACAGATTTGAAACATGGTTATAAATGAATGAGTAATTTTATCCAAAGCCTAAAGATATTTGATGCTAATTTTAGAAAGAGGCACAGCAGGTTGAATAGATTAAACATTTTGTATTAAAACATCTATTCATGTTAAAAAATTACATGTAATGAAATAAGAACAGCTGGCTCTCTTTTGTTCCCATGCAAAAATGATTATTTTCTACTGGATAGTGACTGATTTATTTCCTCTATCCATTTGGTCACATTTCAATATCCCTAAATGCTTAGAAGAGGTCATCCGTTGCAAGTAAATGTGTTTGAAATGCTAAAGTTACAGTAATAAAAAATGTCACATTTTAATACTTTTCCCATTATTGTTTAAAATATATTACATTCAATTTTTCCAGAAAAATGTAAACAGTGCCAAATGAAATAGAAACTCTCTGATAATACCAACCGTGATAACTGAGCACAAAAAAGCCACTTGTTGTGAAATCACTGTGGAATTTGATCAGAATCTGATTTGAAGTGCTATACACTGATTCCAAAGCTGTATTGCCACTGAACTGACCAATCTGAGGCGAGTTTTGGTCTGGTCCATCCCTGTTGTGAGAGAGAGATCAGTTTTTTTAGCACAAGTTTAAGGAATATATTATATGCGAAATAATAAATACACAGAAGATAAATAAAGCAATAAGTGGCAAATCATGTTTTTGTTATGTGCCTTAGAATCATATCTGACTCATAGCAACCCCTCCTTGGATTTCCGAGACAGTATCACTAGGGAAGTAGATTGCCCAACCTTCCTTCTGAGGAGTGGCTGGTGGGTCTGAACCACCAGCCTTCTGGTTAGCAGGCAAGTGCCTTAGGCACTATGCTACCATATTGCCTAATGTCTATTTATAGGATAAAACACTTAAAAATACGAAGTATAAAGATAGATCTCATTTTTACCTACACAAAATGCTCTCATGTTAGTTGTAATCAACTACATTCTTTGGTTTTCTGACCACCATTTGCCTCTGTTGGGTACCCTGGAGTCCATTTTGACTCTCAGTGATGCATGTGACAGTGTAGAACTGCCCATAGCATTTTCTTAGCTGTTTCTTTTTTGTGCTATGAGGGCTCCTTGACTGAAACACAGATTCTCCTACCTGTGGATTATCCTAAAGATTTGAGATTTGACTCCCTTTTATTTTCTCTAGCAACAATCTTGAGACTCATTGGTTGCTAGAAATCTTATGAATTATACAGTAGTTCTATCAATTGTCAATAATCAATATAAAGATTATTTATAGTACATTTTTAAATAAAGATGTTTCACTTAACATCATGATAATTCAACTATAATATTTTATAAAATATTATTATGCTAGAAATTGAATACTGCTATAAAATAGTAAGTTGAATATAGGGTCTTAAATTTCACAGACTTTTGTGAATAGAGATCTTTCTTATTTTTAACTTATCTGTCATGAATTCGTTGTTGTTGCATGCTAATTCAATAACAACTTTTAAACTTTTTTTACCCATGAAAGTTTTTGTTCTATAGTATTTAGCTATTTAATGGGCAATAAAGCCAACCTGTTTCTTTTGCTTATTTCATTCCACAGATCACCCTCTCTCACCCTCACTTACACCAATTCAAATATCACAGGGCAATTTTAACAGAGGATTGTGATGTATTTTCATTCCTACTTTGTTCCACTGTTGTGTAGTTGAATCAATCAATAACAATGGTCCTGGCTTACCATACATTAATGAAATCATAGATTGGTTCTGTTTGAAGGACTGTAAAATTGATGTAGATTCCGTTCCCTGGGGGTACTCTCACAAGCCAAAAACAGTCTTGAAAATTTGGATACTCATCAGGATATCCAGGTGAGTAAATGGTGCCATTCATTGCAGTTATATTCCCACCACAAAGAGCTGAAGAAAAGACACAGATGAAATAATAACAAAACTAACTATAAATAAAGAGTCAAACACAGCCTATCTTGTAAGCAGTGTAAGATATATCTATTTGCTGTGTTTTCACTCTACTTGAGGAATACAAATGGCAGTTGGCAGCCATGCACACAGCATAAACCCATACCACACCTTTGCCATCGAGTTGATTCCAACTAATAGAGACCCTGAAAGACAAAGTAATGTAAGGTGGCCACGGCCGTAATCTTTACAGGAGTAAATTAGCACATCTTTCTCTCATGGATGTGTGGTGGTTTGAACCACTGACCTTTCAGTTAGTGGTTGACCATTTAACCACTGTATCACTAGGGCTTCTTAAAAAAATATCATCAACTTCCATTTATTTTTCATATGAAGTCTGCTACATGATTGTTATTAACAATAAATCACATTAAGATTTCTATTTTTCTCAAATAATTTATCAGTACATGTATACTGTTCAACTTTTATGACTCTTAATATTTAAAACTCCAAGCCTTTTTATTTTAAAAGGGGTTTTCTAGAGGACAAGAACTCAAATTCAGTAGCATTATCTGGGTTACTGGTTTATATAGGCATAACTATTAAACATACGGGCAATCTTACTTCCGTAGTGATACTGCCTCGGAAACCCAAGGAGGGGTCGCTATGAGTCGGGGCCGACTCGACGGCACATAGCAACAACAACAACAATATTAAACATACACACACATATCCATTCACTCATACAAGACTCACATGCATAGGAAAAACTGAAATGTTAATTAAATTTTAATTGCCAAAAGGGAAAGTTAGGACCTCGGCCAAACCAAAAAGCAAACAAACTTGCTGCCATGGATTTGATGCCAAATCATAGCAACCCTCACTGGGTTTCCAGGGCTGTAAATCTTTACAGAAGTAGACTGCTTCAATTTTCTTCCACAGAGCAGTTGGTGAGTTCTCACCACTGACCTTTTGGTTAGCAGCCAGAAGCCTTAACCACTATACCACAAGAGATCCTTTAAGACCTCTGCCAGTAATGATAATTATAATCAGTTATTTATTATGAAGTGTTAAGGTTTTTGATTTGGGTATTAATCATGATTCTTCAACTGAAAAAGACACTATAGTTAGCATGTTTTTGAAGAGGAGCATGGTAAAACAAGTATTACACAGATAACATCACCTGAAAGATAACTTGAAGTGAGAAACATACCTTCACACCTTGGAAGTGGATGATTCCAGTTACGACTGACTCCGTGAAGGCAAGTGAGAGCTGAATTTCCAATTAAAGTGTATCCAGGGAAACATTCAAATGAAATGGTTTGACCCACAGTGAAATCATTGCCAATGACAAAACCATTTCTAAATGGGCGTGGATCAGGACAGCTTTGTAACTGATAGGCTGAAAAAAGAAAGAGAAAAGGAAAGGCATTAATTTTTTCATATTGAATTTTAGAAAACTAAGATGGGTATTATTTACACCTTGATATGCTGCTGCTTGTAGATGGTTAATTACAGCCATTTAAATTTATGATAAATGATGTCACTGACTGTCTTAATTATAAGTTTAAAGAAAATATACACTTACTATTACAGATATCATTTAAATTAATCAATTCCTTTATATATATTGCTATGCTTCTTAGTATTACTACAAGTACATTTTGAAAAATTGAATAAGCCTAATTCTGAGTATTTTTGAAATTTGTACTAATTTTTCTCTGAAAAAAAAAAAAAAGCCACAATATCCAACTGTCAATTTTTTCAAAGGATGATATTTAATAATAGAAATTACTAGGAAATAAATTTTTGTCAAGTATAAAATTTTGTACTCCAGTAATCATATGTTTGTCAATGCATCATAATTGACTCATGTTGCTCATACTACTCTTATTTTACATTCTGCAATACACCAAAATTCTTGTTTATTTATTTACCATTATATTCCCAAAACCTGGACCATTGTTTTTCACATAGTAGGTTTCCAGTACCCATTGCTGAATTAATTTTGAATATATGCACAGTGTGCATGTCAATATATTATAAATATCCAGAACCTTTTATTTAAGTAGCACAAAACCATATTCCAATAGATAAATTTTTTATTGCTGGTAACCAAAGACTATATTTCTACTGATGTTAAAATCTCCTATCCCCAAAAGCAAATATATACCTGATATTTGAAATTTAACAAGCAATTCTATGTAGTTTGTAAGAATTTCATGCCAATTTTTTCAACCCAAAAATTTCAAAATTAATAAACAAATTCCTTTTAAGGTGTTAAAGGTCTTATTCAGAGTGTTTATTTTTTTATAAGAATCAGTTTTTCATGCAAAAAACATCAAATCAAATAGAGCTTTAATTCTAATTTAAGACAATCCACTATATGTATCATTTGTTTCCATTAGGATTTGTAATATATGATACTATTAAATGAATCTTCTCAGTTTTCATTTATATTTAAAAACTAATTTTGGAAATAATAAAGATTTAAGCAAAAGTAAATAAAACAGAACATAGAAAGACAATAGAAAAAAATCAACAAGACTAGAGAATGATTCTTTGAAAATAATAAAAATCGACAAAGCACTGGCAAACTTAACAAAGGAAAAGAAAGAGAAGATGAAAATAACATGAATAAGAAAGGAAATGGGTGATGTCACAATAGAACCAACAGAAATAAAAACAATAATATCAAGATATTATGAAGAATTGTACACCAACAAAATTGAAAACCTAGAAGAAACAGATAGTTTTCCAGAAATACAGTACTTACCTAAACTAACACAGACTGAAGTACATAATTTAAAAAGAAGAAATTGAACAAGTCATAAAAAATTACGAACAAGAAAAACTCCTGGCTCAAATGGTTTCACTGGAGAATTATACCAATCATTCAGAGAAGAGCTGACACCAATCCTACTCAAATTATTCCAAAACATAGAAAAGGATGGAATCCTCCCTAACTCATTTTATGAAGCAAGCATAACCTTGATACCAAAACCAGGCAAATACGTCACTAGAAAGGAAATTACAGACCAATATCTCTCATGAATATAGATGAAAAAATCTTCAACAAAACTCTAGGCCATAGACTTCAACAACATATAAAAATAATAATAATACATCATGACCAAGTGGGATTCATATCAAGTATGTAAGAATGGTTAAGCATTTGAAAAAGAATCAACGTCATCCATCACATAAGTTAAAAAAAGGAAAAAATATGATCCTATCAATAGATGCAGAAAAGGCATTTGATAAATCCAATACCCATTCTTGATAAAAGCTCTCAGAAAAAAGAGAAATAGAAGGGGAATCCCTCAACATAAGGCATCTATGCAGAGCTAATAGCCAACATTATGCTCAATGGAGAGCGACTGAAACCATTCCCCTGGTGAAAAGGAACGAGACAAGGATGCCTTCTATCTTCACTCCTATTCAACACTGTCATGGCAGTCCTAGCCAGGGAAATAAGACAAGAAAGGGAAATCAAAGGCATTCAAATTGGTAAGGAAGAAGTAAAACAATACCTATTTGCAGATGATATGATTCTATATATAGAAAACCCAAGAGACTCAGCAAGAAACTACTGGAACTTACTGAAAGATTTAGTATAGTGGCAGGATATAAGATCAACATACAAATATCAGCCAAGAGGTTTCTGAAAAGGAAATAAAGAAATCAATACCATCTACAATAGTTACCAAAAAGATAAGATAGTTGGGAATAAATCTTACCAGGAAGACAAAAGACCTATACAAAGAAAACTACAGAACACTACTTCAAGAGATCTACATAAATGGAAGAACATGCCACGCTCATAAATAGGAAGAATGAACATTGTGAAAATGCCAATACTACCCAAAGCAATCTAGACTTTCAATGCAATCCCTATCCAGAATTCATCAACATTCTTTAAAGACACGGAAAAAAAAAAAATCACTAATTTAATATGAAAAGGAAAGAGACCTCAGCTAAGCAAAGCACTACTGAAGAAGAAAAAAGTAGGTCTCAACACTCCCAGATCTCAAAACCTACTACACAGCCAAAGATGTCAAAACAGTCTGGTATTGGTACAAGGACAGACACATAGAACAGCAGAACAGAATTAAGAACCCAGAAATAGATCTATCCACCTATGATCAGCTGATATTTGACAAAGGGTCAAAATCCATTCAATGGGGAAGAGATTGTCTCTTTCACAAATGGTGCTCGCAAAACTGGATTTTCATTTGCAGCAAAATGAAACAAGATCCATACCTCACACCATCCACAAAAACTAATTCCATATGGATCAAAAACTTAAATGTGAAACCTAAAACTACAAAGTTAATCAAAGAAAAAATAGGGTCAAAGTTCGGGGTCCTAATTTGTGGCATAAACAGACTATCAAGTATAACCCAAGATGCACAAACAACAGAAAATAAACTAGATGATTTAACTAAATTTAAATTATTATGTGCATCAAAAGATTTCTCCAAGAGAGTAAAAAGAGAACCTACAGAATGGGAAAAAATATTCTGCAATGACATATCAGATAAAGGACTTAGCTCTAAAATTTGTGGAAAACTCCAACACCTCAACATCAAAAAAGATAAACAACCCAATTAAAAAATGGGCAGAAGACATGAACAGACACTTCACCAAAGTAAATATTCAGGCAGCCAACAAACATATGAAGAAATTTTCATGATCATTAGCCATTAGAGAGATGCAAATCAAAACAACCATGAAATACCATGTCACTTCAGCATTAATTGCAAAGCTCAACAAGACAGAAAATAACAAATGTTGGTGAGGATGTGGAGAGATTGGGACTCTCATACACTGCTGGTGGGACTGTAAAATGATACAACCATTGTAAAAATCTGTATGGCGATTGCTTTAGAAGTTGGAAATAGAAATACCATCTGATCCACCAATCCTATTACTAGGTATATATCCTAAAGAAATCAGAGGCAGGACAAGAAGAGATGTATGCACACCCATGTTCATTGTAGCACTACTCACAACAGGAAAGAGATGGAAGCAATCTACATGCCCATCAACTGAGGAATGGCTAAAGAAACTGTTATACATACAATGATGGAATACTATGCAACCTTGAAGAAGAATATAGAATCTGCAAAACACTGCATAATGTGGATGAACTTGGAGGAAATTATGCTGAGAGAAATAAATCACAGAAGGCTAAATATAGTATTAGTCTATTATTGTAAAAAGTCAATGGAAGGTTTATACATGGAGGAAACTTTCTTCATTGGTTACCAGGGATGCAGGGATGAGAGTGGAGGGAAGGGAAAATTCCCAGTTAGGTTGGAAAATAATAACACAATCATATATATATATATATATATGAAATAAAAAATTATTTGTTGTTACCAGGGGATAGAGAGAGGGGGAAAGGGGAAGCTTTGTTTGTGGGGTAGTAAGTTTATGTTAATGATGGTGGAATATTTTGGAAAAGGATAGCAGTAATGGTGGCACAACATGAAAAATGTCATCAATGTCCCTGAACTGTAAATGTGGAAGCTGTTATGTTGACAAAGCTCCTGTGTATGCTTTCACCAGAATAAAAGTAAAATTAAAAAAAAAAAAGTAATTTTGAAAGCTAGGGAAGGACTTGTGGACAAATGTATGATCCTGTGATAGTTTGTACACTGCTTTATCTTTCTATGATTTTTAGTTTAATAGGAAAGTGTAGGACATACATTTTAATTACTCACAAGAAAAATTCCCATTGGAAAATAATAAGCAATGTAAGACATAACCTAACAATGTTGATGATGTAATATTCTTTCAAACTGAGTCTATCAGTAGGGGAGTATCCTTAATCACATACCATGCATCAAAAATCAGAAAGTTTTAAAAGTCTAACTGTAAAATAAATCTAAAAAATAATATTGACCCTATGAATCTGAGTAGATTAGCCTGTTTCTTAATAATGGTATTAATTCAATACTGTAATGCAGTAAAAGATGAGCTTGTTTTTAAAGCTCAATGAATTTCCCAAATATGGTCTAGTTCTTGCAATACTTTAAGTCAATAATCTTAATAACATGTTGATAACATTAACAAGATTTTGTATATTTTATGCTTTTGTCTGTGTCAATAATTAATCATATTTCAGGAACACATTGATTTTAAAAAGCCATGAATAAAGTTCTAAATGTAGTTTTATATCACCTAAATAAGAGCATCCTTTTTGGAGGTTAGGGAAAATGTGGTTAAAACCAATGGATGAAGTCAACTTTAAGGTGAGTAACAAGGTGCTCGGTATACGACACTGTACACCCACTAGAGATGGACCACAAATCTGTTTATGAGTCTTCCTGGCATCAAGAAAGAGAGAAACTCAATCAATTTCCCAGTTGTTTCTGATATAATCTATTTTCTCAGGATCATGGTCAATTTTGTGTTGATAGGTTGTAGAAATGACTCCTGTCTTATGTAAAGGATAATGTGTGATGTTATGTCCTTAAATTACATATGCAAGTGCAATACTAATTGTAATTACTTAAACCAATGTAGTTTGATCCTTATTTTAACTACTACAATGTCTCATATTTTCTTTTGGATATATGCTTTTACTCAGCAAATATTTATCATGTCCTTATTGTCCTAGATACTTGAGATATATCAGCAAATAATACAAAAATCTCTGTTCTCATGAAGCTCACACCCAAAGTATCACACTCCCATGAAGTCCTTTGATATAAGTGCAGAGATGCAATCAACTTTTAAGTTAATTTGATTAAAAATTGCAATCATTGTAACTGTACTTTTTACTTAAAATACCATAACATTAAATATTTAATGTCAAAAGGACTTGGACATTTAAGATCTGAAATAACACAGTAATAATAGCTAAAATGAACTGAATATTTAACAATGGTATGCATTATGAGATGTATTTTACATTAATTTCATCATATAAAGTTCAAAACAACTTCTCTGGTAGGTACTATTATTAACTTCCTTCAGCAGATGAGGAAGTCAAGTCAGAACCACAGGCCACATTAGATTGAATAGGGAGCATCAGTAGTTGAGTTCACACTACATGAATCCAAACCTTATACTCAAAAGGGAGAAAAAAATCTTCCTCAAGGTCACAGAGAAATATTATATTAGAGATAAGCCTAATATAATACGATTATTAACTATTTATATTTCCATAACAAGAAAACAAAATCAAGGAATATCATATTATCATTATAAAGTAAAATTCAATGATTTTACAAATAACATATTCATACTAAAAATATACTTTCATACACTCATTTTGATGCAAAAGCGAAGATCAATCTTTGATATCCAGCTTGCCTTGCTTTTAATTGCATTGCCTTGCCTAATCTGATTGTGTATTAATTTAAGACTAATTCAATACTTTTTTCATGATTAGGATTTTCTTAGGTCTCAGAAAAACATCATTCTCCCTGCACAGTTGCCTACAAATTACATTTACTGGAAAGAAAAAAAAAAACAAACTTCCTAATGTAAGCTTGCCTTGATGACAGTTCCTTTCTCTTTGTAGAAACAGAACATAGAAAATACTTATTATTTCTCTAATAAGTTAAAGATTTCTAAAAACCGATTAGGGGCTAAGTGGGTTTCACCTTTTATTACTCCTCTTACCTTGGTATACAATGTGAAATCCTTGTTTGTTTTGCGAATAGTCACTGTGAAAATACAAGCTGGTTTCATGGGTTGTGCTAAATATAGAAGAAGGTATTTGAGGACCACTAAGCCGGCCAATAACTGTACTAGTTTCTGAGGATCCACTTCTTACTTCCAAATAATCATGTATGGTTTCTGTAGAAAAATTTACGAACTGAAGATGCACTCCTGAGAAAGAAAGAACAAATACATTTTTTTTTCCCCAAAATTAAACACACATGTATGTATCTATGTGCTTACAGATGTTTCTGCATATGGCGTATTCTCAAGATTTGAGCAATATGTTTCTGTGTACCCAGGACAGATGGTTTAGGTATGCTTCAGAGTAACAGAATGCAATCTCAAATGCCCACTGTTAAAAGGGAAAATCTCTTTCATTTTGTTATCATGCCACCATAGGAAATCTGTTCAAGAGAGTGGCTCTGTTGCTCTTTGATATTATTTGAAGTTGTATCAAGAAATTATAAAGGTAAAAAAGCCATTCTGCAATTTATATTATGCAAAAGGCCAATTGAAAGCCAAGAAATGATTTCAATTTTTTAGAATATATTAGCATAATCAGGTTCTAACAGTATATTAGAAGTTACTCATTCACCTGTAGGGGATAAATTAACTACTATACCATAAAATAACATTTTGGGATATTTAACTTATAAGAGTGTCTTTTGGTATTTTGCTTAACTGAAGACAATGATATAAATAAAATCTTGTTGTTGTTAGGTGACATCAAGTCAATTTTAAATTATAGAGATACTGTGTGACAGTTTAGAATTTCCCATAATGTTTCTAGGCTGTAATCTTTATAGGAGGAGATCACCAGGTCTGTGTCCTGCAGACCTCTGGATGAGTTTGAACCAACCACCTTTCTATTAGCAGCCACGTGCTTAGCTGTTGTGCCACCAGAGCTCCTTATAAACATAATGACCTCAATAAAATCTAGTGACCATAGTTATATACGATTATACTACAATATATTCTCAGTGTCTTTATTCACAGACCAACCAAAATATGAGATAGTGAAATATTTGTGGGATTTCAAAACTAATGCTAACAAACACTTTAAAGTATGTTGAGGAATTCAATTACTATTCCATTTTTGTTAAGTTAATATTTATTGAGACTACTATTCTTCAAATTATTTATAATAAAAAACTGCCTTTTTTGTTTTTCTTTTTCTAGATGTGTTTAAAGTTACTTACATATGTTAATTTATTTAATTCTTATAGTTATTCAAGACAGGCAGGAAACTGAGGCACAGAAAAGTTAACCAACATGAAAAATTTACACTACAAGCTAATAAAAATGAGATTCTAAGTTGAACACTGTGACTGTCAAGCTCTTGCTTTTATTGATGATGCTGTAGCTCCCAAGTTCATGTTTTTTTACTAAATGATGAAAAAGAGTTCCATGAATAAATAAATTAAAAAAACACTGAAATGGTACTTTGAAAAATTAAATTAGCTTCTGTAAAGACTAACTTCTTAGAGCTATGAAACATGGTACAATAATTTTTGAGTCTTGAAAATTTATATTCTTTCCTTTAAAAATCTCTCCGTCTCCTTAAAGGAGCTCTAGTGACATACTGGGTAAGGCATTTGGTTGTTAAGCAGACGGTCAGCAGTGCAAATCCATCAGCTGCTCCATGGAAGGAAAATGGGGTAATCTACTTCTGAAAAGATTTACAGCCTTGCAAACCCAACGGAGGTTGCTATGAGTCAGAATTGACTAGATGGCAGTGAGTTTTTTGTTCTTGTTTCATCTCCTTTACAAAAAAAGTCTTGTCAGTGCCTGTTCTGAAAGAATACTATTTTAGTTTTGAGATGTATTCATTTTTCTTTAAAAATAACTATAAGTTTCATGTTCAAATACACTAGAGCTAATTTGATTTAACTGAAACTAAATAAAAACTGTGGGATAATTTAAATGAAGTCAATCAGAAACAATCTCTTAGATTTTCAACTCTAAATTAGAGCTATATAGTCCTCTTTTATTTATTTAATTTTTTTGGATGAATTTGCTTTTAACATCAAAGAAGTATCAGTAAAAAGTACTAAGGTTTTGTTGAACATAATAAAATAATGACACTATTGAAAACATTTTTAATACTTTATATTAAAATAATATATTTAGCTCAGTGTGAAAGTCTGAAAATTATGTCAGTTGGCCTTAGTAGAATGGTGGGCCTGGGTCTGAGTCCAGACTCCATCTTGACTTCTGTTTACTTCCTTGACAGCCAATAGCTTTCGTTCAGACTAAAGCATATAACTAAAGAGAAGTTAACCTTTGTAGTTAAACTAAAGATGGATGCCAACAGAGTATTCCTGAGGAGATCTTGATAGGTCTTACCAAAAGACTTATCTGAAGTCTCCTGCACAATCAGTCCTCAGGAAATGAAGAAACTACACCAATAGAATGTTCTCAGAAAAGGAATATCTTATCATTGTCTTATGAACACCCTGTAAAACCCCCTTTAGTCACATACTTTTACAGTATTTCATATAACCAATCTAAGAAGCCCATGTACGCTCTGTAAGTCAATCAATGCAAAAGCTCTGCTTCATATTAGCCTTCCTCTAACATCCCTACTTTGCAGACTTCCAGTAATAAAACTGTAAAAATTTGCTAGTTACAGATTTTACTACACAAATATACCCAATCACCCTCAGCTCCATTTTTCACAATGAGCATAACCACATTTTGAACTATTTTGAACATCCACTAAATCTCTTTCCTTACATTTTAACAGAATATGTATGCTTACACCTTGCCATTTAATGATATCAGAAATGGGACTTGAGGTGTATTATCTTGGTGGGCCCCAGCACATTGAGAACCTGGAGATGCAGGATCAATGCAGGCCCCTTGGGCCCTTCCATTTCCCTAGATTACCGGGCTTCATTCCAGGTTAAATAGGCTGTCAAATCAATCACCACCTCATTGCACAGACACTCTTCAAAATTTGCTGTTGGCTTTCTGTTACACTCTCCTTTTACTTTCATTTTCTGAATGTTTTTACATGTTTGTTACCAAATTAAGTCTGGTGCAGGTGTCACCACAATTTTTCCAGTTTTAATACTCTAGCAGACTCTGAGAGAGGCAAAGTTTCCACTTATTATGTTTGAAGTCACACTTTTCTTTCTCTCTTGAGTGCACATTCAGTTTCCAGTACACATTAAGGGTTTTGTGCATATTAAGATTTACTGGTATGTGCAGTTCACTGCTTCAGTAAAATGAGAAATGGTAGTTCCAAGTATTTCATGGGACCACTATCATGAACTGGCCTGTTTTGGCCCATGTACTTGCTTATACCTAGAATATTGGCATACCTGTACTAAGGGCATTCTAGAATATCAATGGCAAGCTTGTGGCTCTTTTAACTTAGACAAACTAATTTTCCTGCACAGTAAATTAATTATAAGGAGTGAGCTCCCACATGTGGCAATCACAGTGGGATCCTTATTTTAACTGGTATATGGAAGCTTCCAAAAGACATCAAGAAAGTAGAATGGCTGCCATGCAAGATATTATTTTGAAATTAAGTAAAAGACAAAAAGAAATGGGATGTCAGATACCTACTCCCATTCCTTCTGCTCCCCCACTGGCTGCATCTTCTTTATATCCATCCCTGCCTTCTTACTCCACTACTAACAACCTTTTAGAAGTCCTTCCCCTCCACAAGGCACTGAAGAAATAAACCCTATTCCTTGATGCATTTTAAATTTCATCCTGCATCTCTCAGAATGGGCATCAGGGAAGCTCCTAAAGACTCTACCAGGTCTTTTGTTCCTTGGACCCACACTGGATTACATAGCATACACAGTTAAGGATTTTCCAAATTTATGAAATGACATTTATAAATCTCCCAAAGAATTTACCAATTTTATTGAAGCTTATCAGCCCAAGCTACCAAATTTATATCAATTGGTTATCAATCCTGAGGGATGCTCAATTATGCTTAGAACATGCTGGCTGGAAGGTCTACAAACTAGTCTTCATTTTAACACAAATGAGATGGCTGATGAATTGCTCCAAAAGTCCCATAAAAAGGGACTAAGAATTTATTGTTAAGAATGTATTGATTCCCTCAATAGAGACTTTCTTGCAGAATAATAGATTGAACAAAAATTTATGTGTTGTTGTTGTTGGTATGTGCCATCAAGTCAGACCTGAGCATGTTTTTGATTATCAAAACTAGTTATATCAAAAAAAAATTGAACATTTGGATTTAGATCCTTTGTCCCCAGTGGCCTCAGAGCTTTTAATACGGCATTTTTGTGTTTCCTTCACCCAAATCTTTTGTTGTTGTTAAGTGCTGTTGTGTCATCTCCAATTCATAGTGATCTTATATACAGCACAAGGAAACACTTGTTTCCAGCTCCATGATTCTTGCTATACTTGAGCCCATTGCCACAGCCACTGTGTCAATCCACCTCATTGAGGACCTTCCTCTCTTTTGTTTTCCCTCCACCTTACCAAGCATGACATCCTTCTCCAGGGAATAGTCCCTTCTAACCACATGACCAAGGTAAGTGAGATGAAGTCTGGCCACTCCTGCTTCCAGGGAGCATTCTGGCTGCACTTCCTCCAGGACAGATTTGGTAGTTCTTTTAGCAGTCCATGGTACTTTCAGCATTCATTGCCAGCACCACAACTCAAAAGCATCAATTCTTCTTTGGTCTTCCTTATTCATTGTTCAGCTCTCACATGCATATGAGGCAATTGAAAATACTATAGCTTGGGTCAGGCTCACCTTAGTCCTCAAGGAAACATCTTTGCTCTTCAGTACTTGAAAGAGGTCTTTTGTAGCCAATTTTCCCAGTGCTATATGTCATCTGATGTCCTGACTGCTGCTTCCACTGGCATTGATTGTAGAACCAAGCAATGTGAAGCCTTTGACAACTTCAATCTTTTCTCCATGTATGGTGATGCTACTTATAGGTCCAGTTGTGAGGATTTTTATTTTCTTTATATTGAAATGATGTAAGCCATACTGCAGACTGTATTCTTCAATCTTCATTAGTAAGTGACTGAAGTGATCCTCACTTTCAGCAAGCAAAGTTGTGTTGTTAGTGTATCGCAGGTTGTTAATGATTCTTTCTCCAATCCTGATACCACATTCTTCATATGATCCAGCTTCTTGGATTATCTGCTCATCATACATATTGAATAAGTATTGTTAAAGGATACAACCCTGATGCTCTCCTTTCTTAATTTTAAACCATGTAGTGTCCCCTTGTTCTGCTCGAATGGCAGCCTCCTGGTCTATGTACAGGTTCTTCATGAGCACAGTCAAGTGTTCTGGAATTCCCATTCTTCTGAATGTTACCCACAATTTGTTATGATCCACACAATCAAATGTTTTTGCATCATCAATAAAACACAAGTAAACATCTTTCTGGTATTCTTTGCTTTGACCCAAGATCCATCTGACATCAGCAATGATATTCCTCATTCCACAGCCTCTCATGAAACCAGCTTGCATTTCTGGAACTTCTCTGTCAATATACTGCTGCAAACGTTTTTGAATTATCTTTAGCAAGACTTTACTTGCATGTGATGTTAATGATATTGTTGATAATTTCCATATTCTGTGGGATCACTTTTCTTTGGAATGGGTACAAATATGGATCTCTTCCATTCAGTTGGGCAGGTAGCTGTCTTCCAAATCTCTTGGCATAGATAAGTGAGCGCCTTCAGTGGGACACCCATTTGTTGAAACATCTGAATGAGTATTCCGTCAATTCCTGGAGCTTTGTTCTTTACCAATTCCTTCAGTGCAGCTGTGACTTCTTCCTTCAGTAACATTGTTCTTGATAATATGGCACCTCCTGAAATGGATGAATATCTACCAGTTCTTTGTGGTACAGTGAGTCTGTGTATTCCTTCCATCTTTTGATGCTTCCTGCATTATTCAATATTTTGCCCACAGAAGCCTTCAATATTGCAACTCAAGGCTTAAATTTTTTCCTCTTATCTTTCAGAGTGAGAAATGCTGAGCCTATTCTTCCCTTTTGGTTTTCTAATTCCAGGTCTTTGCATATTTCATCATAGTAATTGGCTTTGTCTGCTAGAGCTGCTCTTTGAATTCTTTTGTTCAGCTCTTTTATCTTGTCATTTCTTTCATTTGCTTTAGCTGCTCTCCAATCAAGGGCAAGTTTCAAAGTCTCTTCTGACATTCATTTTGGTTTTTTCTTCCTTTCTTATCTTTTTAATGACCTCTTGCTTTCTTCATGGATAATGTTCTTGATGTCATCCCACAATTCTTCTGGTTTTTGGTCACTGGTGTTCAATGCATCAAATCTAATCTTTAGATGGTATCTAAATTCAGGAGGGATATATTCCAAGTCATATTTTGGCTCTTGTGGACTTGTTTTAATTGTCTTCAACGTCAACTTGAACTTGCATATGAGCAGTCAATGATCTGTTCCACAATCAGCTTCTGATGTTGTTTTGGCTAAAGATATTGAGGTTTTTCATCGCCTGTCACTACAGATGTAGTCAATCTGATTCCTGTGTACTCCATCTGGTGAAGGCCATGTGTATAGCAGCTGTTTGTGTTGTTGAAAAAAAGTATTTGCAATGAATAAGTCATTGGTCTTGCAAAATTCTATTGTGCAATCTCTAGCATTATTTCTGTCACCAAGGCCAAATTTTCCAACTATTTGCGAGTCTTCTTTGTTTCCAACTTTTACATTCCAGTCACACCTTGATTGTATGTTCAATCAATTTCAGACTGCTGAAGATGATAAAAATCTTCAACTTCTTCATCTTTGGCTTTGGTGGTTGGTGCATAAACTTGAATACTAGTTGTAGTATTTGGTCTTCCTTGTAGGCGTATGGATATTATCCTATCACTGACAGCATTGTACTTCAGGACAGATGTTGAAATATCTTTTGTGATAATGAGTGCCACACCATTCCTCTTCAAATAGTCATTGCCAGAATAGTAGATCATATGGTTGTCTGATTTAAAATGGCCAAAACCAGTCCATTTCAGCTCAATAATGCCTAGGATTTCAATCTTTATGCATTCCATTTCATTTTT
>NW_006922117.1:1350973-1351906 GCF_000298275.1 Orycteropus afer afer | reverse complement strand
AGCTCTTTCCCACTCGTATTTTGAGAACCTTCTGACCTAAGGGCATGTCTTCCTGCACTGCATCAGACAATGCTTCTGGGCTATTCATAAAGTTGTGCAATAATGTATCAGACAGTGTTTTTCTGCTATTTATAAAGTTTCACTGGCCAATTCTTCAAGAAGTAGATGATCTCTTCCTTCTTCCTAGTCTGTCTCAGTCTGTAAGCTGTGTTGAAACCTGTGCACCATGTGCAATACTTCTGGCATTTGAAACACTGGTGGCACATCCTGAGGCCTCACAACAACCTGAAAACCACCACAGTATGACAAACTGACAGACAAGTTTGTCTCCCTTAGTTGTTCAAAACCTCTCTACTCCCTGTCTTTTGGGGGTGGGGCCTGTGTCCCTCCCCTTACCTGAGCTCCCTGATGCTCGGTCTGTTGGCATAGTGCCTGAGACATTTGATTGCTAACCAGAAGGTTGGCAGTTCAAATCCACCAGCCACTCTGCAGAAGGAAGACTGGGAAATCTACTAAAGATTTACTTCCTCAGAAACACAAAGGGGGTTGCTATGACTCAGAATCTTCTGGATGGCAGTGAGGTTTATTTCTGTTTTTGTTTTTCTTGGTTAGCCCTAAACCCAATGTTTATGGAAGCTTCTGTCTCAGAATATTACATCTTCTAAAATTGTGGGAGTCATTAATCAGTAACAAACTTCAGGCCTCTCTAAACCTGTCCTGATATCTTTTAGCTCCATAAAGGATTTGTGTTCCTTTTTACTTACTAATGACACACCAGTAAATTAGATAGGGGAAAAAAAAATATTATCTAAATAAAACTGTCACACAAATTTAATGAACGAGGGGAAATACTGTTAGCAATGCTTGACAACTATCTAGAGATTGAAGAAATTGTTAGAGAAGCTTTTTACTATTTGTAAGCATTTAGCATAC
>NW_006922117.1:1345939-1350148 GCF_000298275.1 Orycteropus afer afer | reverse complement strand
CAATATCTGAGGACTTCAGAGCCTGACCCCTTTCAGCTCTCAGAGGACAGTAATGATGCTATACTTAACCTAACAAAATCATTAATAAATACTCCAGCTACGATTCCCAAATTATAACTTAAAATTTTCATTTTCTGTACATGAAGCATTGGAAAATGCTTTTGGAGTCCTTAATGAGGAAAAAGGAAAACAACAAAGATCAGTTGGTTATTACAGCTACCTTCCCTGCCTTAGAGCAACTGCCACTGCTAGGTTGGTGTAAGTGACAGCAGATATAGTTTTAGGACATTTCCTTTATGTTTATGTACCTCTTCCAGTGTTCACTATTTTAATTTCCTTCTTAATCCAATATCTCTCAGCCAGCAGACTGACTTCTTATGAGGTCCTTCTCTTAGCAGCTTCTGATATTCTAGTACACATGGTAACCTCTCTAAATCTTGCTACTCTTTTACATCTTCATGATAATAGTTATTACCCTTTCCATGATTATTATGACTTCACAGAAGAGTTTTTTTTTGGAAGGAGAGATTTACAAAAAAACTTCTCTTGTTAACTTTGGTTTAGTACTATTTACAGATAGGTCTTATTTCAGACCTGACTCTACCAGTTCTAGTTACCAGGGAAGATATGCTTTCACCAAGTCTACCAAAAAAAAAAATGGCACCATCCCTGATGTCACTGCAGCTCAAGCTGAATTACTTATTATCACAGAGGCTTAAAATTGGCTTCTAGACAGTCAATATTTACCCTAACTCATGTTATGGCTTCAGGATGATCTATAATTTCAGGATGTTATAGAAACTAAAGGGATGTCTGACCTCTTCAGGTACCCATTTAAAAATAGCCTTTGGGTGACAGACCTGTTAAAAGTCCATTGCTTCCCTCTGAGACTGCTGAAATTAAGACACAAGCATATCAACAATAAAGCATCCCTCAAACAGAATAAATTAAAGGGAAAAAACAAGTCAATAAAGCACCTAAGCAGACTGCTTCCAAGTCATCCATGATCACAAAGAACATTCAACTTGAGATCATGATACACAAGAAGGACTTGACCAGAAACCTGTCCTTCTTAAATCTCTCCAAATCCCTATGATGAAGACATTACATATGAACTCTCATTTAGAGAGAGACAACATGCTACAGATTTTACAAATCATATTGGTGGAAGTTTTTTTTTTTTTTTTTCCTCTAACCATGTTACTTCTTACTGCTCTATTTGCTTGTAATTTAGTTCAGGCAAAGCTTATATAGTTCCACCAGGACAATATCTCCTACCTTCAGGACCCATGCTTGTATTACAAATTGATTTTATTGAGCTTCTGCCCTCAAATAGTTATAAATTTGTGTTGATAATGATCTGAAGATTTTCATACTAGGTGGAAGATTTTTCTAATTGTCAGGCTACCACCACATTTGTGGCCAAGAAAATCCTTGAGAAAATAATCCCTCCTTGGAGAATTCCAAAACCTCTTTGTAGTGAACAAAGAACACATTTTACTGGACAAGTAATTTAAGAAATATGTAAAAAATGTCCTCAGTTTTCAAAGGCTCCATTGTCCTTACTACCCTCAGTCTTCAAGCTTGGTGGAAAGACCAATGGCATTAAAAGAGCAAAAACAGTCAAAGTTTCTTCTTTACATTTGTCCTGGGTTCAGGTACTCCCTCTCACACTTTTAAACCTATGTTCTATACCATTTGAACCACAAAATGACTCCACATAATATCGTTGGATAGCCTATGGCCCTCCCTTATTGTTCAGCTTGTTGTTGTTGTTGTTATGTGCCATTGAGTCAGACCCAACTCCTAGCAACCCCTCCTTGGGTTTCTGAGGTGGTATCTCTATGGAAGTAGATTGCCCAATCTTCCTTCCGAAGAGTGGCTGTTGGGTACGCACTGACAGCCTTCTGGTTAGCAGTCAAGTGCCTTAGGCACTACGCTACCAGATCTCCCTTGTTCAGCTTGGTGTGACTCTAATTTAATACAACCCATCTTAATGAAATACTGTCAGTCTCTAATTCGGCACTGTAAGGAAGCTTTTGATAATGAAAAATCAGATATATCCAAATTGCTTCCTACAAAACCTGAAAATTATTTTTATTGGAAATGACATAAATTAAATGATTCTCTTGAGTCCGACTGTAGATGACCATACTTGATTCTTCTTACTCATCTTTGCACTGTTAACGTACAGGGATTTAAAAAAATAGATCCACCTGTCTCAGCTAAAGAAGGCAAAGATTCCTACCTGGACTGGTCAGCCTATGGAAGGACTTAGGTTGAAATTCAAACATGCCTGTAGCCAGAAAAAGATGGCATTAGAAGAATCAGTTTTCCTCAAGACCATGGAAGAGGCCCTATGAAGATTCTATTAAATGTAGCCCTTAACATTTTGGGCTTTACCTAATGCTTATTGCTTATGAGATTACATTATTTTACAAATTTAGACTTATTGACTAGTAAGAGTTCTCATGTAGACTACTGATGATATTTGCAGTATTGTATTACTTTTGGTTAGTATCCTTGCATTATGATGCTTTTCTAAAGTGTTCTTCTACTGTATATTGTGATTTGTGCTAGTGTCTGGCATGAAAATTAGCTCAATCAGTAGTTAGTTCCAGTAATTGGATTCACTTTTATTTATCATCAGACTCTGAAGTCTGGACAAAGAAAAAATTCAAATCCATTAGCATACCCTATATTGAACTATATTTTTATATCCAGTGTTATTTTTATCCTCAATGTCACCTTTAAGCAAGTCATATGTGTTAGACTACGGCAACCTCTGAAATTGTGTTTAATTTATCCCAACCCATAATCCCCAACCAGGCCTTGGAAAACATCAGACCTTGCTTTGCAAAATGTAAAGGTGTTCATGTTTGCCAAATTAGCTATTCACTCCAACACTGAGAATCCCTTTGGGATTTTATTGAATAAGGCACAGGAATTACCTGACTACATAAAAAAATGACTCATTCTCCGTTTGTACTAGACTTTGAGACCTTTTAAAGATGGGACAGTTATCTATTTGTAATAATTCTTTAACAGAGTGTTGGCTTCCTCAGGTTAACCAAAAGAATCCCTTCTCATACAATCATACTGGAAATGGAAATAACATGATTCACCAATTGTAGATATACTCAGTTGGCTATCTAAAGGAATTGGATCATGTTCTATCCATATTTTTCACTGGAATAGTAATCAAGAGATTACCAGAAAATTTATCTACATAATATTTGGTAGAACAAGAAGAAAAGAGTTACAAAATACATTTTCCATGAAAAATTATGGTGAATTTATCATTGATATACATATATAACTCAGTCTGTATCCATACATATCATCAGAAAAATATTATAAAATATCTCTATATATCATTAGGAAATATCCAGTGGTTTATCAATTATCCAAGTACTCAAGGTGAAATATATTTGGATTAAGCCACAATAATATAACTTTCATTACTCAATTTACATAATTGTTTGCACTCACAAACTAATGTGCAATTTGTGAATATTTTATAAATTCCTAGTAGAAACTGATTGATATTCCTTTCAAGAATGCAGTCATGGATACAGAAAGTTCTTTCACATGTTTTGAATATACGTACCAAAGCCTATGGGCAGTTTTATTGTCCATGTGCAATCTAAACTGCTGGGGTAGTTTCCAGGAAACCCAGGACTGAGGATCACCCCACTGAAATCTGACATAGCACCACCACACTGAGCTGCAAGTTAATGAAAGTCATATATAAACCATGACAGTGGAACAATTTAATATTTTTAAACAAAATTGAAATTATCTCAAGCTTTAATTAAGTTTGAAAGTTAAAATTGTTTGATATAAATTCAGATATTGTTAACATTTATCATACATGGGAATTAAAAGACAATAATTTGAGAATGCATTGTTTAAAATATTGTAAATAAAATTAAAGAAGCAGCATACTCTTCTCTGAGAAAAATTTTGTAAGCTAAATTAATTACTGAATATCAGGTAGCAGTTCATATTCAGTGACTATTACTGAACAATCAGGACATGTTCTTATCCACAGGGATCAGTTCATTTCTCCTCCCTAAGTGCTTTATGTAATGTTTAGAATCATTTCAAAGATGATATAATTTAGAATAAAATCAGGCCAACAACATCAGCTCTGACTATGTATCATACACAAGAGAAAATAATTTCCCTCTTTTCATGAGAAGGCTA
>NW_006922117.1:1335931-1344889 GCF_000298275.1 Orycteropus afer afer | reverse complement strand
TTTTTTTTTTTTTTTTTTTTTCTGTTTGTTTGTTTGTTTTGTTTTTTACTAATGACCAATAAATTATGCATAAGCAGGGATTTTACAAGGATTTTTTTCTATGCATATATCTTGAATTCAACCTAAATATAAAGCTTTCTTTTAAATTTATGATCAACATTGAACTCTAAAGATACACCAGTATATTTCCCATCTTTCTGAAATCTTTGTTCATTCATCTTTAAACAAAGCAAATTTCAATATATATGAGCCATTAATGCTTCATCAGTTTAACTTTCTAGAATTCTATTCTCCACATATATTCATCACACAACCTATAATATACATATATAAATTGTAAAGAAATATTTTGGTCAATCAAAAATATTTTTCAAGTTTCCAGCAAGACTGTATTTGCATGATTGTTTTAAATTTGTTTTTCTTTGTTTTTAACTTTGAGTAAAAGGTCACAAGAACTGTCTTTGTTTCTCTGCCTTCACAATTTCAAAGTACTGAATTTATCATTGTCCTCTAGTTCTGTTACTGTCCATCTTTTTAGATATAATTTGAAAATCTTCTTCTACCTGTCTACCCTTTGAGGGCAAAATCCAAAAATTAAAGGAGGGATCAAAAATCAAATTGCAAAATCAAAGGAGTAAACTGATAATGAAAGAGGAAGAAAAAGCATAATTGAAATTACAAAAGACATACAAAGGATACAAAAAAATGCATCTGTCTTCCTCTTTGCGTTCATGTGGATTTCCTTAGTGCCTTGCAATCTCACTTATTCCTATGCATTTAATGTCAGTTTTGTATATATTACCAACGTTTTGATGTAGACTATTTTTTACCTCATGACTGTCTTTTTGTTAGGGGAATGACTAACAGCTAAAAAATCAACTTTCATATTTTTCTTCATATTTGTCTCCAATATATAACATCTCATACGAATTTAATTTCATCAAAATATCATATTAAACTCTCTGTTTATCACACAGGTCTCAAGGCTATAACCTTGTGACTGGATAATCAAAGTTTAGAGAAATTCTCTGAGTTAGTCTCCTGCCTTCAGTTTTCCCTATAACATCACCATAGCGTCACTTTAAATACTTTAATAATCTACCAAATGTAATTTTATTATTTTCTAATAATAACAAATTTTTTTAAAAAAATTTCTACCAAATTTTATATTTAATTATTTACCAAATAATATTTTATTAAAATATTAAAAATTATTACTTCCATCAAATCCTTCCATTGATAACAATATTCAATGGAAATGCAAATTTAATCAGTAATATAATACTTTCTATATGTAGAAACTTAGCATTTTGAAACAGTAACAATGGGCTCTAGTATTATGAGAAGATGAGAGCTGCCATATAATATTGTTGGAATATTTAATTGGTAAAACCTCGTGACAAAGTTGACAGTATTCATCAAAGTTTTTTCCCAATGACTTTGGTCAATACAGTCTCAGTTTTCTGAAATTTCTTTGTATAATCAATAGCATCATTTAACACTACCATATTCTCTTATCATATCATTTTTATTATTTCTACAACTTATCCTTATCTATTCTGACTCAATATTAACCAATAAGATATCTATTTATTTTTCATATTTCTATCAACTAATACTGAGAAAACAAGTGTTCTAGGAACGAGAAAAAGTAATATTTTTTTCTCAGTGTCTGGAGTTTTAAGTCATCTGTTTATATAGAAGTATGAATTCATTTTAAAAATATAAAATTAGAAAAGAGAAAGATGTAAAACATTTGTCTCAATTGT
Source organism: Orycteropus afer afer (assembly GCF_000298275.1). NCBI lineage: Eukaryota > Metazoa > Chordata > Mammalia > Tubulidentata > Orycteropodidae > Orycteropus > Orycteropus afer. Next base: position 1,343,120 of record NW_006922117.1, on the reverse strand, counting down.
ATTTCCATAAACCTGGCAAAAGGTAAATTTTATGTTTGAACAAAATTACATACAGGTTGTATATTTAAAACTTTATAAAGACTGTAAATGATTTGTAGTTGCTAAACTTACCCAAACAAATTGGAATTGGATAATTCCATCTTCTTACAGGGCCTGGCATACATGTTATATGAGAATGACCCTACATAAACAATATGATGCAGTTCAGTGAACATTTATAAAAGTGTAACTTAAACATAATATAGTGGATGATTATTAAATTGAAAGAAAGCTTGAAACTATATTGCCATTTAATGTAATTCATATTACTTTTATTGGAAATCTTAGTATGACTTAGAAGGATAAGATAATTGTATGTTGTTATGATGGAATGTAAAAACATAACAAAACCCCTGAGAGCAAAATTAAGATGCCACAATAATTTGAATTGTCATTTAAAATTTTTTTTCTGTCAAAAGATGTTCTCCTAAACTCCACAATGATGACACACATTTAGTGGTCTCAAACATATTGGTTTATAATATATTATTGTAATCATCATAGTGAAATAATTTAAAAATATAGTAAAATTATTTCATAAAAATATGAAAACAAGTCAATTAAAGTATATTAAATTTTAAATTGAAATATGAAGTACAGAAATATCTTATTTTACTTCTGAGACTAATAATTTATGGTGCAACTTTAAATACTATAAATTATTAATTTTTTAAATTCTGTTTTCTCTAAGGAATTTACTTACATAACATGTGACGTAGTCACTGCCTCTATCTTTTTTTCTTAATTCATTTATGGGTGTATTACTTAAGCATATTTTTATGTTGCTGTAAATTTCAGGCTCTCCAGAAAGCCTTTGAAATAGGATCAATATAAATACTTAAAAATCACATTCTATATTTCCAAATCCGATTCTTTAATAAAATACATGTGGTTGATCTTCAATAATTTGGGGAATTTATTATCATGGAAGTTTCTTTTAATGCTTTAAGTAGCTGTTCATTTTTATTTGCAAAAGATAAAAGTCCAGGATTTCAATTGTTACAACCTTATATGGGTTGAAAGAAAAGAGCAATAAAGGTAAATTTTGATTCAACATCATTTTTAATTGCCTCCAAACAAAACAAATTGAATCAATCGCAGCAACTTCTTTCATGCATATATTTTATTGGTGAATTGATCATTCCTTAGACTTAAGACTAAACTATGCAACCTTGGTTCAGTATTGTAGAACTTGTGGATTATGAACAATTAGTCTTTTAAAATATTCTTAACAAGCATTGAAAAACACAAGTATGTTTTTAAAATAAACTTACCTGAAGTGAATATCCTTGGTCACATTGAAAGGATACCACATCACCAACCATATATCTGTCTCCTACTTTAATTCCACTGCTAGGAGTTTGTGGTTCAGGACAGGAATCCAAACCAATTGCTAAGAATATTTAATAACAATAATAAGTATATTTCAAATTATGAATGTTTTTAAGTTATGCATATTAAGTTGTCAAGACTGAATATCGGTGCCACATTAAACTGGATTTTATATTGTGGACACTCTCTGATCAAGATTTAATTATAGATAATAGGAACAACACACATTGGAACTCCTTTTGAATCCTTACAGCATCATTACATAAGCTGTATGATTACACTTAAAATATTTTCTTACTTCTTACTTTCTTATCTTCTAAACAAAAATACAAATTTGCAAATAGGAAACTTCTGAAAAATAAAAATAGTGAGTTATGGTAAGAATAAAATATATTTGTAAAACTTTCTTAATAGAGTAACCAACAAATTATACACTGTGTTTTTCCCATCAATGGTTCCTTCCTTTGTATAGGGTGATGTTAATTAACTCATGAGGTCTATTTTGTTGTATTTATTATTACATGTAAATTTTAAAAATATAACAACAACAATTATAAATAACGTTTGTTCTCCAAGCATATTATAATTATAAACGAAGAAAATATTTATCTTACTGAGGTCTGAAAAATATTATATGATGCATAAATTAATTTTTTTTCCCTTGGAGGGAGATCAGGATATAATTCAAAACTCTTCAATTCTCTTTACATTAAGACATTATTTTCAATATAAAAAAAATAAAAATATTAAATGCTGAAGGTTTCCCTAAAATGATTTATATAAGGACTTAATAAATTGTTTGATTCTTTGCTAAAACAATTTTCAAACCTGTGACTATTATCATTAAAAGGTTTTATTACCATTAAAGTACAATATTTATTATTTCTTTGTAATCAGACATTTTAAAACTAATTTAATGCACATTTAATTGGATTATAGGCAGTAGCTACTCCTTCAAAATCCTTATATACATATGCATTCCATAAAACCGTTAACAACTCAATCCGAAATCCTAAAGTATGACAATGCTTCATATGGACCTTCACTAAGCAACCAGTTTATTTTCCTCTGACAGATGTCCTCCTAGCACCACCTTCCACTCGGGGCACTTGATACAAATTAATATTGATTAATGGTTCAAGGTGTATCTACCCTCCAAGAATGAGCGCTCCATAACTACAGTTTATAGCACGGTGTGTTGAGAAGGCAGTCAATAAACACTGCTTGAATGATTCAAAGAATACTACAAGAAACAGAGAGAAACACTATCTTAATGATTCCTTGGTAAATATATGTCTATTTCATCAACTGGAAGATATGTTATCCACTAATAACACAATGATCAGAATTCCTTAAATTATGCCAAATTAGGTGACATTTAAGGACAGAAAATGACATAAAATCAGTGACTGGGTAGACTATTGATTAGATTAGACACAAGGTAATAAAAAGAAGCACTAAATTGGTTTTGGGAATACATTTAAGGCAATCCTGAATGAGATAACGGGAGTTTGTTGGCTGGAGCTCCAATGATGCCCACTACCTTAATTAGCTTGGTGTCCAAGCATACTCCCTGTTCCATATGTCCTTATTTTTTGTCACCTTGGATTTAAGAGTCTGAAAAAAATTGGTTATAATTAAATTGTGACATGTTTTTAAAATTTTACGGATTTAAGTTTTACTTCTTCGACTAAATTTTGAGATCTGAATATAGATAGAAACTGTCTTACACATGTTTTAATCTCATTTAATATCTATCAATGAGCTTCACACATTAAATTCATCTGACTTCATACAGTCATTTTAGAAATTACTGAACACAAAAAAAGTTATTTACGATATAAAAACTACATATATATCTTGTTAATATGATTTCATCTCCCTTTGGGTCAGTCTTAGTTCTTGGGAATCCTGATTAGTAAATGTATTATTTTCACCATTAAGGTAATTGCTGCAGACGTTCTTATTAAGAAGGCCACATTTTCTACAAGCTGATTTACCTTCTTCTTCTATACACAAAAATCTATTAATATCCAGCAATGGCGAATTCTTTCTCTGGGAGGAGGATAAATACAACTATGGTACAATGATGCAACAGATTATTGAGAAGTTGTTAAAAGTGAATTTTTACATAGGATATATGGACATAGTAAACTGTTTAAGAAAGAGTTTTAACTTATAAACCATGATATGAAACAGTATAAATTATGTAATAGTAGTTTTTAATTAAAATTGTATTATATGCAAATAACAACAAAGAATAATGACCAACATAATATATGTCAACTATTAGCAGTAGTTATGATTCTTGCTTATAAGATTTATATGTTCCTCCTTGTGTTTTCCTACATTTACATATTTTCTAAAATGAACATGAATTATTATTGTAATTAATGAAACTACTTATTGAGTGGATGAATTAGTAGTAGGAGAGCTTGAGTTGTAGCAGCTAATCTCTGTTGAACGTCATTGTTACAGGATGGAAAAGACAAAGGATGAGGCAATCTGATAAACCAGAGAAGTCACAGGTTGGTAACTACCTAATTTTAGGGCTGATTTTTAAAAACATATACTAAATAAAATAAAACAGAGACATCTGAAATTCCTGCAGTTAAAATTTTATAGTCACTTGTAATTTATACATAAAGACTTTCTATTGACTAAAAGCAACTCAAAAATTTCTTTTTTAAGATTATTTTCCACTTCTTTAAAGTGACAAAACCAATAGGTTGTTCCTAGGAATCAGTATGAAAAAAGGGGGATTTTTGTAAAAATTTTGCAAAAGCTAGTCTCATGCTTAAGCAAGGAAATTACAGAATTGATTCATTTTAAGCTTCAGGAGTGTAAATGTTGTAAAATCATGCCCTTGGCAATTAAAGAAACTCTCTGGGTGATTTATTTTTATTTTTATTTTTTTTCCTATGAGAATTGGATTAATAAATATGCAGTTGTAGCCAAAAAGAAACAATAATGAATCCAGGGGTAAGTCCCTATCAAAAATTTGCATAGATCTGGGCCTGCAGTCCAATTATTGTAGGCAGTTATCTTGGCTGAAAACATTAAACTCTCACTTGTTCATAATTCCAACAAATATTTATAACCAACAAATTATTCTTTCCAAATCTGCTCACAAGGCAAGCAATCTGGAACATAAAGTGTTCTTAATCATTTATAGCTGATCATTCTGATTTATTATTTTTATCTACAATTCATTCATATATATATTCAAAAACATTATAGGATACTAGGAGACATCTCCTAGTATTCCATTAGGATTCTGAATGAAACTTTAATATATTGTGAGGGGGTTAAATTTTAATTGCTAGTAAGACTTAATAAGATTGATTTGTTAAAGGAAAGTCATTCGGGAGTTTAACATGACATATGTATAAAAGTCTATGATAGCTTCTCTGAATCACAGTGCCTGAGACAGCATGACTATTTTATGTAATTTTGCATCATGTACGATTGAAAATTCATGAAATGGTTTCAGGTTCTTTGAAATTTTTATTGCTGAAGAGTTAAATTACTGTTTGTGCTGATTTACAAATTGGGATTTAAAATTAAGTTCAATCTCCTTTAAAATCAACATTGTAAATTTGAATGTTCTAAAAAAGGTTTAGTACTCAAAATAACCAAGCTTATATTAGTTTTGGCATTGTTGTTGTTGTTAAATGCCGTCGAGTCGGCCCCGACTCATAGCGACCCCTCCTTGGGTTTCCAAGGCAGTATCACTACGGAAGTAGGATTGCCCAACCTTCCTTCCAAGGAGTGGCTGGTGGGTTTGAACCGCCAGCCTTCTGGTTAGCAGTCAAGTGCCTTAGGCATTAGTACTAACTAAAACTCTATATTATGTGAGTAGGTTATAAACGTACAAAGTTTGAAGTACTTTATATTATAAATCTCCCAGAAGTCTTTGATGTTAAAACAAACAAACAAACAAAAAACTATAATATCAAAATTTATTGTAAATAAATACCATAAAAATTGGGTGTACATCCCTTTGAGAAAATAATTTGATTTATGTGTTTTTACACCAAACGAAAACCCAAACCCATGCTGTTGAAACGATTCTGACTCATAGAGACCCGATGGGACAGAGTAGAAACAACCTATGGAGTTTTTCCAAAGAAGTAAATCTTTACAGAAGCAGACTGTCATTTTTTCTCTTGCAGAGGGCCTGGTAAGTTCAAATCACTGGCCTTTCGATTAGCAGTCAAGTGCTTTAATTGAGCCACTAGTTCTCCTTGTGTTTTCACACATAGATTTGTATTATTATCTTTTTAAATAATTTATTGTTTATTAGGTGATAGTTTACATACTCATTAGGTTCCCCTTTTGTATTATACAAATTATTCTGTGACAATGGTTACAATTTCCCTGATGTGTCAGCATCCCCATTATTTCCATTCCATTTGATCTGTTTTCATTGATCTAGCTTCCTTGTGCCTCCTTGCTTTCTCATCTTTGTTTCAGGGTAAATGTTGACCATTTGGTCTCATACAGTTGATTGCTTAAAGTATCACATTACTCATGGGTGATATTGTTTCTTTTAAAATCCAGCCTATTATGTGACTGACATGTGACCTCTAGGAGTGGCTTTAGTTCCAACCTTAAAGGATATACTAAGGCGATCATCTTGGGGTTCCTCTACTCTATGTCTGTTCAGTGAGTCTGATCCTTTTCAGCAATTTCAATTTTGTTCTGCATTTTCTTCCCACTCTATTCAGGAAATTCTTTTGTGTTCCTGGTCAGAACGGTTGGTAGTGGTAGCTGAGCACCATCTAGTTTTTTCCGTCTCAGGATAGAAGAGGCTGTATTTCTTGTGAACTATTACTCTTGTGTATTAGCTCCTTTTTGAGTCTTTGGATTCCTTCATTCTCTTTTGCTCCAGATGAGTAATGACAAATAGTGGTATCTTAGATGGCCACTCACAGAAGTTTAAGACCCCAAATGCTATTCTTCAAACTAGGAATGTATAACAATTATCTTTATGAACTATATTATGCCAATTGACTCAGTTGTCCCATGAGACTATGGTCCTAAGCCTTTTAACACAGTAAATTAATCCCATGAGGTGTTTGGATACGTCTAGGAAGACTTTGTAACTGTGCAGAGGGTTGTATTTAGAGGTAGTGAACATCTTTTTATTTTAAATCTATTGCATGGTTTCAATTAGAAACTTTTCTCTAAGTAATGAATAACTAATCATCATTTTTATATTTATGCTACATCTGAGTTTCTTCTTTCAATATATCAAAATTATTATCTAGTATCCCAGGTTTATCAATATAATAATAACAGTTGGAGAAAAATTAAGTTGATGATAGTCAAAGGGTGAATTCAATATGAGCTGGTCTACCAGTTTGAAGACTTTGTAGAAAACTGCATTAGTAAGCATGTAGACTTCTTTTTTTCCCCCCAATATAAAGTACCTCACAACTCATTAATTATTGCACTGAATGAATAGTTGTCAAATACCAAAATGTGCCTTAACTTGATCTTTTATGGATATGTTTTCTGGAAGGAACATTTCTGACTGTTACGGGTCAGTGATAGTCAGCATTGGTTTGGTAATGTTCTGTGTTGCAGGCTTAACTCACATTTACCTTCATCTCTAACATTTTATGAATGAGTAAGGTAAAACAATCATTCAAAAAGCATTACCAACTAGTTTCGGCAAGATGGCGGACTAGGCAGAAGGATTGCACAGACCCTCTTCAACAAAGAAAAGGGAAACCAATTAACACAGACACAGAAGATAATCGTGGACCCCTGAGCCTTGAAGGAAAGGATGCAGAATTGGACTAAACCGCAA
>NW_006922117.1:1328284-1329304 GCF_000298275.1 Orycteropus afer afer | reverse complement strand
GTTATTCTAACTTAGTCTCCTGTTAGTTCTATACTGCATATGGACATTTTTATAGCACATACAAATAGCCATGTAGGAATATCTTCTGCCCAAACTATGTGTGGTTACGAGTATATTCCCTTTTGCCTACCCATACCTAATCTTGCCTGTCTACCTAACTATCCATTCATAGATATTATTTGCTATTACTGATGATGTACTATTGTGCATGTTATCATATTTACCTTTGTAATCTGTACCTCTTTTGTACCTCTCTGTTTCTTCCTTTTCCTTGATGATATTGTGCTAGTCACACAAATTTATTAAACTGCCTTTGTCTTCACCCAAATCAACATCTTTCTCTTAAATAGCAAGGAATTTTCCCTCCTCTCCTCTCCCATCTCTGGTAACCAAAAAAGATACTTGTCTATCCTATGCAAACCTGTCTTGATATTTTATAATAACAGACTCATATAATATTTGTTCTTCTGCGATTGACATATTTCACTCAGCATAATATCCTCTAACTTTTAAAGAATGTTTCTTTTTATGTGTAAGCTTTTTCTTGGAATTTTAAAGCCATAATCTCATATAATATTTGTCCTTTTATAATTGCCTCATCACTTAGCATAGTGTCCTCCAATTTCATCCATATTGGAGATGTTTTGCAGATTCACCATTCTTTAATGTTGCATAGTAGTGAATTGTGTTTATGTAAGGGACACTAGTGGTGCAGTGGTTAAGGCATTTGGCTGCTAACCCAAACAATGGTGATTCGAAACCACCAGCCACTCCATGTGCGAAAGATGAGGCAGTTTGCTCCCATAAAGATTTACAGCATTCAAAACTCTGTGGGAACAATCATGGGAGAATAGAAACACTGTGTATCCACAGGGACATAGCTCAGGGGGCAGGAGTGCATGGATGGAAGGACATAGGGAAGAGATAACTATGGGGAGGAAGTGGGAGGGGAGCTGTTGCATTGTGGTAAATTGTAGTCAATGTCATAAGACAAAGTGTATGTGAACTACTGTATGGAAA
>NW_006922117.1:1325981-1327774 GCF_000298275.1 Orycteropus afer afer | reverse complement strand
AACTGATCTTTGACAAAAGACTGAAACCCATTAAATGGTGCTGGCAAAACTGGATATCCATTTGAAGAAGAATGACACAAGATCCATACCTCACACCATACACAAAAACGAACTCAAGATGGATCCAAACCCTAAATGTAAATACCAAAACTATAAAGTTCATCACAGACAAAATAGTGGCAAATTTAGGGGCCCTAATTTATGGCATAAATGGAATATCAAGCATAACCCAAAATGCACAAATGGCAAAAGATAAACTAGATGACTGGTTCCATCAAAAAATTAAATAGTTATGTGCATCAAAAGACTTCTACCAAAGAATAAAAAGAGAACCTACAGATTGGGAAAAATATTTGGCAATGACATATCCAACAAGGGACTTATTTCTAAAATTTATAGAAAACTTCAACACCTCAACATCAAAAAGACAAACAAAATCCAACTCAAAAATGGGCAAAAGACATGAACAGACACTTCAACAAAGGATAGCCATGCAGCCAACAATCACATGAAGACATGCTTGTGATAATTAGCCATTAGAAAGATGTAAATCAAAACAATGAGATATTGTCTCACTCTATCAAAGTTCAACAAGAGAGAAAACAACAAATGCTGGCAATGATGTGAAGAGATTTGAACTCTCATTGGAACTCTCATACACGGCTGGTGGGACTGTAAATTTACAACCACTACAAAAAACTGCATGGTATTTCCTTAGAAAGTGGGAAATAGAAATGCCATTTGATCTAGTAATTCTATTACTAGGAATATAACCTAAAGAGGTAAGGTCTAGTATGCAAATACACACACACACACACACACACACACACACACACACCAATGTTCATCACAGAACTATTTATAATAGCAAAGAGATAGAAACAACCTATGTGCCCATCAGCAGATGAATGAATAATCAAACTATAGCATATACACACAATGGAGTACTATGCAACATTAAAGAATAATGAAGAATCTATAGATCACCTTATAATATGGATGAGCATTCTTTAAAAGTTAGTAAGTGTGGGAGTGGAAAGGAGTGCAAATCACTAACTAGAAGGTAGACATGTATTAACTTTGGTGAAAGCAAAGGCAATATACAATAAAGAGGAGGTCAGCACAGAATGATCAAGGCAAAGGAAAATACTGGGAGGAACATAAGAGTTAAAAGCAACAGGTAAATATTAATACATATACAATCCTGCAATAACAGTAATAAAAATAACTAATGAGTGGTTGCATAGCTATACATGTAAGCTGAAAAGGTGTGTGTGGGGGTGAATGGGATTGTCATCAAGTATATATAGATTTGACATAGAATGTTTCTACATGTGTATAGTAGAGCCTATAGGGGCAAAATGATGAAAACTTCTTAGCATAACCAAACACTTTGAAGGAATGAGTAGCTGGGCCTGAGGCCTCAGGACCATAGTCTCAAAGATATTAAGGTCAATTGGTAAAACATAATCCACAGAGACAATGTTCTACATCCTCCTTTGCTGAGTGGCAACAGCTCTTAAAAGATTTAAAGTGGCCATCTAAGATGCAACAATTGGTCTCTCCCCATATGAAGCAAAGAAGAGTGAGAAAAATAAAATGCACATGGAAACAATTAGTCCAAAGGTAATGAACCATGCAAATCTCAGTCTCCATGAGTCTTAGACAAGAAGGACTTGATTGTACTTCCTACTACTATTGACCACTCTGAGAGGGACCACACTACATGTTCCTGGATACAGTGGGAGAAAAATATGGAACAAAACTCAAAATAATAATAATAATAATAATAA
>NW_006922117.1:1324472-1325881 GCF_000298275.1 Orycteropus afer afer | reverse complement strand
TGTAAGGTAAACAGTAATGCCAGGGAGGTATGCACCCCTTAGAACAAACAACCATACCACATCAAATGGGCAGAATTTGTCAAGGGATGGGAATGAAGAATGAATAGAAATGGTAAACAAAGGGGAAATGGGAAAAGTGCTATTGCATTGTGGGGATTGCAATCAATGTCACAAAACAAAATGTGTATGGATTATTGAATAGAAAACTAAGATGCTCTATAAAATTTCACTCAAATCACAATAAAACATTTAAAAAATAACAACAAAAATGTGTAAAGATGTATATAAATGCCAAGAATTTATGAACCCTGAGCTTTTTGACTGACACAAAATAAGTTGTTTTCTCTATGTTCAGCAAAGATGGTATTGCTCATACAGTGGGAAAACCTATGGGGCCAGAAGAAGTGTTATTAGCTCCAGTACAACTAGATAAAGTTTATGAAGACAAAAACATGATGTTTACAGAATTCAGAAACTGAGGCTAAAAATAGCTGTAAGTCAACACTTTGAAGAGGTGAAAAGTCAGTGAGATAGCCAGGAAATATTTTGATTAAGAGAAAGAAAGAAAAGACTAGGATAAAACTGTAAGGGTTTTATAGGGTTAAGGTGTGAAAATGTGTTTACAGGAACCAATTATGCTTATCTGTATGTAACATATTCTGAGTTAATGGTAGTTGAAATTAGAAAAGACAAATATTAAAATTTAATTTGGGCAGGAGGTGTTTCTGCAATCGATTTTTTATGAGATGTTGATGTGCATAAACTAGTTATAAAAATAAATTAGTGTAAGTAAAAATATAATCAATCTTAAAATCCTTGTTTTCTCAAATAATCAATTATCCAATTAGCCCAGAGGAGGAGACCATTTTTAGTGATTATAAAAGTAAACTCATTAAGACTTAATGCATTATCTCTTAAGCATATTACTACAGGATGGAATGCAACCAAATAACTGTGTGGTAAATTTTCTTTTTCTTTTTTTTTAATGTATAACCAGAAGTATGATGTCTACCTTTCTGGGCATTTACTATTTTATGGCTACTTTCATACTTTTGAATATTCAGACTAGCACTCCAAACTATGGCACAGGATGGAAAAATGCTTTCAGATCATCTAAGTTTTTCTAGGATTTACAGCAAAATTATTACAGGGGATACCATAGTGGTGCTCTCAGACCTTTGCCAACCTCAGATCATATGTCCTGAGAACTTCGAGAAACCTCAAATTTGCAAATACCATTATTTTATCTAGTTTCCCTTTTCAAAATATTTAACATCATTACAGTTCAAAACAAAAATGGCTCACTGAGTTACAGATGCTTCATGGTCACTCCAGAGTTTTCCACTGGAGAAATTTAAATGTGTGCCCCAACATATGTAAAGAAATGTGGTAGAAAAACATATAAATTA
>NW_006922117.1:1318665-1324112 GCF_000298275.1 Orycteropus afer afer | reverse complement strand
TTATGTAAGCAAAATGTTGTTGTTGTTACATGCCATCGAGTTGACTCTGACTCATGGGGACTCTATGTACAACACAATGAAGCAGTGTGTGGCTGTGTGGCAGCCTCACAATACTTGCTATACTTGAGCACATAGTTGCAACAACTGTTGTCATCCCATCTTGTTGAGGGTCTTCCCTTTTTTTGCTCACACTCTACTTTTCCAACCATGATGTCCTTCTCCAGGAAATGGTTCCTTCTGACAGCATGACCAAAACAGGTGAGATGAAGTCTTAGAACAAATTCTATTAACAGAAGTCAGTGCTACCCAGAGCACAGTTCCAATACAAAGAACAATGTAACTTTATGTCCACACATGATAATCCATGTCACAAAATAGCAAAACTACTGTTCTGCTTACCTAGTGCCACTCTACAAGAAATATACCACAAATCAGATGGCCTTAACAAACAGGAGTTTATTCTTACAATCTGGAGGCTTTAAGTCCAAATGCAAAGTGCCAGGCTCTAGGGGTTGGGTGAAAACCCCTCAACCTTGGGGTCCAGCTCTGCCTTCTGCTCCCGGCCCACTGGAGCTAGCGGCGTTTCTTCAGTCAGATAGCTGCTGAGGCTGAGAAGCCCCAAGGTTGATAAGTAAAAAGGCACAGTCCCGATGTTACCAAACCACATGGCAGGCTATTAACTTAAGTCCATTGTAAGCCCCAACGTCGGCAGAACATAGCAGGCTGCTGAGCAACGACACAGCTACATTCAGGGTCCAGGCGTGCCATAGGCTGGAGACCATTCCCAAGGCTTCTCCTTATATACAGGTAGCAGGCCACATCCCAAAGGCAGCTACTCAGCTGCTTGTGGTAGAACCCATTATGGAGGTGATTGCCAGTCTCATCATGGGGATTAGCTACCACCAGCTGCCGAGCCACTCAACCAGGCCCAGCCAAGTTGACACACAAACATAACTACCACAACTACCAATTAGTTCCCCCTACTAACATTTCAGCTTCATTCTACTGAAAGAGAAAAATATATCCTTTTGATAAGAAAAACAAACAAACACAAAAAACCCTGTGGTACATCTGCCTCAGTTCTCCTTATGTCTCAAGAATGCCAGGCATGTCTTCTTCCATGTTACCTGACTTCTTTCTCTTCTACATCCTATCCCTTATGTTATTAAAGGAGATAAAAATGACTCTTTTTGTGAATGTTTTCCTTACCATAGCCCACCAGTTTATGCATTTTTTAGTTAGAATTTTCTATCATTAACTCAGTAGAAGGTATCACATTTTCACAAAAAAAAAAATGGTAGAGTTAATTTCTAAATTGAGAAATTTCTATTATCCTACCTTGTATGTCTGTAATTTAGAAAAGCTACCATGATTCATTTTTGCAACAGCTATAACCATCAAAAGAGTAGGAGTCATGGGCCAAATGCAAATGGACAACAGCTAACAAAAACAACTATAAATATGAAATACACACACACACACACACACATAAAGCCAATCTGATAAAGCTGCACTATATTATATGATTCTAAGTATAAAAAATTATAGAAAAGGCTACACTATAGACATAGCAAAAAGGAGTTCAGATGAATAGATAGATGAAGCAGAATATTTCAAGAAAGGACAGTAAAACTACCTTGCATTATGATGGACATTCAAACTGCAAACTCACTGCTGTTGATTCAATTGTGACTCATAGTGACACCTCTTTGGGTTTTTGAGGCATTATCTCTACAGAAGTAGATTGCCTAGTCTTCCTTCCAAGGAGTGGCTGGTGGGTTTGAACCACCAGCCTTCTGGTTAGCAGTCAAGTGCCTTAGTTAAACCCACAGAATTGTAAGGGTCAAAAAATGAATTTCAATGTGAACTACAGACTCCAGTTATTAATAATGTATTAATATTGGTTCATCAATTATACAATTATATTAAACTAATGCAAAGTGTTAGTAATAGAAGAAACTGTATGCAAGAGGGAGAGAGGGTATATGAGAATTCTCTGTACTTTAACATGAAACTGTAAACATGAAACTCCTCTAAAAGATATATTAAAGTATGTGTGTATATGAGTCCCTAGGTTGCACAAATAGCTAAGTACAATACTTTCTGAAAAGTTGGGGGTTAGAACCCACTCAGAAATGCCTTGCAAGACAGGCTGGGAAATTGACCTCCAAAAGATCAAAGCCTTGAAACACTATACAGCAGTTATATATCTATATATAGACACGGATATCCTTCTATCTATATATCTATATGGACAGACAGATATGTTGTTGTTGTTGTTATGTGCCATTGAGTTGGACCCAACTCATAGCGACTGCTCCTTGGGTTTCTGAGGCAGAATCACTACGGAAGTAGATTGCCCCATCTTCATGATATAGATAGAGGGAGCGAGAGAGAGAGAGGTGTTCATTTGCCATTTTTTCTCATTTTGCAAGTAGCACTGTAAGGCGGTGCCTGGGTTACAAACATCTGACTTACAGACAATACCTGTTGTTGTTGTTGTTGTTGTTGTTATGTGCCGTCAAGTTGGCCCCGACTCATAGCGACCCCTCCATGGGTTTCCGAGGCAGTATCACTACGGAAGTAGGATTGCCCAACCTTCCTTCCCAGGAGTGGCTGGTGGGTTTGAACCGCCGGCCGTCTGGTTAGCAGGCAAAACAGTACCTACTTAGCCTTTAATGCAGGGCTTAGAAGCAGTTCTTTCATGGTCAGTGAAGTGAAACAGGAAAAGACCAGAATTTTTACAATTTGGGTGATCCATCAAGGTAAATGGGGCAGGAAAGATTCCAAGTCAACGCTCTGAAATGGGAGACTCGAAAGAGGTGTAACGAGCCCTTTCAGAACCTGATGCAGGAGGTTGGATGAATGCTCAGGCTGTGAAGAGTCACATACATTCAAAGTGGTGCAATCGGCTGCCTTCTTTGAATGAGATACCACCATCTTCGAGTAGGGGGCACTGCATTTGAAGATCTACTTTAATGTTACATAAACTTGACCTTACTTCAAAACGACCGAACCAGCCCCTGCTTACAAAAAAGTCTTCATCACAATCACCTTCCCTTGCTGCTGGTGCAGCTTTTAAATCTTTGAAAAGGAATCAAGTCTTTTTTTAGCGGTAAAGTAAGACTAAATAAAAACAGTGTGCCCCTGGTCTGACTGATCTATACATTCTTAAAGAACACAGGAACAGATCTTGTTTGTAACCCAGGCTTTGCCTGTAGACTCTTCCAAAACCGGCTTCACGTTTTTAAGAATATACTTGTATCTATACCTTACATCACTATTAGTTAAATTAGGAAAGACTTTTGGTTCCTAAATCCCACTGCAAGGTGCAGAGTCAAACTGCAGTTAAATGAAAGTGCTTCTGTTGATCTTTATTTATGTAAATCAATACCTAAGAGCTAAAAATTAATGAAAATGTCAAAGGAATTGAAAGGCCTAGCTATTCAGTGGAGTAAAACAAAAACATAGCCACATAAAATGATAGTGTCCAAAGTAAAAATTAAAAGAAATAATAAACCTGACATTCATTCTCTGCTCCTCCCTGTCTCACATCATTAGCATTTAATTGGCCATAAATATTTCAATTTTTACCCTTTTGCAACTCCAGATTCAGTTTGTATTTCATTACATAACCACAATTGTCACCTTTAATCCATTGCACTATTTCCTCTAGAACTACTTTCCTCTGGCTTGTTTGCTACATGTGGTACATTCTCCGTTTTCTAAGGTAAAGGTGACTTTTTAAGTTCAAGACTGATCATGTTACTACCTAAGTTGAAACCCTTCTCAGTGGGGCTCTCTCTACTAGAGAAAGAATGTGCCACCTCCTTCATCTTATCTTCTGACAATTCAAATACCACATGACTTCTCCAGCTATTGGGGTTCTTTATTTATCTTGTCAGCAGGAATTGCTGTTATTTTTTCAATGGTTCACTATGTGCTAAGCACATTACATGGATTACCTCATTTAACTCTGTAATGAATATTCCAGTTAATATCTAATACAGATGAGAAAACTGGGTTTTTGGGGAACTTCAGTAATTTCTTCAGCATCACATGGCTAGCAAATTTTAGTGGGAAGTCATAAACCAGAGTCCAACTCCAGAAAAAATGCTCTAATACCCACCTATATTCTAGGATGTCCCTTCAAAGTACCAAGCTATTTTCCTATTTATAATTCTTCAACTACAAAAAGAATTTTTTGTCTCTGAGGAAATCTTTCTTGACTTCACCACAAGTAACCCTAATGGATTTGATCATCATATTCTTTGTGCCACCTGAATTATACAAGTTGTCCTCATTCTTTGCTCTTTGTGAGAGTCACTTGGATAGCTTGGTGGATATGCAAATGCTGGCCTGAGTCCCAGAGACATTGACTTGATCTTCTGAGGTGGAGTCTTGTTCTTTGGATGTTTAGTGAAATTCAAGGTGATTATAATGCACAAGCGGGTGGATAGCACCAACTTATATGAACATTCTTATGCTGTTTGCATCATTTTGCAATTCCATGTTTTCATACCCTTGTTCCCATTACACTGAAGAATGCTTAGGGCTGGATTTTATACAAATCTGTAGCCCCACTACATACAAAAAATATCTGTCCTTTACTAGATTTGCAACAATATTTGATAAATAAATGAATAACATTGTTCTTTATATTGGGGAAGTAATATAAAGGTGAGGAGTTATAGGAGGATACAGTAAGGAGGGCAATAATACAGTACTTGGTTCTGTCCATTCTGGAATCATACTATCTGAGGTTTTATCTCACCTCTGTAATTGTTGCTAGGTGTCTTTGAGTCAGTTCCAACTTGTAGTGACACTATGCATAGATGAACAAAACACCGCCTGATCCTGCACCATCTTACAATCCTTGTTTCAGCCTATTGCAGCCACTGTGTCAGTCCATCTTGTGAGTCTCTTCCTCTTTTTTGCTGACACTCTACTTTACCAAACATGATGTATGTCCTTTTCCAGGGACTAGTCTCTTCTTATTACATCTCCAAAGTACATGGTGTGAAGTATCATCACCCTCACTTTTCTAAGGAGCATTCTGGTGGTACATTTTCCAAGACATATTTTTCACATTTAATATTCTTTGCCAATTCAATAATTCAAAATCATCAATTCTTCTTTGGTCTTCCTTATTCACTGTCCAGCTTTCACATCCATAACTGCAAAATTTGTTTTCTCTACTATTGCTTCCTTAGTGATTGATTGTGGATCCAAGTAAAACAACTTCAATCTTTTCTCTGTTTTTTATGATGTTGCTTATTGGCTCAGTTGTGAGAATTTTCATTTTCTTTATGTTGAGGTGTAATCCATACTGAAGGCTGTAGTCTTTGACTTTCATCAGAAATTGCTTCTAATTCTCTTTACTTTCAGCAAGAGGGGCTATATCATCTGCACACCACAGGTTGTTAATGAATCTTCCTCCAATCTTA
>NW_006922117.1:1316948-1318262 GCF_000298275.1 Orycteropus afer afer | reverse complement strand
AAAGACTTCATATTACTTGGTTCTACAATTAACACCAATGGAAGCGGCACTCAAGATATCAGACAACATATAGCATTGGGGAAATCTGATGCAAAATTTCTGAAGAGGAAAGATGTCTCCTTGAAGACTAAGGTGCATCTGACACAAACCATGGTATTTTCAATCACCTCATATGCATGTGAGAGCTGGACAATGAATAAGGGAAATCAAAGAATAGTCGATGCTTTTGAGTTGTGGTATTGTCAAAGAATGCGGAAAGTACCATAGACTGCTAAAAATCTGTCCTGGAAGAAGTGTAGCCGGAATGCTCCTTAGAAGAGAGAATGGCGAGACGTTGTTTCTGCTACTTTGGTCACACTGTCAGAAGGGACCATTCCCTGGAGAAGGATATCATGCTTATGATGATCATAAAGGTCAACCTAAAAGGAAAAGGAACTCAACAAGATGTATTGACAAGGTGTGTGCCACGATGGGCTCAGCTATAGCAAGGTTAATGGGGCTGGCACAGGTCCGGGCAGTGTTTTATTCTGCTGTACAAAAGGTCACTGTGAGTCAGAAATGACTCAACGGCACCTGGCAACAAGTATTCCCATTCTTTGCCATGTTCTCCAGAATTTGTTATTTTCCACAGTCCATTGTCTTTGCCAACACTATAATCCAAAGGCATATTTATAGTCGATAAATTTCAAATAAACATCTTTCTGGTATTCCTTGCTTTCACCCAAGATCCGTGTGATATCAGCATCCTCTTCTGAATTGACATCCTCTTCTGAATCTGGCTTGAATTTCTGACAATTCCCTACTGATGTTCTGCTACAACTGTTTTGGAATTATGCTCAACAAAATTTTATTTGCATGTGATAGTAGTAATATTGTTTGATAATTTCCACATTTTGGGGGCTCACCATTCTTTGGAATGGGCACAAATATAAATCACTCCTGGTTGACTGGGCAAGTAGCTGTTTTTGAGATTTCTTAGCATTAAAGTGTGACTTCTTCCAGCACTGCATCTGTTTGTTAACACATCTCAATCGGTATTCCATCAGTTCCTAGAGCCTTGATTTTGGACAGTGCCTTCAGTTCAGCTCAGATTTCTTCTTTCAATACCACTGGGTCTTTATCATACTCAAAAAAAAAAAAAACCACTGATACCCATTGAGAAAATTCTGCCTCATAGTAACCCCCATTGGGTTTCCAAGGTGGTAAATTTTTATGGAAGTGGACTACCCCATCTTCTTTCCATGGAGTTGCTAGTGTGTTTGAACTGCCTAGCTTCTGGTTAGCAGTCAAAAGCCTTAGGCACTTTACTACCAG
>NW_006922117.1:1301647-1316619 GCF_000298275.1 Orycteropus afer afer | reverse complement strand
TTGAAATCTTATGTTTAGCTTTTTTTCTTTCATCAGTCTTCCATGAGCTATTATATGTACAAGAGAAATTTTCAGAGTCTCTTTCATTCTTCCATTCTTGTCTTTTTGATGACCTTTTCCTGTCTTCATATATTATATCCTTGATGTCATCCCACAACTTATCTAATCTTTGGTCATTCATGGTCAACACATCAACTCTATTCTTGAAATGGTGTCTGAATTTGGTTGGGGTCTACTGGTGTTTGTGCTTTGGCACTCAGGGTCTTGTTTGAGTTTTCTTCACCTTCAACTTGAACTTACACATGAGCAATTGAAGGTCAGTTCTACACTCAGCCCCTGGTCCTCTTTTGATGGATCACATTGAGCTTCTATGTCATATCTTTTCACAGATGTAGTTGACTTGATTCTTATGTATCCCATTAAGAGAAGTACATGTCTATCTTCACAAGTTATTATATTGAAAAAGATATTTGGAATAATTAGTTGTTGGTCTTTTAAAATTGTATCATGTGATCTCTGGCATCATTTCTTTCATCAAGGTCATATTTTTTAACTACTAATCCTTCTTTGTTTCATACTTTTGCTTTCTAATCACCAGTAATCATCAATGCATCTTCAGAGTATATTTAATCAAATTCAGACTGCAGAAGTTGGCAAATACCTTCAATTGCTTCATCTTCAGCATTAGTTCTTGAGTCACAAATTTTAATAATAGTTGCATTAAGTGGCCTTCCTGGTAGGTGTATGGATATTATCCTACCACTGATAGCATTTTAGCTGAGGATGGATGTTGAAATATCATTTTTGACAATGAATGTGTTAACATTCCTCTTCAATTTGTCATTCCTAGTACAGAAGACTATATGATTATCCTACTCAAAACAGCAACATTTCAGCTAATTCCTGGGATATTGATCTGTATGTGTTCCGTCCAATCTTCTAGATGCATGCTCTGGTCATTCCATTTTCTAATTATTAATGGATCTTCACAGCTGTTTCTTCTCCTTTTAGTCATGACACATCAGCAAATGTAGTGCCTGAAAGCTTTATTACATTCACATCACTAAGTCAACTCTACTTTGAGGAGGCATATCTTCCCCGGTCATATTCTGAGCGTCTTCCAACCTGAAGAGGTCATCTTCCAGCATTACATCAGACCATTTTCTTCTGCTTTTCATAAGGTGTTCACTGACCAGTTTTTTTTAGAAAGACATTGCCAGGTCTTCCTTCCTAGACTTAGTCTTGAAGCCTTCCTGATACCTATCCACCATGGGTAACTCTGCTGTTATCTCCAATGTCAGTGGTATAGCTTCCTGAATCAACAAAATACAATCAACTACAGTACAACAAACTGACAGACTTCTACTACATACTAACTGAACACCCGGAGCTCTCAGTATATTCTCATAACCTCAGTTTTTCCATCTGAAATATAGCGTTTAAAATAATATCTTCCTTAAGATTCTAGGAAAATTATATTAATTATGTCTATAAAACTTCTAGCACTCTGCTTGACATACACTGAGTACTTAAAAAATGCTAGTTATTATGATGGTTATAATAGCAATGATGGAGATGTTTCTAGCTACTAATGAAAGAAAAAACCTATATCATCATTCAAATGTTTACAGTTTATAACGTGCTGATACATGTGACAGCACTAAAACTGAGTTTCCTGACCTGAACAAAACGGCTTGCCCAGGTCTAAGTCCAGGTTTCTTCTTAACTGCTGCTTACTCACCTAACAACCATTGACCTTTAACATCAATTTAAGCTTATAGATAAGAAATGTTTTTCTCTATGGGTAAGCTAAGAAAGGATGCCATGGAGTATCCCGAAGTGGATATTAACACCAAATACTTATCTAAAATCTCCTGCAACAGCAGTCCTCAGGAAGTGTTTTAACAAAGAAGCTATTAAACAGAATGTTCTCAAAAAAGGAATATCATACCAAGGTTTGTAACCAGCCCATAAACCTGCCTTTAGCCTTTTGCTATTAGCTCATGTAAACAACCTAAGAAGCCTGCAAAAATCCTTTAAAATATTCAACACAAAAGCCACCCTTTGCATTAGTCAACCCTAACTTCCCTACTTTGCAGACTGCCAATCAGAAAATTATACTGTTTGTTTCTGATTTTACTGTATCAATATGTCTATTCACCTTTAACTCATAACACTTGGTTTCATTTTGCGAAATGAGTGTGTCTCTGGTTCGAATTGTTGTCAAGTCTTCAATAAATTTCTTTACTTTTACTCTTAGAGAGTATATGTTCTTACTCTTAGACATTTTCTGCTGTCAGAAGCGATATTTGAAGTTGCCTTATCTTTAGCAGTCCTCAGGACAGTTGACTTTAGGCTCCTGGTACCAGTAGAGATTCTTGGTTTTCCTTTCTACTTGAATTTTCTTGAGTCATCCTAGGCATGCTATCGTTATCAGGTACCATCACTGACTCATAGCAACCCTGTGCAAAGCTTAAAAAATCCACTGCCTAGTCCTGCACTGTATTCACAATCCTGGCTACATTTGAGGTCATTGTTGCAGCTGTTTTGTCAATCCATCTTACTGATGGTCTTCCCCATAATTGCTGACCCTCTACATTACCAAGCATAATATCCTTCTCCCAGGACATGTCCATTCTGATGACATGAACCAAAAGATATGAGATGAAGTCTGGTCATTCTTACCTCTAAGGAGCTTTCTGGCTGTACTTCTTCCAAGACAGACTTGTTCATTCTTCTGACAGTCCATGGTATTTTCAATATTCTTTCCCAACATCCCAATTCAAATGCATCAATTCTTCTTTGGTCTTTCTTGTTGTCCAGTTTTCACATGCATGTGAAGCTTTTGAAAAGACCACAGCTTGGCCCAGGTACACTTAAGTCTTCAAAATGACATCTTTGTTGTTTAACACTTTAATGAGGTCTTTTGCAACAGATTTACCTAGTGCAATATGTCATTTGATCTCCTGACTCCTGCTTCCATGGGCATTGATTGTGGATCCAAGTGAAATGAAATCCTTGAGAACTGTAATCTTTTCTCCATTTATCGTGAAGTATAGCCATTCATACACTTGTATTTATACACATGTGCACACTTTTTATAAGGAGGTCTGGTGGCATAGTACCTAAGTCATTTGAGTGCTAACCAGAGGAGTGGTGGTTGAAACCCATCAGCTCCTCTGTGGAAGAAAGATTGTGCAATCTACTTCTGTAAAGATTTATCAACTTGGAAACCCAATGAGGGTCACTATGAGTCAGAATCAACTCAATGGTAGTGAGTTTATACACCATTTATGCATGTGTATCCATATGTACACTTCAACATAAAGAAAACAATAATCCTGACAACTGGACCAATAAAAAAATCACAAAAAAATGGAGAAAACCCCCAAGTGTATAGACTCTCAAATCAAGTTCCACTTTCTTATGTTGACACTCTTCAAGGTTCATTGCTGGCCTTCTCCTATACGTTCATTATCAGTTCACACTCCAAATGTTTTGAAGAATCTGTTGCCAGATTAAGTTTGGTGAAGGTGTTATCACAAATCTCCAAGATCCAATAAGAGGTTTTGGGAGTATCTTGCTCAGCCCATTAAATTTGAACTCACTTTTTCATCTCTGGTACACATGCAGGTTGCAGTGCACATTCAGGTCTCACTGCACATTAAAGTTTAGTGCACATCAGTATTTGCATGTGTACTCACAACTTTAGTACAATAGGGAATATAGTGCTAAGGACCCAGCAGGGCAAACTTCAGATACTCCAGCTTTTTATATGAGTAAACAATTTGATCTCCATATCTGTTTGTTTTTACACTGGCATGCTTGTACTAAAGACAGTTTACATAAACAGAGGCCACTTTATGGCTCATTTGAAATATCCAAATTAAGTTTTCTGCTCAGTAAATTAGAAAATAAAGCCTCTCTAATCAAGCAATCTCAGTGTGACACCTATTTTAATTGGTATTTTGAAGTTTTTAAGAGACATCAATGCAATGCAACGCAACCACTGCCGTGGAGTCAGAAGCGACTCATAGCGACCCTTCCTTGGGTTTCCGAGGAAGCATCACTACGGAAGTATATTGTCCAACCTTTCTTTCAGGAGTGGCTGGTGGGTTAGCAGTCAAATGCCTTAGGCACTGTGCCATCAGAGTTCCTAGTTGGTGCATAGATTTGAATAATAGTAATAGTAACTGGTCTTTCTTGTAGGTGTATGATATTATCCTATCACTGACAGCATCGTACTTCAGGACAGATCTTGAAATATTCTTTGTGATGATAAAGCCCTGACATTCTTCTTCAGTTTGTCATTCCTGGCATAGTAGATCATATGGTTATCTGATTCCAAATCACCAAAACCAGTCCATTTCAGCTCATTAATGCCTAGGATATAAGTCTTTATGTGTTTCATTTCATTTTTGACAACTTTTTTAAATTGTGTGATTTTAAAAAATAAATTAAGAGGGCCCTAATTACTGTGTGACTTTTTCAAACAATTTTCCTTGATTCATACTTTGTACATTCCATTTTCTGATTATTAATGGATATTTACAGCTGTTTCTTCTCATTTTGAATCATGCCACATCAGCCAAAGTAGGTCCTGAAAGCTTTACTCCATCCATATCACTAAGGTCAGCTCTACTATGAGGAGGCAGCTCTTCCCCAGACATATTTTTAGTGCCTTCCAACCTGAGAGACTCATCTTCTGGTACGATATTGGACAATGTTTTAAGGCTATTCATAAAGTTTTCCAGTAATGTATCAGACAATAGTTCACTGCTATTCATGAGGTTCTCTATGGCCAATTCTTAGGGAAGTGGATGGTCTCTTCCTTCTTCCAAGTCTGTCTTAGTCTGGAAGCTCCACTGAAACCTGTCCACCATGAGTGACCCTGCTGGCATTTGCAACTCTGGTGGCACAGCCTCCAGCCTCATGGCAACATGTCACCAAAGGACAACAAACTTGCTGACAAGTTTGTCTCCCTTAGTTGTTCCAAACTGTTTCATTCACTCCCTGTCTTCCCTTAAAGCTACCCCAAACCCCGTGCCAAGCTCTCCTTCCGGGCCACCCTTAAAGTTGCTCCCAAATACCTGGCTCACCACCTTCTAGGCTGCCCATAAAGGCTGCTCCCAAACACCTTGAAACATAAATTAGATTATGATATTTCCTCAAAGAACTTGCTCTGATTATTTTGGTGATAAATAATCACTTACATAAATTAAATAGCCCCCATATCCCTTGGGGGAGCTCTGGTGGCCTAGTGCCCAAGGCATTTAACTGATAACCAGAAGGCTGGCAGTTCAAACCCAATAGCCACTCCTTGGAAGGCTGGGCAATCTACTTTGGAGTGAAACCACCTCGGAAACCCAAGGAAGAATTGCCATGAGTCGGATCCAACCCCACAGCAGTGCATTGTCTTTGCATTGTAATATCCCTTGGAATCAGTGAAGATAAATTTGTTCTGAAAATAGTTTTTACGTTTTGTGTGAACCTTGAAAACTTTAAAAGCCAAGCTTTTCTAAGTACCTTAAGACAGATATTTTATTAAACGTGTTTTATTTAAAGAGAAGATGCAAAAACAAATTATAAACTGTCGAGTGGGATTTCATAGCGACCCCTCCTTGGATTTCTGAGGCGGTATCACTATGGAACTAAATTGTCCAACCTTCCTTCCTAGGAGGGCTGGTGGTTTGCCCTTCTGGTTAGGCACTACACCGCCAGAGCTCCTACCTTAAGATAGATATTATATGAAATATGTTTTATTTAAAGAGAGGAAGTAATTATTATTATTATAGAATGACCAAGAAGTAGAAGGCTCAGGAGACTGAGGGATTTGGACCCCCATATAACACCTTTCTCAGTCTCGTGAACTAAGAAAACCTAAGGAAAACTAGAGAAACAAAGTAAAATGTCTTTCAATATGACTTGAGTTAAATGGCCTTGACGAGATCTTAAAAACTCTTTCTAGAATTCTCCAATAACTGCTTCTGCCCATGTAATCAAGCAGCAGCAATGTCATAGTTGCAATAGCCAACTTAATGATATGTAAATGAATTAAGATTGACTGATTCTTTCTTAGTAATTAGGCTCTGAGACTCACACTGCTCCAAAGAAGCTTTGGAAGGACCCTTCTCAGCTAAGTGAAAAACTGTTATAAGAAAAGAAAATAAGAAGATGCTTCCTGTAATTATCAAAAAAATTGAGTGGATCCTTATTATAAAAGAAGTATAACTAGTTTTCTCTGTATTAGAAGAATTCTACTTCAAAGCATAGAAATCACTATGATATACTTAAAATAAAATTGAAAAGTTTGACTAAAATATAGACTAATAAACCTTATTTAAACAATAATATTTTTTACAATATATAGGCTTAAAATTATTTCCAAGATATTTACTTAACTTCCTGATATTAAATTGAGTTAATAGCTATTCATTAAAATTTGTTTATATAGTTTTCCTTTTTATGTCAAGGAAGGGATCATATATATTTGCTTTACTAATGAGTGTGGTCATTTTTGCCACTTACTATAAGAGGGATGCAACAAAGACAGTATTTAAAATGTTCATTGAAAGGAAATTTATTTGATGTGCTCAAGGTTTTTATCTTTTGTAATTAAAGTTTGATGGTTTAATTTATGAGATTTTTTAAAAGAGTTTAAATATCAAATAGCATATAAAGTGAAGGGTTGGGTTTTGCAATGTTAAAATAATTTTTTCTTTAATTTCTTGGTTGAAGAGTTAATTTATTCTTTGTGCAATCTGCCTCAAACGCAAAGGTTCAGTGTCTGATTAGAAGGAATTCTTGAGTTGAAAACCCCACCATATGGCTTTTAAAAAGCTAGGTTTTTCACCTTTAAGATCTTTGGATAAATAATTCATGTATTGTTTCTCAAAGATTTATGACAAACTCCAGACAATACTGACACTTAACAGAAAACCACAAAAGATTTACTTCTGTTTTATAAAGAGAATAATTATAAAATAAAAATAAAAATGTTTATTTAATATGTTGAGTTGTATGAAAAATGTTGTCAAACCAAGAGAAATACCTGGCACTCTTTGGATTAAAAATTATATATTTCCTTTCATATTTTTTGCCTAATATTAGACAATGAGCACACACTATTATGTTATTATGTTATTATTTTTAATTGCTAATGTGGTTGTAACTTTATTTCTTTTGAATCTAGCATCATCAAGGCCAATGGATTTAACTGAAGAATTCACATCATTTACTCACATAATTTTTGACACTATACACATGTTAGAGAATAGATAATCCTGGTATCTTCGTAATTTATCCTGATTATATAGTAGTATGTGTCCAGATAATTATATGTTACCCCTAAAATTCTTATACATAAGGTTACTGATTATGTTTACAGGTATTTTTGTCTAAAGTTTTTTTAATTGACTTCACTTGGCTTTGCATTATATTTGTAATGAATTCCTATCAGGTCTTTCATTTTAAGAAATATTATTATTATGAATGAATCATAATCATTTTAAATTTGTGATCTACAGATAAGCTTATTTTGTTGATTCACTAAATGGGCTTGACCAAAATATTTCAACAAAAATGAATTATATCTGATTGGAAGAGGACTATAATATTTCAAATTTGGATATTACTGGATTAATTAAGTACATAGGATGGAGTAAACAAACAACAACAACAAAGAACTATAAGCATTATATAACAATATGCCTGATGTACAATGTTCTGTCATCTAGATGTAAGAAACTTTTTTTCTTTTTTCCATCATTACTCCAGATCTGCATTGTTATGGTGTAATCATTTAACTACTATCTTAGTTCTCTAGTGCTGCTATGAAAGAAATAGCACAAGTACATGATTTTAACAGACAGAAATTTATTCTCATATAATTTAGGAGTATTCAAGTCCGAATTCAGAATGCCAGCCCTAGGGGAAGATAAGGCTAGAAGTAGGAGTTCAGAGTGCTGGTTCTAGACAAAGACTAGGCTAGAAGTTCAAAGTACTGGTTCTTGGGGCTGAATGGGGGCTCCTCAACCTTGGGATTCAGCTCTGCCTTCCAGGACCACTGGACCAAGCTGGAGGCTTCTCTTGACTCATGCAGCTGCAGGGGCTGACAAGTTCAAGATTGGAAGGCTGTGTAGCAGCTACTGGCTACTGAGGAAGGAAAGTCCAAGACTAACAGGTAAAATGGCAGATTTTTGATGTGCAGGTTGCAATGACAAAAATCTCAAGATTGGCAGGGAACATGAAAGGCAACTGGTCGAAATCCAGACTCTGGAGATGACGCTGAGCCAAATGCAGGATTCTTTCCATATAAACACTGGAAGTGGGCTCCACCCCAAATGCAACTCCCCTTCAATTGATTAACTGGTCATAGCAGATTACACCATGCTGGTGATTATACTAAGTTCAATCTCTTCATGGATAATAACTAGGTCCAGTTGCCAAGCTACTCCAAATCATGGCACAGCCAAGTTGACATGGAACCTTCACTACCACAATGAGCATATTTTCTTTTTGTATCATGAATATGATCAGTGTATGTCAACATTCTGACTCAATATATTCAAAGGGTTTTAAATGATACTGCTTGTGGACTCCAAAAATAAATATTGAAATGATCATGATAAAAGAAATAGTTCTTCAAACCCACATGATCCTCTCTTATGTTATTTATAATATTTAATTTAATTCTCTAAAAGATATTTTTCATAAGTTAAATAGACTATTGATAACCAGATACTAGAATCAAAGAATCTACTTAATATCGCTCCAAAAAATATGTATATTGGAAGAGTTATCACTTGAAAGACTCATTGGAACCTCCATGGAAGGGAGCTTACTTGGTCCTTTTCATTAGCCTTGTGCTGCCAAATTGGAACCACTTATCATGACTGAAGAGTGCAAAAGCTAAAGCACCTTCCTGGACTGTTCATCTCATAGAGGGACTTAAGCTGAAATTCAAATGCCCTTGTGACCAGAAATAGCTGATGTCAGAAGTGGACAGCGCCTCCCGAAAGCACAGAACAAGACCTCATTCAAGTTCTTGAAATGATTGAACTTTGTTTATTTCTTATTGCTGCCATCATTGTTGTTGTTATGTGCTATTGAGTTGATCCTCTGACTCATAGCGACCCCGCCTTGGGTTTCTGAGGCAGTATCACTACAGAACTAGATTGCCCAACCTTCCTTCCGAAGAGTGGCTGGTGGGTTTGAACCACCAGCCTTCTGGTTAGCAGTCAAGTGCCTTAGGCACTATGCCACCAAAGCTCCTTATTATGTTTTAATAATTGTTATTGTATTAATCAAATGTTATATCAAATGCATGACTGATATAATTATCCAAAACATCAAGTTAATGCCTACAAGAAAGATTATGTACAGAGATAAGACTAATTTCTTTGATGGAACAGAATTTACATCTTGAGCTATCCCTTTGAGATGGTGAAGTTATTTCTCTAGTGTGACTTTGCTCCACATTAGTTCCCACACTAGTATCATATCATATCATTCCTATTGAAGGAGTCATTAACTTGGAAAATTCAGTGCAAAATCAGATGAACTAGCTGGCAGTATAACAGCTCAAGAAAGATCTTCATAATCTTAAGCTAAAATAGTCTTGGACAACTACACTTCCTTTAGCTTCCTCTTTGCCCCGCTGGGACGAGTCTATGTTATTGCCAACACCTCATGTTGCACTTGGATTAATCCTTACTGATCTTAAAAAGTTCACCTAACCTGCTATACATCCTTGATTTATCAAGAAAATAATATTAATCCAGAGAAATAATAGAAAAAGATTTCAAAATAATCCATAAACAGACTATCTGGTTACATTCCATAGAAATAAAGCAAGATATACTTTTTTTTTCTCACATATTCAGCTGGCTACCTAAAGATATTGGATCATGAATTTTATTTATACTGTGTATTGTTATAATAATTGTTATTGGATTAATCAAATGCTGTATCAACTGCACGACTAATGTAATTACCCAAAATATCAAGTTAATGCCTATGAGAAAGATTATGTACGTAGATACGACTTATTTCTTTGATAGAACTGAATTTACACTTTGAGCTATCCCTTTGAGATGGTGAGTTGTTTCTCTAATGTGACTTTGCTGTACATTAGCTCCCACCATAGTATTATAGAAGCAGAATGCTGAGCAATGGCAAAGCAAAGGTGATGCTTAGCTATCTGTGCTGTAGCATCCGGAATCTTAAAGGCTTATCAAAGTAAGTGGCAACCTGAAAAGATAAATCAACTGAAAGTCCACTTGGAAGAAAATATTCTTACGATGGGGATCAGAGGATATTCACAGAAATCCTAGATCAAAAGGAGGGAATATGTGACAGCACAAAAATTGAGGCATTTGACTTAAATAAAATGGCTGACCCAGGTTTGA
Source organism: Orycteropus afer afer (assembly GCF_000298275.1). Lineage (NCBI taxonomy): Eukaryota > Metazoa > Chordata > Mammalia > Tubulidentata > Orycteropodidae > Orycteropus > Orycteropus afer. The sequence goes on along the minus strand of NW_006922117.1, from coordinate 1,306,210 downwards.
GTCTAGACTCCATCTTACTTCCTGCTATGCACCCAGCAACCATTAGCCCTTGGTAGACTCAAGCCAGTAGTAAAGGAAATATTTTCCTCTGTGCTTAAGTTAAAGAAGGATGCTAATAAAGCATTCCTGAGTGGGATTTGACACAAAAGACTTATCTGAAGTCTCCTGCAAAAGCAGCCCTCAGGAAAGATTTTAGCTTAGAAGTTATTTTTTACAGACTATAATCAAAAAAAGAAATATTTTACCATTGTGTTGTGACCATCCTTTAAATCCCCTTTTAGTCACCTCATATAACCACTGTAAGAAGCTCACATAAGCACTATCTGACAATCAACAGAAAAGCCCTGCTTCACGTTAGTCCACCCTAATTTCAATACTTTTCAGCCCACCAATCAGAAATTTATACTGTTAATTCCTGTTTTTATTTCTGTATAAATATACCTGCTCACCTGCTCTTAGTTTCATTTTGCAGACTGAGTGGGTCTCATATTTGAACTGTTTTCAAACCTTCAATAAATCTCTTTCATTTTATTTTAACTAAGTATCAGCTCTTATTCTTAGGTACAACAGGCTACTTGCACTGTGGATGCACCACACTTTGAAAGCCGTCATGAACAGACAAGCCAGTGTGAGCCACAAATATTATTACTTATCACACTATGAAATAGTTGTCTACATTTCAAATATTTTTAAAGGAAAAAAAGCATGAAAACATTTGACTCAACTTTAAATTAAAGAATTAAATAATATGTTTAATGCCTGAGAAGACAAAGTTGTACAGTTTTCAAAAATGAGTTTATTTTCCTTCTTCTGTGGGGGGGGGGCAGTAGTTTCCTAAGTCCAGTCCTATGTCTTTAATAAGCACTACAAAATAGCTTAATAAAAACTGGCATACTTGTGGCAGTTAGCTTATTGGCAGTTTAGTTTTGGGGTACCTGCATAGTTCAAAGGAGTAATCAACCGTGGATAAATATAGTCATTGTTTTTTTCATTTTTCCGGCTACTATTCCTTGAGAATGTAAACAGAGCAGCACATTGTGTTATACCCAATCAGAAATAAGCAATGTGCAATGTATTGACCTCAAGCAGTTTAGTTTTCATTTAGATATAATCCAAGAATGCTAATTATAATATTAATTACCTAAACACTAACAAGTAGAAAGCAACACAGTACCTTGTAAGTCAGAAAATTTTATTCTTCCACTCAAAATTCCCTAGCAACTCTTTTATTTAGAGGGAAAAATGAAATCCTTACACTGGCTTAGAGACCCAACCTGCTCCTCGTCTCTCACTTCATTTCCTACTACCTTCACTTCCTTGTGGATAATCGTAATTCTCTTTTAGTGTATTTTTCTGGATCTTCCCTGAACACTATTTCCTAGTATATCAGCAATTTTGAATCCTCTACCTCTTTCCATTGTTGGTTCAGTTGTCACTTTTCCTGTAAGATCCGTCCTGACAACCTTATTAAAATTGTAATATCCCCCTCTCCAGCCCTAACACTTCTGATCTCCCCACTCTTTATCCATTTTTTTTTTCTGTGAAACTTAAAGCTTTCTGAAATATTATATAGCTTACCAATGTATTATATTTTCACTATTGTCTGTATTTTCTTGCTGTAAGTTCAATGAAGCACAGTATATTATCTCTTTTCTTTATTAAGATGACAATATCTGGCATATAAAAAAATGATTAATAAGTAACTGTTGATGGAATGGATATAGACATTAAGAGAAATGAGAAGGTAGCAATATTAGAGCCCAGAGAAAGAAGAAACAACGTTTGGGATGAAATGATTGTGTCAACGAAGGGTAGATAGAATTTAAGAGTGCTTTGGCTAGACAAAGGGAGAAGAGAAGTGGGACACATGAGGTGGGGTGAAGGAATGGGGAAAGATGAGAAGTCTGGGTCTATCCAGGACAAAGATTCACCTCATTTGTTCAAGTGAAAGACTGTTATGAAATACATATGGTAAAAAAAAAAGAAAAGAGTAATTTATTTTGAGAGTGAGATTATAGAAGATGTTAAATAGTTTTGAAAATGTTGCCTATGTATAATAGAAATTAATATTATGAAATGAGTATCTAGAAATACTAATGAGACCAAGGTGTGGGAAATGTGGATGGAATATAAGATTTGTTGATATAATAATAATGATAAAATGATAATGATAACAACAATAACCATGATAAAAATGGCAACAACAACAATGTGTCTTACATTCCACCATTAAAGTTTCATTATCTCAAGTTCAATGGGGATAGATACTATATGATAACAACCAGCCTATTTATCAGCATTTATCTTTTAGATAGATAAAATGCAGATAATATATTCACACCAAATCAGGATAAATCCAGCTAGTAATGTGCCATCAGGAATAATTACTGAAAACTTCATCAGCATGCAGGAAAGTCAGTTGGAGAAAATAGTCACTTACTGGAGTAAACTCAGCCAAATTTCCATTTCCCAAGACAGAAGAACATCTGTTGTATTTCCTGATACTTTTAGTACTTACAATATTCCTATAGGAATATAGAAAGAGCCTGCTTTCTTAGATGAGGAGAAAAAAAAAAACCTGTCCTTTTTTATAGGTTTCTGGAATCATAGAGTACCTTAAAGCCTTTCGCTTCTGTTGCTGGTAATCATGGTATGATTATGAAACTGCTATTTCCCTATTGTGACTCCTCCCCATGTTACAGTGTAGGCAGAAATTTATTTGAGAAACTGTTGCAAAAGAAGTAGGAAATATGTGCATTTAAAAAGGTGTTTCCTCAATGGGGAAAAGTTAACGTAACCATTTTTGTTTACACACACACACACACACACACACACTCACACATAGAATTATTTTTTCCAGTACCAAGTTGTTTAAGTATCCTTTCCCTATATATCTAAACTTAAGGTTTTTTTTTCCAGTTGTCTTATATTTCTTATTTACACTCATTAAGAAAATTTCTCAAACAGTGCCTAATCCATCCTTGTATTTTAACCAGTAACAATGGAAGCTTCTGAGTATATAAGGAAAATCTTTAAAAATGTACATTTTGGTATGATAATCTGCCTCCACAAATGGATAGATTTCTTGAATTACCACAAAATAGCTGTGTTCCCACCAAAGGAATCTTAACATTTTGAAATTTGACAGAATGTAAGGTGCACTTTCCACAAGCCAAATGGTTTATTGAAAAAAATGTAACTGTACGTGAGTAGAGGATACTGTGTTCTCCAGAGTGTCTGAGTGTGCACTGAACGGACAGTTAGCTTTTCAGTTTGTCCTGTTGAATTTTCTCCGTATCACAGCTGCTCCACTTGATCCACCAAAGAAACACATTTTAACTGGAGGAACTGAAGTTAACAAAGCAGCCAAAAATACTATCATGCTTTGTTTTATAACTGTCTTTAAAGAGTACAGTAGAATTTATCAATTTAATCATTTTGATTCAGTAAACCTATTGTTCTCTTACAATACTTTATACTTTATTAAACAAAAAAAAAAAAAAAAACTTTCTCATTGACTAGACAATGAATATTCCAAAATCTTTTTAAATTTATTTAAAAGAACACTAGTCATCCTCTGGCATTGATTTGACTACTGCCACTAAATGAGTCATGTTTTCATTTCTTTTCTCTCTCAATATAACCTTCTTTCCTACTTACTCCTCTTTTCTATATCCTATAATTTCCTTTTTCTCTTCTAGTTCTCTCGCCCCTTAATTTTTTTATTTACCTCTCTGATTCTAGTTCATGTTCACTGAATTTGTTTTAAAACAATACATCCAAAACATAAAGCTGTAATTTTATGTAACAATGTTATCAAGTATAACAATATGCCAAGGGATTTATTTAATTTTTTGAAAAAGAAAACTCTTTTTCTACCTGGAGACTATGTTGTGTGGTTGAGCTATAATTAGATAAAATAATTATTTTACCATATACCTTTACATGCTTTTTATAGTACTAACTGCCAACCTTCTGGTTAATAGTCGAATGCCTTAGGCAGTAGCACCAGAGCGCCCTAATTTTATTTACTTTAATCCAGGCAGTTTTTAGTATTTATTTACAACTAAAGGGAAGAACTCAGTATCAATAAAATGCTTAAAAATTTTGGCAATATCTTCTTTTAATAGACTGCTACTTTGTGGTTTTTGAAAAATGCTATTATTACTGTTCTTAAATTGCATAAACATGATACTCTGGTTTTTGCTTCCTTGTTTTCTCTTGCAAGGATATTCCATATTATTAATGATTCTTAAAAAATATGTGGGGACCCATTTCAATCAAAACCTTCACTAAGAGAACATGTGCTTTGTTGTTGTTGTTGTTAAATGCCATCGAGTCGTCTCCGACTCATAGCGACCCCATGCACAGCAGAATGAAACACTGCCCCATCCCGCACCAGCCCCAAAATCCCTGCTATACTTGATCCCATCATCGCAGCCACCATATCAATCCATCTCGTTGAAGCCCTCTCCCTCTTTCGTCAACCCTCCACCCTACCAAGCATGACATCCTTCTCCAGGGAATGGTCCCTTCTTACAACATGACCAAAATAGGTGAGAC
>NW_006922117.1:1274539-1299547 GCF_000298275.1 Orycteropus afer afer | reverse complement strand
TCCTTCCGAGGAGTGGCTGGTGGGTTTGAACTACTAGCCTTCTGGTTAGCAGTCAAGTGCCTTAGCCACTATGCTACCAGAGCTCACTCTGTGAATTCAAATCTAACAAATTAAATGCCATTTTTCAAGAATAGTCTCACATGCCAAGTTCGTAGTCTTTATATTTAAAGTAATTTTACCTAGAATATATTGATGCATTATTTTTCTCACATCATTCACAGCCAATGGCAAAATTTTTCACACATTTTTTAGTTCACTTCAGATAATTGATTCAGAAGACATAGACATGACTTGATGATTCACTTTCTTGAGATAATTAGTTACTATATATAGGTCGGTAAACAATTCCAAGTATATAGGAAAAAAACATTCTATATAATAAAAGTTTCACTAGATTAGGAATTGAATTCTGTCACACTCTTCTTCCCTAGAGCTCTCATCAGAATATATTTTATATACTAAGTACTCAGCATTATTTTTAAAATTAAAGATCATGATTAAAGATGCCTGCATATTGAAGGATTCTATGGGGAAAAAAAAGTGACACAGGAATCATCAAAAGGAGATAGAAGGAATACAGAGAGATGGTAAAACAAAAAGCATTGATCATTGTTCAATCATTTCTTGAGGCAGCATATGTTCAAGAAGCACTGTACTGGAGAAAGAAGCCCAAGATGCACTGAAGGCATTAGCAAAAAACAAGGCTCCAGGAATTGATGGAATACCCATTGAGATGTTTCAACAAACAGATGCAATGCTGGAAACATTCACTCATCTATGCCAAGAAAATTGGAAGACAGCCTCCTGGGAAATCAACAGGAAGAGATCCATATTTTGCCAATTCCAAAGGAAGATGATTGAATGGAATGAATTACCCAAAAATACCATTAATGTCACATATAAGTAAAATTTTGCACAAGAAGATTGAAAAATGGATACAGCAACATATTGACAGGGAACTATGAAAAATTCTGATTCAAAAGAGGACTTTGAATGAAGGAAATTATTGCTGATGTCTGATAGACATTGGCTGAAAGCAGAGAACATCAGGGAAATGTTTATTTGTGTTTTATCGACTGCAAAGGCATTTGACTATGTGGATCATAACAAATTATGGATAACATTGTGAAGAGTGGGAACTCCAAAACACTTCACTGTGCTCATGTGGAATCCTTACATAGACAAAGAGGTGATGGTTTGAACAGTAAAAGGAGATACCATGTATTTCAAAATCAGGCAAGGTTTGTAACAGGGTTGTATCCTTTCTTCACGTGTATTCAAATTGTATGCTGAGCAAATAATTCAAAAACCTGGAGTATATGAAAAAGAACATGGCATCAGGATTAGAGGAAGACATATTAACAACCTGTGATAGGCCAATAACACAACCTTACTTACTGAAAGTGAAGAAGACTTTCAGCTACATGTGAAAATCAAAAACTTCTGTATGAATTACACTTGAACACAAAGAAAACAAAAATCTTAACAACTGAACCAATAAGCACCATCATGATAAATGGAGAAAAGATTGAAGTTGTCAAAGATTTCACTTTACTTGGATCCATAATCAACACCCATGGAAGCATCAGTGAAGAAATAAAGGACATCACCAAAAGAGTAAAAAGAGAACTACGGATTGAGAAAAATATTCAGCAATGACATATCTGAAAAGGAGCTTATCTTTAAAATTTATAGAAAACTCCAACACCTCAACCAAGAAAAAGACAAGCAATCCAATTAAATAATGGGCAGAAGACATGAATAGACACTTCACCAAAGAAGATATTCAGGCTGCAACAAACACATGAAGAATTGATCGTAATCATTGGCCTTTAGAGGATGGAAATCAAAACAACAGTGAGATATCATCTCACTTCAATACTAATAGCAAAGTTCAACAAGACAGAAAATAACAAATGCTGGGCAGGATGTGGAAAGACTGGGACTCTCATACACTGCTGGTGGGACTGTAAAATGTTACAACCATTGTGGGAATTCATATGGTGAGTCCTTAAAAAGTTGGAATTAGAAATACCATTTTACCTAGCATTTCCATTACTAGGAATATATATACTAATGACGTGAGAGCCAGGACAAGAACATATATGCACACTCACATTCATTACAGCACTCTTCACAATAGCAAACAGATGGAAACAACCTAAGTGCCCATCAACAGAAGAATGGATAACCAGGCTATGGTATATACACACAATGGAATACTGTGCGACACTAATGAATAATGTGAAACTCTGCATAATGTGGATGAACTTAGAGAACATTATGCTGAGTGAAATAAAACATGGAAGGACAAATATTGTGTAAGTTCACTATTATAAAAAGTCAAGGAAAGGTTTATATGTGGAAGGAAGATTTCTTTGCTGGTTACCAGGGATGGGAGGGGAGAGTGAGGAACAATGCTAAATAGGTAGAGACAAGTATTGATTTGAGGGAAGGGAATGGCAGTGTACCAAAAGTAAGTGATCAACATGGTGGCCACAACACCAACAACAGACAACAAAGATGAAACCTTTTGCATGTATAGTACTGCATTGTTAGTGAAAGCAAGCATTGATCTAAGGGTGGATAGATCGGTAGACAGGCTGAATGATCATGTATGTCTAGGCAGCAGGGAGTGTGCCCATGATCATGTATAGAAACACATGTTTCTATATATGTATTGTAAATGCTGTAAGCATATCCTGGTGTATAGCAGAGCTGAAAAGGGGCAAGGTTTTGGTGACTTCTTGGTCACAGCCAAGGGGCTGGGGCTCGGGACAATGGTCTCAGGGGACATCAGTTCAATTGGCATAACATACTACACAAAAACATTGTTCTACATCCTACTTCGGTGAGTAGTGACTGATATCTTAAAAGCTTGAAAATGCCCAAATAGCTGCAATGAGAGGTTTCTCCTCATCCAGAGCAAAAAAAAAGAAGAAGAAAGCCAAAGACATATGGAAACAATGTGTACAAGGGACTGGTAGACCATGCCATCCTCAGCCTATATGACCATGAGACTGAAAGAAGTACATGGTGCCCGGTTACCACTGTCAACCATTCTGAGGGGGATGAGTGCAGGGGATCCTGAATAGAGTGGGAGAACAATGTGGAATAAAATTCAAAGTCATAGGAAAAAGACCAGGTTTGCTGGTCTGATAGGGCCCTGAGACTATGGTCCCTAGTTACCGTTCAGGTCTGGAACTAACTCGCTCTCCTGGCTTCCATCCAAACAATAAACAGGTATATGGGGTGAACATTTACATCAGCTAGATAAACTCCTTGGAACAATCAATCGATCAATTGTGGGAGAATAGAAGGGCAGTGTTTTCACAGGGAGACAGCTTGGGGCAAGAGGACATGGGAAGGAAGAACAGGGAAGAGGTAACTACAGGGAGAAAGTGGGAAGAAAGCTATTACATTGTGGGGAATTGAAGTCAATGTCATGAAACAAAATGTCTATGAATTGCTGTATGGAAAAAGAATTTGCTCTGTAAACTTTCACTCGAATCATAATAAAAATTAAAAAAAAAAGAAAGAAAAGGCATTGGAAAATATGTTGCAAAGGACCTCTTTAAAGTGTTAAAAAGCAAAGATGTCACTTTGAGGATTAAGTTGAGCCTAAATCAAGTCATATTTTCCATTCTCTTTTATACCTGCAAAAGCTGGATAATGATTAAGGAAGACCAAAGAAGAACTTATGCCTTTGAATTATATTATTGGCAAAGAATATTAAATGTACCATAGGCTGCCTTCTGGCAGTCTGAACAAACAAATCTGTCTTGGAAGGAGTATAGCCAGAATGCTTCTTAGAAGTGAGGATGACAGGACTTCATCTCATGTACTGTGGACATGTTATTAGGAGAGACCAGTCCCTGGAAATGAACATCATGCTTGCTAAAGTAGGAGGTCACCAGAAAAGAAGACCCTCAAAAGATGGATTGACACAGTGCCTGCAACAATGAGATCAACTATAGTAATGGTTTTGATTGGTTCTGGACTGGGCAGTATTTTCCTCTGTTATACACAGGGTAACTCTGAATCAGAACTGACATGATGGCACCAAGCAGAAATAACAATGAGCCTGCCTGTCAAAATTAGTTTTCAAGTTTAAAATTGCCAGAAGATATAAATTCACTATGACTCCGGTGGTGTAGTGCCTAAGGCATTTGACTGTTAACCAGAAGGCTGGTGGTTCAAACCCACCAGTCACTCCTCGGAAGGAAGGTTGGGCAATCTACTTCCATAGTGATACCGCCTTGGAAACCCAAGGAGAGGTCACTATGAGTCGGATCCAACTTGAAGGCAGTGAGTTTGGTTTTTGTTTTTTCAAATCCACTAGTCAATGCTTTCACTAAAGAGCAGCAGTAAAAGTCTAGAGTCACTGTCTGATAAGTTGTTGTTGTTTTTGTTATGTGCCGTCCAGTCGGACCCGACTCATAGCGACCCCTCCTTGAGTTTCCAAGGCGGCATCACTAGGGAAGTGAATTGCCCCATCTTCCATCCAAGGAGTGGCTGGTAGGTTTGAACTGCCAGCCTTCTGGTTAGCAGTCAAGTGCCTTAGGCACTGTGCTACCGTAACTCCTTGTCTGATAAGGTTAGGTGCTATTAGTCATTGATTAAGATATACTTCAACTTCCTTCATTTATTGAGAATAATTAATAGTTTCTAACCAATAAAAAAGGAACTCTGGTCTTGTGGCGGATAAGGCATTTGGTTGATAACCAGAAGAAGTGAGTGGTTCAAATCCACCAGGACTCTGCAGAAGTAAGACGGGGAGATCTACTTCCATAAAGATGTACAGCCTTGGAAACTCAATGGGGGTCACTATGAATCGGAATTAACTCTGTGGCCGTAAGTTTGGTTTGGTTTTTGGAACCAATAAAAGCTGTTTGAAATATATTATAGATAATTGGGTAAATAATTGCATTCAATTTTAATTATATATGTACCATTTATCTTATACAAATAAATGTTCCCTTCAGCATTCAATGGTGCATTTTAGCAATGCAAAAGTTGTATACCTGGGACTTAAAAATGGTCATTTTGATATGTTTGATATGTTTATGAATATGAATATGATATGTACAAATGGTTACCAGCTTATGGTCATCCAACTTACCTACCACCTATAGAAATGAAGCAAGCCCTCTAAAGCCTCTTGTTCTAAAAGTTTGAGGTACATGCATTTGGCTCATAATAGTCAATGGATGTTACTTTGCTACATATTTCAAAACATTATTATTGCTGTAGCCCTGGTAGCATAGTGCCTAAAGCACTTGACTGCTAACCAGAAGGCTGTCTGTTCAAACCCACCAGCCACTCGTCGGAAGGAAGGTTGGGCAATCTACTTCCATAGTGATACTGCCTCGGAAACCCAAGGAGGGGTCGCTATGAGTCGGGTCTGACTTGACGGCACATAACAACAACAACAACATTATTTACTTAAAGATGTTTTATGAAGTTTTTCTTTAATATTTGTATACATAGAAAGGTACACTATATACTATATACTAATATAAATATTTGACTGATATTACATACGATCCATACCTAATTGTTCTGATTTACATACAAATTTGACTTAAAGACAAACTTAGGAACACAACTTGTTCATAATTTAGAGACTGTATTATGTATAAGTAGGAAAATATAAGCTAATTTTCCATTGGCTCAACTACAAGGAAATAAAATTCCTGATTATGATATCCTACACCTCTCATGGATGATCCTGCTATACAAAGTCTTAGCTCTAGATGTTGCCTCAAACTTTGTTCTCAAACCCTCATAACCAATCAAAAATTCCCTAACGCATCACTTTCCACAGCTCTATATGAGCATGAAATTCCCTCTGTTGAAAATATTTAATTATTAAATTCATGCTTCTTCCTTAAGACTCATCTCAAGGGTTCACCCTGTTTGATATCTGGCCTGGACTTCCTGGTTGGAACTAATTACTTACTTCTTTTAGTAAACATCTCTATTACTGACTTCATAATACTGTATTATTTCTTTATCTCTGTCCCCCTTACTATCCTGTGATCTCATCAAAAAGGAGGACATGACATATTTATCTTTGTATGCCCCATGTCAAGCATAGAACCTGGCAAAGAATACATATATATTCAAAAGATTAGCTGGTTAAATGAAACATGAGTGAATGAATCATCTATATATTTGTCATGTAACTTTATTACAATAATTACATTGTTGTATCTGAGGCTAAAAGGAGCAGGAAAGTAAAGATAAAACATTTCACTGTAAAACCCCCCAAAATATTAAAAATCAATTAACCACTATGTATTTAGTGCATGACTATACTTGCAGAAAACCCTACAATCTCTGTTCTTTCCCATAGAGAATTTCTCTTCTATCAGAAATTCCAGGGTAGGCAATAATGTTACAGTGGGAAATGAGTGGCCTGGACAAAGAAATGTTGAGGAGGTAATCTTCAATGGGGTACCTCTAGGATGCAGAGACAAGTAGTACATAATTTTAAGATGCCTACATCATATATATACTGGGAGATCTGATGTCATAGTGGCTAAGGCATTTGACTGCTAACCAGAGGCTGGCAGTTCAAACCCACCAGCCACTCCTTGGAAGAAAGTTTGGGCAATCTACTTCTGTAGAGATATCGCCGTGGAAACCCAAGGAGGCCTCACTATGAGTTGGGACCAATTGGACAGCAGTGAGTTTGGTTGTTTTCTCTTTATTTTTTTTTTTTTTTAGTTTTACATATCTATATTCCAAATCTCTGTAAACGTCAGTGTCAGCATTGGTATACTGGTGATAATTGCATATGCCAATGTCATATATTTTTCATCTTCTACTTCCAAGTTTTGAGCTCACACGTTCATTTCATTTATGGATTCAGCAAATGGACTTTTAGAACCTAACAAGATTCAAGATTGGGCTCAGTGCTAGAGACACAATGACTAATTAAATGGACAAGGTTCTTTCTTCCTGACAGATCCTGTCTTCTTGAAGCTCACGTTTTAGCCAGAGAATGAGTAAATGTATAAATATCCATGTTGTTGTTATTGTTGCTATGTTCCGTCGAGTCAGACCCAACTCATAGCAACCCCTTCTTGGGTTTCCGAGGCAGTAGCACTATGGAAGTAGATTGCTTCCTTCCGAGGAGTGGCTGGTGGGTTTGAACCGCCAGCCTTCTGGTTAAAAGTCAAGTGCCTTAGGCACTACAAACATAATTACCTAATTACACTTCTCATAGTATATGATAGGGAAAATAAACCATCATGTCCCATGAATGTATTTAATTGGCTACCTCATCTGTTATGTGTCTAAAACTATTTTAAGGAGTAGGAAAGTGAATATATATTTCCTATGCAGAAGTAGAGAGTCAGCGAAAAATAGAGAGATCCTCAATAAGACTTTTGATGCAGTGGTCAAAACTATGCATAGCAAATACTGTGAGGATAGTGCAGGTCCCAGCAACATTTCAGTTCTTCTATACGAGTTCATCAGAGTAGAAGCCAACTCGACAGCACGTAACAACAAAAATATTTAACAATAAAAGCCACTTCCTCCAATTTGAGTTCCCAAATTTCTACAGGATCTATTAACTTTGCCCACATTTTGAAAATACTTACAAATTATGCTGAAAGTCAATAGAACTATACACATATAATTTGTAACTGAATAAAAGAAACATTTCAAAACCTTAAGAATATAAGACTGAATATTCCTTTTTGGCGAAGTCACTGTAATTCCTATATTCAGGGAAGTATTTTTTGAATGAAATAAAGGTTTACATTTAACTTTAATGAATATACCATAATATTATTTTTACCTGTGTATTCCAGGTGAAATCCTGCAGCAGAAACACTGATATCTGATTGAAAATTTAGATATAGATTGTTAGATGTACTGTTCAAAAGATGGGGTATTGTTGTGCCTGAAATGATAAATGAAATGGCAGGTCAATGACCACAATACAGAAAGCAATGTGGTGAAATTCAGTAAGTTACCTACTAGTCAGCCAATAGATCATCACTAAATTAGTATCAAACACATTTCAATATAAATATTTGTCTACGTTCCTTTTTCATTTTGCTGTTCCTGATTATCTCATTTGCTAAGAGACAGATCTTTGAGATCATTTTAGATAGCTTCTTAAAAGTAGGTAGGAGCAAAAGGCAGCTGGGGAAATTCAAGCTACTAAATTTTACAGTTTAGCTAAAATAAATGTTTTCAATTTCATGTGGATTTCAATTTTCTATGCATGAGCTAATAAGAAATAATTTTATTTTTTGCATGTATTTTTATGGTTGAGTAATGTAAAACTTTGTATGACTTCAGATGACATGTTCACTTACCACTTCATAAGGAGCCCTGGTAGCACAGTGGTTAAAGAGCTCAGCTGCTACCCAAGAGGTCAGTAGTTTGAACCCATTTGCTGCTCAAGAGACAAATATGTGGACATTTGCTCCCATAATGATTACAGCCTTGGAAAACCTATAGGGCAGTTCTGTGCTCTCCTATAGGGTCACTATGTGTCAGAATGGGCTTGGTGGCAGAGTGTTTTATCAGTGATTGTTGTTGTTATGTGCCATCAAGTCGGACCCAACTCATAGGGACCCCTCCTTGGGTTTCTGAGGCAGTATCACTATGGAAGTAGATTGCCCCATCTTCCTTCTGAGGAGTGGCTGGTGGGTTTGAACCACCAGCCTTCTGGTTAGCAGTCAAGTGTTTTAGGCACTAAGCTACCAGAGCTCCTATTAGTGATTACACATATTTTTTTAATATATGTTCTGTTGTTGTTGTTGCTATGTGCCATCAAGTTGGACCCGACTCATAGTGACCCCTCCTTGGGTTTCCGAGGTGGTAGCACTACGGAACCAGATTGTTCAACCTTCCTTCCAAGGAGTGGCTGGTGGGTTTGAACCACCAGCCTTCTGGTTAGCAGTCAAATGCCTTAGGCACTATGCTATCAGAGCTCATAATATATGTTCTATACCACCTCAAAGGAGCCCTAGTGAGAAATGGTTAATTGTTTGGCTGCTAAGGGAAAGGTTGGAAGGTTTCCTTTGCTCCTCAGGAGAAAGATGAGGCAGTCTGCTTCCATTATGATTACAGCCTTAGAAACTCCGGGGCATAGTAGCTAACATATTGTTGTTGTTGTTATGTGCCGTCGAGTCGGCCCCGACTCATAGCGACCCCTCCTTGGGTTTCCGAGGCAGTATCACTACGGAAGTAGGATTGCCCAACCTTCCTTCCGAGGAGTGGCTGGTGGGTTTGAACCGCCAGCCGTCTGGTTAGCAGGCAAGTGTCTTAGCCACTATGCTACCAGAGCTCCCAGCTAACATATTAGCTACTATGAATCTGAATGTACTCAACAACAATGGGTTTTTCATACCATGTGAAGAACTTTAATGTCTCTCATACCCAGACAGCAAAGCTTGTAGGTAGGTAGCTTTCAAAAAATCCCAGCCATGGAAGAGTGTTAGCCTTGTCTCTTATCTTTAAGGAAACGCATCATAATGATGTTCTTTTGCATTTTAGAGTACTTTAACATTGTTGTTGTTGTTTGCCGTGGAGTCAGCACCGACTCATAGCGACCCCTCCTTGGGTTTCCGAGGCAGTATCACTACGGAAGTAGGATTGCCCAACCTTCCTTCCGAGGAGTGGCTGGTACTTTAACATTAGTTTATTCAATTATTGAACTTGGAAATATAAAATGCCTCCTTGATTTAAGTACTTTTTGTCTATTTAACACTGAGCAAAGTAATAGTTCAAGATCCTTCAGCTTATAACTCAAGCAGTTTGAAAAGACCGGCATAAAAGTAACCGCCTCTTCTCCCACATTTTAAGATAACATTCAACAAGCGTATGAGAGTGCTGCATTGTTTTCAATCAACTGTTACTTCATGATTGCTTTTCACAATCTTGTAGACTTTAACCACTGACGCTTTCTCTTGAAGAAATCAGAAATCATACATTACACAACACACAACTGCTTTTTTTCTGATCTTGCCCTCTGCCATCATGTCCTACCCAGAATCAGTGAATCCAGAAGTAAACAGAAACTGAACAGGTGACTCCACCTATCTTCAGTCTCTAGGTGGATCTTTATGATTAAGAGTTCGGCTCTGGAGGCAGAGCAGCTGGGTCTCAATTCCATTCTGACGTTAGCTGTACAATTGAGACAACCTAAGCTCTCTAAGCCCTAAATACCTTACAGAAGTGCTAGAAAGATCAAATGAGGAATTGTGAATTGAACGTTTAATTTGTTGCCTGGGGCAGAGCTACCACTCAGTAATCCATAGATGTTATTCATTACTTTTTCATTTTCATTGCTATATTTATTGTTAAGAAAGTGCTACATCTAACCTATTATAAACAGAAGTGTACTTGATATTTTATAAGGTTTTTCCAAGAAGATTTTTATCTAAATGTGATAAATTATTTTTTTATACCTAAGGCAACTCACTCTGCTCTAGATCTTGTCTTTCTTTTCCTTACTGGCTAGCTGAACAATTGGTCATCAGAGCTTAAACCCGTTAAAACTTACTTTTGCATATCTGGAACGCATACATTAAAATATTAGCAAGGTTCATATTTCCAGAGTTTAACAACTATAATAGTAATCTTAACAAAGTAAAACTCTGTTTTGCCTTCTATTATGTTGAAGGAAGCATTTATATTATTGCATATATTACCTTAAAAAAGCTGAACAAAGCTGAAATAACAGAAAAATAAGTCACTTCCTTGCTTACACCAAACTATTTTATTTATTTTGTATTTCCTCTGGGGTTGTTTTTATATGCATGTATTAATTTTATACAATGTTATTCATTTCACCGATAATTTTGTGTTCCAGTCACTCTACCTTTATAGTACCTTGTAGCATTGCCATGTTGCCACTTAGTCTCTATAATTATTTTAATGACCACTTAATATTCCACTGAGTGTATAGATCGTAATTACCAAATTCTTCACTTATTGTTGAAATTTTACATAGTATTGAGCTTTTAACTATTGTTTTTTCTTTTTTTTCCTTTTAGGGAAAAAGAATACTTATTATTTGTGAACCAGAGTAAAGATGAAAATATTAGCATTAACATAAAGTGTCAATAATTATACATACACAGCAAGGATATAGTATGATTTTAAATAGCAATTTTAATGTTATCTTTAAATTTTTTTTATTACTCTAACCTTGTAATTTATTTCATTGTATATAATTAGTGAAAGCAAATTAAAATCACAAAATCAGACGTCTAGAGAGCTCTTTTTAAAAAGGAGACTTTACATTTCTAATTACATCTGTACTATAATTAAGCTCAGGCTTTTATTTACCTGAATAACTTCCAAGTCTTGGAGCATTGTTGTCACCCCCATCATAAAAGTCCAGTGAATCCCAATTATGTTCTGTAGCAAAACTGACAACTTGCACCTGGGAAATAACAATTGCTGGTAAGAATGTAAACCTATATTTCTGAACATACAAATATGTTGCAGTCTAGTCATCCCCCCAGGGAGCAAGAGCTCAGATGCTGCACTCATATCATCATAGTATTGCATAGAAGGGTTTTCATGGAACTGATCTTTGCCATTAGGGCACTACCCTACTATACAGGCAGATTTTTATTATAAGAAAAGACTTACAAACACTGAGTACTTTTCTCTATGGGGATGACCTTGAGAATGTCTGTCACTATCACGTTCCTTTTATGAAAAGCTTTGGGTTAATCTACTAATGACTTAGTGACAGGCAGTCCAATGCCTGGTCCAAACAACTGATTAACTTTTATGTTTGGAAGCATTATATTCTTTTCAAACATTGAGTTTTCTCATTTGGGAAATAATCATTTCCAAGCTACAGAAAAATCATCAGATTTGTGATCTTCGAGTATATAGGACCTCACACAATATGTTTGTAGAACCAGGTTTATTCCTGGATAGAAATATATTTTATTTTCTCCTTTCCTTGCAGCATATTTTGTTCTCTCTATTTAATAAAAATAGAAGTAAGGCTATTGCCAATGAATATGTTTAAGGAGGCTTGGTGTCACAGTGGTTAAAGGACTGGGCTGCCAACCAAAAGTTCGGAAGTTTGAACCCACCAGTGGCTCTGCAAAAGAAAGGTGTGGCAGTCTGCTCCCATGAAAATTTACAGCCTTGAAATCCCTATGGGACAGTTCTATTCTGTCCTATAGGGTCACTATGAATCAGAATCAACTCACTGATACGGTTTTGGATTTTTTGGTTATGGACATATTTAATAGAGCTCAGTATAGATGGATAAAAAGGATATTTTGAATCACTTAAGAGACATACTTTATAATTATTTTTATGAATGGATTTATAGGAACTAAATAAATATGGAAGACCTGGATGTTGAAAGGGTAAATGCTAGAGTATTATTCTCTTATAGATATTACATTTTATTTAAAGAAAGAGGCATGTGTTACTTCATTGCACATCACTTGGCACAGCTTGTGTTTCTGTAGGACTCTGACAATTGCAGATACTATCTATTTCATTCTTTGTTTATTAAATGTTCTGCAGTTCTGTTGAAGGGAAAAGGATAACTTTTTGAAAATATTATTTATTTATTTGGCTAAAGTCTGTTAAAATGTCAGCACTTTGTCCATTCACTAAATAATTATAACAATTGCATTCATTAAACATTGCTTATCTGAAAAAAATATCCTATGACCATTCTTTCATTCAAGTGAATACTGATCTTCCAGGAGTGAGTGCCACATGGCAACAGATCTCCTGCCTGTGTGATTGGCGTTGGACCCAATGGCCATATTTCAGAGCAGGAAAAAGAGCAAAATTAAGGCTGTATAATTGCAGTATAAAAACCACTAACTTAACCAATTTTCAGCTTCCTTATCACATGTAATCTTCCTTTTCTTTTAATTTAGGGAATGAAAAGAATCACACTGAGCTAAGGAAAAATACAGGGATTCATGCAAAAGTAGACACTGGGCTAAGTTTACAATAGAGAGAAGTTTTCTGCTACAATAAACTATTTAGTAAAGATACAGAGAAAGCAACCATGAACTGGACTTAGTGAGCCATCAGTAATACAATTTAGTCGCAGTGGAGGGTATTTACATAAGGGGAAATATGCATGTAAAGTTAGGGGGGGAAAAAGCATAGAAAGGTTAGAAAGAGTAGAGCTTAGTGTATAAATAACAGAAAGTTTAGAGGCAAAGAATTTGAAATTGCAGATTTCTGGTTCCCCTTGCCACTGGTGTGTGACGATAGGAAAAGTGTTAACTTCTCTCTGCCTTAGATTACTCACATAAATTGTTGTAATAACAGAAGCTAATTGGTAGGCTTGTTGTAAGGACTGAGTTTGTTAATATGTATGAAGGATTTAGAATAATACCCAGTCTACATTAAGGACTTGGTGAATGTTAGCAAAGAGAGAGACTGAATGGAGGGTGAATAGAAAGAATGAACCCAGCACGATAATTACGTAGTTGAGGAATATTCTACTGAAGGTTTTAGAAGGAGGAAAACATAATCAGAACAGCATTTTAAGCACAGCACTGCCATGGTGAAGAGAATAGAGGGAGAAAGACAATTTTGAAGTGCATTGCAGTACCTGTGTGAGAGGCAATGAAAGCCTAAATGAGGTTGTCAGCAGGACCGAACAAAGGAAGGCTTTTATGGATTGAATTGTGTTCTCCCAAAATATGCATTGTAAATCTTAACTCTTATACCTGTGACTATAATCCCATTAGGGAACGTGTTTTCTTTGTTAAGCTAAG
The DNA here is from genome assembly GCF_000298275.1 of Orycteropus afer afer. NCBI lineage: Eukaryota > Metazoa > Chordata > Mammalia > Tubulidentata > Orycteropodidae > Orycteropus > Orycteropus afer. The sequence continues at coordinate 1,285,793 of NW_006922117.1, read as the reverse complement.
AGACCCTAAAAGTGAAGGATGTGTTTTAAGCCAACAACCTCTGAGATATAAAAAGAGCAATTAGGCACAGAGAAGCAAGCAGAGATGGGGAAGACAGATGCCACACCACATGAAGATCACCAGACAACCAAGGAATGAAGACCTTCCTCCAGAATCAATACAGAGAGAAGGCCTCCCCCAAGGGCTGACACACGGAATTTGGACTTCCAGCCTGCTGAACTGTGAGCAAATAAACTTGTGTTTGTTAAAGCCGCACACCTGTGGTCTTGCAGTTATAGCAGCACTAGGTAATAAGACAAGAACTCAGATATCACGTGACCTGTTACGGGGAACATTAGGGGATTTCTGTGTGATTCCAGTAAAGGAGAAAGTAAGGGTAAAGATTTCACAATAATGTATCCTTTTTTTCCTCTGAGTCACTGAGAGTACAGAAGCAGCACAAACAAAACCATCAGCATCTCCAGGAAAACCTCTATTTTGAGTAAGAGAAGCTATTTAAACCCCAACACATAAGTTTCAGTAGGCTGAATAATGACTCCTGGAAACTGTAAATGTTACTTTATATGGAAAAAGCCTTTGAAGAGGATTCAAAATGGAGTTTCGTCTTCTTGTTGTTGTTGTTGTTATGTGCACTTGAGTCAGCCCCGAGGCAATATCACTACAGAAGTAGATTGCTCAACCTTCCTCCTAAGGAGTGGCCAGTGGGTTTGAACCTCCAGCCTTCTGGTTAGCAGTCAAGTGCCTTAGGCACTAAGCTACCGGAGCTCCCCCGAGCATCTTAGTGCTTGAAAAATTAGGTACAGCAGTTTGAATTAGGGATTCTGGTGTTCTGAACCACTAACTGAATCAGAGTGCTCCAAACTCAGAGGGGTAGAATTAGAAAGGAGAAAGGGACGTGGGGTGGGGAAATAACAAGATCAGAAGATCTATCCTACAGAGCACTGACAGGTAGCTGAGAAAGGCCATTGAAGACTTCCCTGGGGAAAGCGTTGACCAGCAGGCGAGAAAGGCCATCCAAGACCTCCCTGGGTTAAGGAAGAAGACACACCACATGAGCATACCAGCAATCACCCCAAGGATCTACCTTCAGCACCTGATTTTATTGGTAACTTGAGTTGGCTAGGTGCAAATGGGCACATCCAGTGCCACTGAAACTGAGCAGAGAGTGCATTGGTGCTGCAGGAAAGTGGGCCCAGGGAGGTGCCCCCACAGCTGGTCACTGATCAGGTTTGGGTCAGCTTAGTGGCACTGAGAGGCCTGTGCTTGACTTTATCAGTGATATTGGGGCCACAGATTACTAGCAAGCACTCTCCTGACTCCAGTACTGTTGAAACTGAGAGGATCGTTGGCATTGTGGGTGGGCGGACCCACAGAGGAGCTCCGGTGGCAGATTGTGGTCTGGGCTGGTTGGGCTGGTACCGCGGGTGGGAAAGACCAGAGACAGGAACTCTTGTGGCAGATCGTGGAGCTGGACAATTGTCTTGGATTGGCTTTTTGGCAATGAGGGGTCTCAGGAACAGGGAATTTGTCTGAGCCTGGCAGAAAGTGGTGACCCCCTAACAACTGGAGTCTTTGCTGAAATTGTGCTGCAGGCCTGTGAGTAACAGCACAACCTCGTCATTAGCAGCCTGCTCAAAGCCCTAGAAATCACTGCTACCAACAGGGAACTTCCCTTCTCCTGATCTTCGGCTCCCACCATTTCCACCAATAATTTCACTCATCCAATAGAAGAAACCACATTCAGCCACCATAATCCCTCCCAATTCAAACTCTAAACCCTCTTTACAACAAATAGAAACCCATATCCACATTCCACACAGTGATTCCACCATCACAAAGAAAACTGCAGAGCAATCCAGCATATCTGAATTAATAACTGAAAAAATAAAATACACCAGCTTCACCTTATCAAAATATTAAACCATAAAACCAAGACAAAACAAATCAATACATAACCAACAGTTAAAGACAACCTCAGAATGTCTAGGAAACAACAGGCAACCTCAAACCAAACAACAAAACAGGACAAGGCATTAGAAGCAAAACCACAAACAAAGTTCTCAATAATAATGGAGAAAGAGGGAGCAATAGAATTATCTGAGAAGGAATTTAGAAGATATGTTTATAGAGCTTTACAAGAGCCTAAGGAAACCCCAAACAGAAACAAGGAGAACACAGAGAGTTCCCTGGAAGATCTCAGGAAAATCATTGAAGAACAAAATAACAATATTAATGCACAATCTGAACTCATACAAAAACAGCAGGTAGAAATCCAGTAGATGAATACCAAAATTACAGAATTACACAACACAGTAGAAGCACAAAAGAGTAAATATGAGATATGAAGAACACATATCTCAACTAGAAGACAAATTCCTGGACACCAGCCTGTATGAAGAAAAATAAGAACAAAGATTTAAGAGAAATGAAGAGAACCTAAGAATTATATGGGTGACATGAGAAAAAACAACATATGACTCATTGGAATTTCAGTACAAGAAGAGGTGAAAACAAAACAAAACAAACAAACAAAAAAAAAAAAAAAACAGAGAAAATTGTGGAAGACCTGCTAACAGAAAACTTCCCCCATGTCATGAAAGAATAAAAGATATTTGTCCAAGAAGCTCATAGAACCCCACACAAGATAGATCTCAAAAGAAAAACACTGAGGCATATTATAATCAAACTCTTCAAAACCAAAGACAAAGAAAAACTTTTGAGAGCTGCCTGGGACAAAAGAAATATTACTTATAATAATCAAACTGTTAGGCTGAGTTCTGATTACTCAGCAGAAACCATGCAGGCAAGAAGGCAATGGGACGGCATATATAAAAAACTGAAGGAAAAGAACTTCCAATGAAGAATCCTATATCCAGCCAAATTATCCATCAAATATGAGGGCAAAATCAAGGCATTTTCAGACAAACAGAAATTAAGGGATTTTGTGAAAACCAGACCAACTCTACAAGAAATGCTTAAGGAAATCTTTCCAATAGAGAACCCACAACAGAGATCAACAAAATCAGGATACGTGGCATCAACACTAAAACCAAATCAGAAGTAGAAACTCAAAATAAGATCATAAAATGCTGTACACTAAAAACCAAGAATGTCAGTCAGCACATGACAACAGCAACTAATCTATAAGAGGGAATAAAACTTCTAAGTACAGTCTTCCAAATGGAGAGGAAAACAGGACAATGTCTTCACAGTACACAATGTTCTAAAAATGCAGAGACAAGAATATGCTCCAAGGTAACCACAGAGAAAAGTAACATTCCCCCTAAGCAAATCCTGAAGGAAGGAAAACATATGGGTTTAATAAGCACAAAATCAACAATAAAGAAGAAAAGGGAGAAAGCATTAGCCAACAAACCAAACTCAGCACACAAAAGTATATGGACCAAGGAGATACCAACAACACAACCAAAAAAACACAATAGAATGACCGCAATCAATTTATACCAATCACTAATTACACTCAATGTGAATGGAGTAAATGCACCTATCAAGACAAAGAGAGTGGCAGAATGGATAAGAAAAGAAGACCTGTCGATATGCTGCCTACAAGAGACCCACCTTAGATACAAAGATAAAAACAAATTAAGAGTTAAGGGATGGAAAAAATATATGCCAAACCAATGGAAGCCAAAAAAGAGCAGGAGTGAAAATATTAATTTCTGATAAAATAGACATTAAGGTGAAAAACATCGTAAGAGACAAAGGGCATTATATGATGCTGAATGGGTCAATTGACAAAGAAGATGCTACAATAATAAATATTTATGCACCCAATGAAAGTGCTCCAAAATATGTGAAGCAAATATTAACTCTATTAAAAGGGATAATAGAAAACTCTACAATAGTAGTAGGAGACTTTAACACAGAACTTTCAAAGAGGGACAGGTCAACGAGAAAAAAACTCAACAAAAATACAGAAGAGCTCAACAATTCAATCAACCAACTTGACCTCATAGACATATACAGAGCATTTCACCCAACAAAAGCACAATTCACATTCTTCTCCAGTGCACATAGATCCTTTTCCAGAATAGACCATATGTTAGGACACAAAACAAGCCTCAATAAATTCAAAAGCACTGAAATACTACAAAACATCTTCTCAGACCACAATGCTATAAAATTAAAAATTAATAATAGGAAGAGCAAGGAAAAAACATCAAACATATGGAAGCTGAACAACTCACTGCTCAAACATAGTGGGTAATAGAACAAATGAAAACTGAAATTATCAAAACAAAAGAAAAGAACCATATGATTATATGAATTGATGCAGAAAAGGCATTTGATAAAATCCAACATCCATTCCTGTGCAGAACTTTAGCAAAATAGGGATAGAAGGGAAATTCCTCAACATAATAAAGGGTATGTATGCAAAGTCAACAACCAGCATCATTAGTAACGGAGAAAGACTCAAGACATTCCCCTTACGACAGGGAACCAGACAGAGATGCCCTCTGTCACTTCTATTTAACATTGTATTGGAAGTCCTGGCCAGGGAATAAGGCAAGAAAGAGAAATGAAAGGCATACAATTGGCAAGGAGGAACTAAAACTATCTCTATTTGTGGGTGATGTGATCCTGTACATACAAAACCCAAGGGACTCAATAAACAAAAAAAAAAAATTCTGGAACTAATAGAGAGGTTCAGCAAAGTGGCAGGATACAAGGTCAACATACAAAAATCAGTTGCATTCTTCTACACCAACAAATAGTCTTCTGATAAAGAAATAAGGGAAACAATGCCATTTACAATAGCTACTAAAAAGATACAATACCTAGTAATAAACTTCACCAGAGACACAAAAGACCTATACAAAGAAAACTATAAAACACTTCCTCAAGAGATATCAAGGGCACTACATAAATGGAAGAAGCTACCTTGTTCATGGATAGGTAGACTAAACATTGTGAAAATGTCAATACTACCTAAAGCAATTCACACATTTAACACAATCCCTATCCAGATTCTAACAAATTTTTTTAAGGACATGGAAAAACCAATTACTAATTTCATATGGAGAGGAAAGAGACCTAAGATAAGCAGTGCACTTCTCAAGAAGAAAAACAAAGTGGGAGGTCTCACACTCCCAGACCTTAAGAACTACTGTACAGCCACAGTAGTCAAAACAGCATGATATTGGTACAGTGATAGACTGACAGACCAACGGAACAGAATCCAAAGTCCAGATACAGACCCAGTCATCTATGGACAACTGATCTTTGACAAAGTTCCAAAACTCATTAAATGGGGAAGAGACAGCCTCTTTAACAAATGGTGCTGGCAAAACTAAATATCCACCTGTAGAAAAATGAAAGAAGACCCATACCTCACCCCACACACAAAAACAAACTCAAGCTGCATCAAAGACTTAAATGTGAAACTCAAAACTATAAAATTAATCAAAGATAAAATAGGGGCAAACCTGGGAGCCCTAATTTATGGCATAAAGACTGTCAAGCATAACCCAGAATGTGCAGGAGATAGTAGAGAAGGTAGATGACTGGGACCTTTTAAAACTTAAATTCGTGTGCACATCGAAAGATTTCATCAAAAAGGTAAAAAGACAACCTACAGATTAGGAGAAAATATTTTCCTATGACATATCTGATAGAGGACTTTTCCACAAATCTATATAAAACTTCAACAACTCAACACCAAAAAGACAAATAACCCGATTCACAAATGGGCAAAAGACTTGACCAGACACTTCACCAAAGAAGATATACAGGCAGCCAACAAACACATAAGAAATTGCTCGTGATCATTAATCACTGGAGAGATGCAAATCAAAATGAGATATCATCTCACCCCAGCAATAAAAGCAAAGTTCAACAGATCAGATAGTAACAAATGCTGGCGAGGTTGTGGAGAGATTGGAACTCTTGTGCACTGCTGGTGGGATTGTAAAATGGTACAACCATTGTGGCAAACGGTATAGTGTTTCTTTAAAAAAACTGAAAATAGAAGTGCCATTTGACCCAGCAATTCCATTACTGGGAATATATCCTAAAGAGGTGAGAGATAGCACATGGACAGACATATGTACACCTATGTTCATCATAGCAAAATTCACTATAGCAGAGATGGAAACAACCTAAATGGCCATCAACGGCTGAGTGGATAACCAAATTATGGTACATGCACACAATGGAATACTATGCTACATTAAAGAACAATGAGGGATACATGAATCATCTCAAAACATCGATGAACCTGGAGGACATTATGCTGAGTGAAATAAGTCAATTGCAGAAAGACAAGTACTGTATGAACCCATTACTGTAAAAAGACAAAGGGTTTGCTTGGGAAAGGGAACTCACTTTGTAGTTTACTGAGTTGGGGAGGGAAGGGGAAGGACTAATTTCGGCCTAGTTGGGGCTCACACGCTGACATGGGTGGAGGAGGGATATATGGAAAGGATTTGTGGCCACCATGATGACATTGGGAAATGGAAAGACACCGAATTGTGCACATAAGAGATAGATGACAGATACTAATACCAACCAATGTGTCCACAATGCTGCATTGCCATTAACACCAAACACCAGGCTACAGATAAACACATAAACACCTGAGACAATCAGATGGGGGTCAGTAACCAGAAGTATACTCTAGACCAAGGATAGATTCAATTGAGGCTATCTTACACAGACACTAGTGATATAAAATACCTGTATTCCTTGCAGAAACAATAGAAGACAGACACAGAGAAGTACCTCACAGACAACCAGACACTATAGGAGAGAAATCCAATAGCTCTACTGTCTCAGGACCATAGTACTGGGGGGCACCAGACTCAACTGGCACAACAAAATACATAAAAGCCTTGCTCCACATCCTACATTGTTAAGTAGTGACTGGGGTCTTAAAAGCTTTCAAGCGGCCATCTAAGAGGCAGCTAATGATCTCCTAGCATCGGAAGTGAAGAAGAATGGAAGAAAAACAAGGGCATTTGGAAGCAATCAGCCCGAGGACATGATGGCCTTCGAGACCAGAAGAACTAGATGGTGCCCAGCTACCAATGCCAACCACTCAGGAAAGGATTCAATCTGGAGATCCTGATAGAGTGGGAAGAAAAACATGGAACAAAATCCAAAAACTCAATAATGACCAGAATTATTGATGAGACCCCCAATACTATTGCCTTGGAATACATTCTGCACCTGGAATAAAACTCATCACCAGGGGCTGCTCACATCTCAAAAGTTAACAGATGTACACGCAGACCACTCAACCCAAGATGATGCACCCACATACTCTATGGTGATACATCCCTTAGAGCAGTAGACCCCTGGGCACCAGAGGACCAACTTTCAAATTGAGGAAATGCAGGACAAACAGGAGAACATAAATATGAGGGGTACAGGGGGAAGGTTACACACTAGGGAGGGGAGGATACTGGGTTAGGGTTGTACATGGTAAATGGGGAATGAAATTAAATGTGCACATAACATTGAATGTAAAACAAACTCTTAAATAAATTAATTAATTAGAAAAAGAGAAGTTCTTTGAAGATGTGATTAAACTAAGGCTACTGAGATGGAAAGATTACCCTGGATTATCAGATATGCTGCAGATGCAGTCAGTGCCATCTTTTTAAGAGAGAAGTAGAGGAAGATTTAATGCACAAAGAAGGGAAGAAGGCAATGTGAACACCAAGGCAGAGATTGGAGAGATGTGGCCACCAGTCAGGGAACGCCAGGAACCCCCAGAAGCTTGAAGAAGGAGAGATGGAACTCTCCCCAAAAGCCTCCAGAGAGAGCCTGATCCTGGCAACACCGTGACTTTGGTACAATGAAATTTATTTCAGACTTGTGTCCTCTGAAACTATGAGAAAATACATTTCTGTTGCTTCAAACCACCAATTTTGCAGTAGTTTGTTACAGCAGCTAGGAAAGAAGCAATATGCCACTAGGATTCTGAGAAAATTTTGAATTGGTGTAATAAGGCATTGAGGGTATAAAAACACGTAATGGCCAAGAGAGCTACCAGACAATGCCGTAGGATAATACAGGAGGTCTCCAAACGTGGCTGTGAACCTCTATGACAGCAAACCAAATGAGGGTCAAAAAGTAAAAGATATTTGAAAAGCAGCTACTAACTCAGCCTTCAGAAATTATGATTAGATGGAGTTGTCCATTATAGTAATATGCTAGCTTACTGAGGAACACATTTCTAATCATTAGAACCAGGCATACAAACACACAAATGGCATATTGTTTTGTTTAGAAGATTATATTAAGTCATGATGATCATTCTACAAATTAACATAATTATGTAACCAATATTACTTTCATGATTCATCACATAAAGATTAGTCTTTGCTTGAAAATTAACACTGTTATTGTTGGATTTAGCTCCACTAGAATTTTCCCTCCCATACGCTTTGCTAAAAAATAAACAGACAAACAAAACAAATTCACAGACTTCTTATTTCATATTAATGTGACAAATTGGCCTATCTCTTGATGTTATTTTCAAAGAAATTTCAATCCTACATTTTTTGTAGTTTTTTCACCATTCTAAATATTTCTTATTCTCCTTTTCACCAGTTATTTTCCCATTTCAGCTCATATATTATTTACTGAATATTCGTGTTTCTTTATTCACATACATATTCAGTCCAACAGTCAAATAAAATATGCATTGCTTTAAATCTAGTATACTAGGCAGGTAGGTGTATCTTGTCATTTATTAATAAATATGATTTTATGTGAAGTTAGTTCAATTTCCAATATACAGATGTGATTTAATAATATGTCTACTATTAGCATTCATGCAAAGAATTAATTAGAGGAAAAAAAGCATTTGTTAGACTTTTAGTCCAACATACTTCAAACTTTCTTAGTTTACTAAATGCCTTCCTAAAGTTAAGTTTTGTTTTCTAAATTATTATAATTAAACAAAGAACTTCCTTGGTGAAAGATTTCACTGTGTCACTGATATATTTTTTCTGCTTTTGGAGAGTTTTGCATAGGGCAAGTAATATAAAACACAAATACCCAACCCCAGATGTTATATTAGTTCATCATGTGGCAATGACTCCATAAAATAGTTAAAATTCCACTGATATTGTTGGTGGTTATTGATCCATTCTAAACATATTTACTGAGCATATACCACCAAGCACTGACCTAGCTGCAGGAACTGACTTGGTTACTGCCCTCATGAGCTTACAGATAATTGAGTAAGTGATAAGAGTATTGTAGGTGTTTAATGAAATTACTCAGGTGGTGTGCGGACTTCTGGTTAGCTGTCAAATGCCTTGGGCACTACGCCACCAGAGCTCCTACTATTAAGTATGTTGTTGTTATGTGCCATTAAGTCAGACCTGACTTGGGCTTCCCAGGTGGTATCACTATGGAGGTAGATTGCCTAACCTTCATTCCAAGGAGTGGCTGGTGGGTTTGAACTACCAGACTTCTGGTTAGCAGTCAAGTACCTTAGGCACTACATTACCAGAGTAGGGTCAGTGGAAAAAGAGGAAGACCTACAATAAGATCCATTAACAGAGTGGTTGCAACAATGGGCTCAAATACAGAAACAATTATGACCATGACAGAGGACCGGGCAGTGTTTCATTTGTTGTATGCAGGATTACTATGAGTCAGAACCAAATTCATAGTATCTAGCAAAAAAAGAACAGCAAGAAGTTCAGCTGAATATTTCCAATGTTATTATAAACGTCAAGTTTCTGGAAGAAAACTTTGTGAATCAATTGGAGAAGTAAGTTATTTTTATGAAAGATATAATTACCTTCCACAGAATATAGGCAGAATCAACAGTAAAACACCATCAATTTATCGAGATATAATCTCCTTGAAAAACAGTAATTGGAAAATTCCTCCCAGTAAATGACCACAATGAAAGTTACATGAAAGACACTGTTACATGAAAGTTACATGAAAGGCACTGTTGATTGCCTCTCCTCAGAAGGAAGATGGGGCAATCTATTTCCATAGAGATACCACCTCGTAAACCCAAGAAGGGGTTGCTATGAGTTGGAATTGACTCCATGGCAGTGAGTTTGTTTTTTTCAATTTTTTTTTTTTTTTTTGTTCTTGCTAAGGAACACTTTGTTTTGTTCATTTAAAAGAAAACTGCTCACTTCAGTGGAGGCTGAACTCCTCAACAGCTCCAGGTTGTTAATCTTGATATGTTTGAGCCAAATCATACTTAATCTTTTCCTATCACCTGTCTTTTTCTGAAGAATGAATGTGATTGCAATTTTGGCCAAAAACACATAAGGGAGAGTCTGCTGGCAGGCTTGTGGAAATGTTTCCTTAACTATGGAAAAGCCATTTTGGCCATTGGCTATTGCTGTATAATGGTGCTATGCCTGAAACTGTTTTGGTCATCTGAAGACGATGAGGAAGGAAACTTGAGGACAGAAGTCAACATGATAAGACTTTCAACAGAGCAGAAAGATAGAAATAACCTGCATCAGGAATGACACAACTGAACCTCTGAAATAAATAATCCTTGATCCATCATCTTAAGGAACTCTCGTGGCATAGTGGGTAAGGCATTTGGCTGCTAACCAAAAGATCAGTGATTCAAACCTACCAGCTCCTCCATGGGAGGAAGATGAAGCAGTCTACTTCAATAAATATTTACAGTCTTGGAAACCAAATGGGGGTCACTATGAATCAGAATCAACTTGATGGCAGTGGATTTGGTTTTTTGGTTTTGACTCATCTTACTTCAGGATTCTGTGTTTTGTGAAACAACACATTTTTCTTATTGTTGACACCATCTTGAATTGGGCTTTCTATGACTTGTAGGTTACAAATATATATATATAAACCCTCACAATAAATCTTTCTGGTAACAAGTTCAATAATTTCAGTCAAAAACATTTACTAAACATTAGAAATAATGTTCATCCTATCATCTCTGAAAAGATTAACCTCAGACAAACAATGAAGAAGAGAAAATTTTAAACATCCTTACTTGAATGCCAGCTCCCTCTGGCACCGTGATCTTCCATATGCAATTGAGATTGTTGTCATAAGGCTCAGGATATCCAGGAGACAAAATAGTCCCTTTGCGCTTAGTTAAAATTCCACCACAGGGCACTAAAATAAACCAGTCCAAGAGAGGGAGTTAACTCTAAGGCAAAGGATTAAAATAAGAATAAAATGGCAGAGACAGCATCTTAGACATACACTAGACTTTCAATCACTAAATAATACCACTTTTTAAAGTTCAAAAAGATCATAAAATTAA
>NW_006922117.1:1272097-1273719 GCF_000298275.1 Orycteropus afer afer | reverse complement strand
TGGGGTCACTATGAGTTGGTGTCAACTTGAAGGCAGTGGGTTTGGTTTTGGTTTTCCATTCATACATCATTTGAGGAATGGTGATGATGATAGCACTTATTGCAAACACTTATATAGAGTCTACCATGTACTAGCATTCTTTTACACATTTTACATATTTTGACTCTTAAGAATCTTATGAGATATGAATAATTATTTTACCCATTTGTATTAGGTTCCTAGGTCTGCCATAACAAATAATAATAAACTCAATAGCTTAAAACAACAGGTGTATATTTTTCAACAATTCTGAAAGTAAAACTTGCGCATGACTAGTTAAGTTGGGCAATCTACTTCCATAGTGATACTGCTTTGAAAACCCAAGGAGGGGTCACTATGAGTCAGCTCCAACTTGATGGCAAATAACAACAACAACAACAGTTAGTATCAGCTTTGTTCGAGACATGGTATCACTCACATTTATTGAATGCTGTATGATTTTGGACAAGCTCTAAACTTTCAGATATTCAGGTGCCATTTTTGTGAAATGGGCATGTATTATCTTCAAAGGGCTATTGTGACAAATATATAAATAAAATAATGTAGACAAAGAGGTTAGCACTGTGCTTGGAACATAATAAAGGATCAATAAACTATATGACCTGTTTCTACGGATATTGTTATTTTTAGGTACAGATAGCAGCATCATGCTTCTTGGACATTTGTCCTAATCTGGCCATAAGGTTGAGATAAAAGAATTTGTATTCTTATAAGGTTATATGGCCTTGTACCACTCACAAAGCCTACTGCAAAAACCTAGGGAAATTTTTGAAAGTGTGTTGCAAACTTTATAAAATAATGTATTCTTAGGAAAAGTCACTTCGTTGCTGCTATAGATTGAATAGTAGCACCGAAAGATATGTTGCAGCACTAACCCCTGTATCTGCAAATGTGACTTGTCTGGAAATAGGATTTTTCTTTTGCTATTAGTTAAAAGAGCTCATAGATGATAGATGCTGGGTGGTAATCCCTTCTGAGTGGTGATTTATTAAAGAGGTGAAGAGATACAGAAATAGAGTAACACAAAGGGGAAAAACATGCATTTGTAAGAAGCAATAGAACTCCATGGGTTGCTGGTCATTATCACAAACTGGGAGACAGAACTGGGACAGTTCCTGTCTAAATGCTCTGAGAAGGAAGTGACATGTCCAAATGTCCTGATTTGGACTTCTAATCTCTAAAACTGTGAGAAGATATATTCTGTTCTTGAATGCCACCCATTTTGTGGCATTTAATTACGACAACCCTAGGAAAACTAAGGTAATTTTGCTTTCTTATTAATCTATGTTATTGAGTTGTATACAAACATAATTTTATTTAATTTTATTTTTTATTGTGATACAGGTGCAAATTTGCAAAGCAGATTTGTTTCATTCTTAACAGTTCATGCACATTTTGTTCCATGGCCATGATTACAATCCCAAGTATACAAAGTTCTCCGTCCATCTCCTCCCAGTGACTACCTGTTCCCTGTGCCCTTCTTATGTGTGCATTCCTGTCTGTCCAGCTTTCCCTCTATGCAAATGTTGCCCTTCTGATGTCTCACGGTTGATTGATCTAAAGGGTGCATCTTCCTAGGGTAG
>NW_006922117.1:1243894-1248680 GCF_000298275.1 Orycteropus afer afer | reverse complement strand
CATTGCTGTTGAGTGGATTCAGACTCATGGTGGCCCTATATGACAGAGTAGAACTGCCCCATTGGGTTTCCAAGGTTGTAATCTTCACAGAAGCAGTCTGCCATGTCTTTCTTCTGTAGAGAGGCAGGTGGATTCAAACTGCAGATCTTTGACTTAGCAGCCAAATGCTTAACCACTGCACCCACCAGGGCTCCTTCATTAAGATTACAGCCTAGAAGGCCCTGGGGGGGCAGTTCTACTCTGTCCTATAGTGTCACTATTAATCACAATAGACTCAATGGTACACAATATCAACAAATTCTGAGAATCTTTCAGTGTTTTAAATACTTTTTAAAGGTGCCATTTCAACAAATAATAGACTAATAAAAGAATAATTCATATTTCATTATTTCAGTGGTTAGAATTAAAATATTTGTTGTAAGAAAAATGCCCTTTGAAATATGCTAGGTAAAACTCTTTAGGAGGGAATGGTGGTATTAAGTTCCTAGACAATCAAGTGACCATCCCTTGCTTTATGTTTCTGACAGTTTCAGTTTATATCATTACCCCAACACAATCAATAATTATGTCTTGAAGTCAGTTATAAAAAACTGACTCTACCTATTATATCATATAATTTCTATAAAAATATGTCTTATGAATTTACATCAACAAAATTTATCATTTCTGCTTCCTTAGTAGGAACAAATGTACTTTACATATCTTTTCATATTTGAAAAATAAATTTTACTCTAATGACTTATAAGCTATCATGTCAATCAATGTGTTTGAAATAATTAAAAATAAAACTTTGAATATGTGTTATTTTCTTCTAGGTATGACAAGATATGTTATAAATAATGTTTGTAAGTATGTATGTTATGTTTAGTAGATTTTATGTTATGTGTATGCTCGCACATAGAAATGGCTTCACGATGGGAAAGTAGAGAATTGAGGATATTAAAACCAACAAAATTTTGCTTACATTTCATTAAAAAAATCCTCTAACTCTCCAAATCACATGAGAAAAAAAATGTTAATGAGAAAGCACTCAACCCATGACATATATCTATTACCTTGAGATGAATTTTTATCATTTTTCTTTCATTTTTTTATTTTTTATTTTACTTTCCATGCTAATGTATAGAGCAGAGTTTGTTTTACATTCAACATTTTGTGTACATTTGGTTCCACTCCCCAGATACCATTCCCAACCCTCACCCACTCTCCATCATTTTTCTTTTAATTTAATATTTCAGAATTGAAAATAATAATTTCTATATATCCTGGGAGAGGGGATTGGGCAACTTCCCAATCTTTTACATTTTCCACATTTATGGAGCTTTGTTAAAAAAAAAAAAAAAAAAAAACTACTATCTAGTGTCATAGTGACCCCCATTGGGTTTCTGAGGTGGTTAATCTTCACAGAAGTAGATTGCCAATTGCCCCATCTTCCTTCAATGCAGTGGCTGGTGGGTTTGAGCTGCCAACCTTCTGATTAGCAGTCAAATGCCTTAGTCACTGTGCCACTAGTGTCCCTGTATGGAACTCCATGAAAACCAAAAATTACTGTGACGATTCTGAAATACTACAAGACTGTAAACAATGATGAGAATCACAATTTTTATAGCATATAATCTACTTACCAATGTATATTAGATAAAGTTTCAAAAATAAGTTTCTAAGCAATGAGATTACTGGTTAACTTACACATTCTACTTATTCAAAATGTTACCAATTGGAAACATTTTTAAAAGAGGGGGAAAATCTCTTATTTTACACCTTTTCTTATATGTCTATAATGAATAGCAAAGTAAAAACAAGTTGATTTGTACATATTTACATATTTACAAAATACATTTTTTTTAAACTTTTTTTGTTGCTAACCTAAAATATGAATAGAGGAATCAGCTTCTGTGATTCTTACAAGATAGGTGAATTTTATACATAGCAGTGCAGAAACATTTTCACAAACTTTTAAACATGGAAAATTGTATTTATTTCAATCTGAAGCCAAGGTTAATGATCCAATATTGGTAACGTCCGAAGTCTGTGTGCTATTGGAAATATGTGTGCATTTTTGTCCATATAAATTAATGACAGTGAATTAACAGCCAATTCCACAAATATTTTGTCAATGGGTTTCATCACCAGATAATATCACCAAATCTCTTCTCTAATTTGCATATTTAGATACAGCAAAAACAAACAATTACTTAAAAAATTATTGTGGAACTATTAGAAATGAAATAGAAAAATTGAGAGATGCAATATAAAAAATTCTTATATAAAATATGTAAATCAGAAAAAATACAAATTTATGTACTCACCAATACAAGTAGGTAAGGAATCATTCCACTGGGCCAAAGAATTGGGCACTGTGTCGCATCTAATTGCTATGGATCCATGGAGAACATAGCCTGGGTTACATTCAAAAAGAACCAAGGAACCAACTGCAAATTCATTGCCAATCCTTCTTCCGAATCTGGGTTCAGGCACAGAACTGCATTGTGTAGAACTTGTTCTAGGAACAGCTGTGTACAAATAATTGTTTATTTTAATTTCATATTTGGTACAGAAATACAAATTTTAAAATATGACTAACCAGAGAAAAGAATATCTTCACTTTTTGTCAGAGCTTTCTCAAAAGTTTTAAATTTCATGCAGAATAAAATACTATTCAAAATGAATGAAATAATGCTATAATCACAGGATTTGTCATTTAAACATTTTATTTTTAACTCTTTAAACAACATTAAGTATATTGGTTCTATTTTATTATAGCAAACATTAATTAATATAACAATATAATTTTAGAGCTAGATATTTCAATTTATGAGATGAAAGCTGAAATATTTATATACATTTTCTTTCAAAACTGACATACTCAGAAATATATGTATCATCTTACAAGAGGTAATTGCATTTTTTTAGTATTTGTTCCTCAAAATTAAAAAACAAACACAATGCTTTATTAAGTCAATATTATAAGTACAGACTTAGTTTTTGAAAACATTTTGTTGTTGGTGAAGATAATAACTAGAGTGTAAGTCAGACAGAGTAACAACAATAAACATTTTCACTTTAATAATTACATAATACCAAATTAGAAATTGTGTGTAGTTCTTAAAATATGTCCTTCAATTGTTTTTTTTTTTTTTTGGTTTAGTAAAGAAGAATGATAACAGGATGTTTTTTTCTTTTTAAAACACATACAGATGGTATTAAAGAGACTGTCACTAGCCCAAAATGATATGATGAATTTTAAATAGATTCATTGTACTTATTTGACTTGAGTGAAAATAGCTTCATTTGTTATAGTGCCTTTTTAAACTCACATTATCTCCAATTGTTTACAGGGAAAATACTATCAAATATAAAACAGTACAATATTATGCCCAACAAATAAATAGGATAAGAGGGCTTAAGAAGAATCTAAAGTCATAAATATTTATTAAATTCTTAGTTGATAAAGTTCAAGATAAATTTTAGAAAAACCATTGTCATACATAACTCAAAATATTTGGAATAATGGCTCTTAATTAATGAAAATATGGGGGATTATCTATAAAGGATAAATAAAACTGTATAAGTGGACTTTGAATTGAACAGAAATCTTCAGTAACTGATGAAATTTTGAATTATTCTGAAAGAATGAGAAACTATAACTTTAGAATGAAATAATGATTTCTTTGGCATGCCTAAGTATATCATCACACAAAATTTAAACAATTTTTAAGTTGGAGTGTTAGACTATGGAAAAAGTATGAAAATATGTATTTGATTTGAAGAAAAAAGAGGTGTAGAAAACCGTATGTTGGAGGACGGAAAATCATACATTTAAATTAAAGATGATGACGGAAGCAGTGAGGCCTTTTTTGATTTTGATTCAAGTGACAGAGCTCTATTAATAAGGGGAGAAGACGGAGTAAAACTATTTAAAAACAAAAACAAAACTTTTCCCTTTCCTATATGATAATAAGGATCTCATTGTTCAACAGCTCTGCACATAGGATAGAAACTGGTATCATTCTTTAGTGTGTTTCTAGGCTACGGGGTGACTTACCTTGATAAACAAAGTGAAATCCCTTAGCTGTTATTGGTCCAACTGAAGTAAATCGAATTGTGATCTGATTACCTGAACTCAGTGGAAGTGATTCTCCTACTCAACAAAACAAACACTAAGATATAATAAATAATTTCCATTCAGTAAACCTAACAAGCTACATTAATTTACACTGTCATCCGAAAACATCAATCTACTTTCTATCAAAATTACTTTAAAATATCCTACCACTAACAATATATTCTCTATGGGTTCAGCTTCAAGTGTAAGCTTTTTACCAGAAAGCTTTCATTACATTTGATATATATTGGCTCATTCTTTAAAGATTCCTTAAATATTTTATATTACATCAAAACCACAGAGTGATTAAATATTATATTTATATATAAGTACAATCCAAGAAATAGTTGATTATATTTTTCTTAAGTTTTTGAGTTACTGTTAATTGTGCTTCTATTGTTTTAAAAAAAAGTGATTCTATTTTCAATTTAAGTTTTTCTAAAAATGATGACATAAATCTCAACTTTAACTATGACACCAATCAAAGTCAGACTTTAATCAATAACTGAGGCATGGCAGTTCTATTAAAGGATACCTGAATGGGATCCTGAGAGGGAAGATAACAGAGAAGATTGCTGAGCTGGCCCATCATACACCTCAACAACATCGTGGAGTGATGTCTGGAAAAACACAAACTGGCCAAACACCACTGATCAACAGGAACCAGGAGAAGCAAAGAAA
>NW_006922117.1:1229153-1243619 GCF_000298275.1 Orycteropus afer afer | reverse complement strand
AAGTAAATTGAATGGGTCTGACATTTAATTTAGATAAAAAATAATAAGGTTGGTGATTAATGCTTTATAATAGCCACTTTTTGTTTTTCCCATTGGTACTTTGGTTTTCACTTTGTGACTCTCTTCTCTTTTTCTAATTTTTTTCTCCTCTTTTAGATGAGATAGAAAAAAATTTTAATTTAGGAGATTTTCTTTTGTTTTTAAAATGTTACTCCATTATTAACAGTTTTGCTAGAAAATATCAATAAGATACTTTTCAGGTACAGTGTTTAATTCACATTTTAGTTAAAAATGATTTCTAAATATTTGTTGTTAAAACTTCTGCCCCCTAAAAGAAAGATTCATTTCCAATTGCGATATTATAAAATTTTACAAAAATATTACCTTTCATAAGTACAATCATGAAGTACTTTAAAAAGGGGGTTTTATAAATGTCTTTTTACTTAATTTTGCACTTGTTCTTTAGTTATATTGTAAATTTGTTTAGAAGCTATGCAAAACTATATATTTCTACACATCTGTAACTTTAAAGAAAGAACTTATTCAAGAACAAAAATCAGCTTTTATTTTGTTTTCTCTAAAAATGAATTGGATAACAAAAATTATCCTTAAAACATTTCATTGAACTGAAAAAATCGTTAGATTTAAAGGAGTATGAATGAAAAAAAAAAATAGCGTAGTGCCTAAGGCACTTAACTGCTAACCAGAAGGCTGGCAGTTCAAACCCATCAGCCACTCCTCAGAAAGACAGTTGGACAGTCTACTTCCGTAGCGATACCACCTCGGAAACCCAAGGAGGGGTTGCTATGAGTCAGGTCAGACTCCACAGCACATAACAATAACAACAACGCAAAAGATAGGTAACTTTTATAAATCCCAAATCGATCACATGGTCAGGTACCATCAAGTCAGTTCTGACTCATAGCAGCCCTAAGTACAACAGAAGGAAACACTGCCCGTCCTGCTCTGTCCTCACAATCATTGCTATGTTTGAGTTCACTACTGTCAATCCATCTTGTTAAGTGTCTTCTTTTTCTTTGTGGACCCTCTACTTTATCAAGCACGATGTCCTTCTCCAGGAAATGGTCCCTCCTGATAACACGTCCAAACGCATGTCAAGTCTCCCCATCCTTGTTTCTAAAGAGCATTCTGGCTGTACTTCTTCTAGGATGGATTTGTTTGTCCTTATGACAGTCCATGGTATATTCATTACTCTTTTGTTGGTGTTGTTGTTATGTGCCTTCGAGTCGGCCCCGACTCATAGCGACCCCTCCTTGGGTTTCCGAGGCAGTATCACTACAGAAGTAGGATTGCCCAACCTTCCTTCCGAGGAGTGGCTGGTAGGTTTGAACCGCCAGCCTTCTGGTTAGCAGTCAGGTGCCTTAGGCACTATGCTACCAGAGCTCCTTTCATTACTCTTTGCTAACACCATAATTAAAATGCTGAAACTCTACTCTCATCTTCCTTATTCATTGTCCAACTTCCCTATGCATATGAGATGATTGAAATAACTCTTTTTAGGTGCACCTTATTCCTCAAGTGACATCTTTACTTTTTAACCCTTTAAAGAAGTCTTGCAGCCGATTTGCCCAATGCAATACATCCTCTGATTTCTTGATTGCTGCCTCCGTCAGTGTTGATTGTGGATCCAAGTAAAATGAAATCCTTGACAATCTCAATATTTTCTATGCTTACCATGATATCGCTTATTGATCCAGTTGTAAGGGTTTTTGTTTTTATTATGTCAACTACATATTACAAAAGGATACATTTCTTAAAAAATTTATACCTGTAATCAAGCTTATAAAAATGCTATGATGGTCCCTATGAAGAGATGCTAGTTTACAAGAAATATGTTGAGGTTTACATATGAATATAATTATACACATAATACTGTAAACAAAGCTAACTTTATGTTTTGGTCTTCTAAAGCAAAGTGGGAGCTCTGATAGCATAGTGCCTAAGGTACTTGACTGCTAACCAGAAGACTGGCAGTTCAAACCCACCAGCCACTCCTCGGAAGGAAGGTTGGGTAATCTACTTCTGTAGTGATACTGCCTCGAAAACTGAAGGAAGGGTTGCTATGAGTCGGGTCCGACTTGATGGCACATGACAACAACAACAACAAAGTAAAGTAGTGATCTCAGCCCTGTCTTTGTGAAATACCAAAAAATGGACATTAGCAGATATAGAGCCATTGCTAATAAAACTCCTTAAAATATTTCACAAAAGTTGAGAAAAAAAATTTACTTCCACCAACCCAGATACATATAGTAAATTATTTAAACGGTTAATAAGTGATAGGGAAAAAATGACTAAGTTCAGAACTTCTAAAACTCCAGAATTTGGTCCAAATCACAAGCTGTTTAAGAATATCCCCTCCATAGTAAGAAATCTACCTAGAAGGTGTTTGCTATTTGTTTTGCATTTGTTTAGATTGGTGTTTGGATGATTTGTTTCTTAAAAACGTTTCTATTTCAATGAAAATTTTGCAATTGTCTTACTAAATGCCCCCCTCAAAAAAATCCCTTTAGTCTGATGACAGGAATTTTGCTAAAACTACACTGTCAACAAGGCTCTTGGCAGATAATTGTTCTTTCTCTACATCTTTCCGGAAAGTCATTAAGAAAAAATTAAAATTAAACTTATTTTAACTTCTTCTGTCTAAATTTCTCAATAATTCTTTAGGAAGCATGTCCAATTTCCAAGCCAACTATTATATTCACAAGCAGCCTCTGAAACAACAAAAATACATACTCTTCTGAGTCCTTTGAGTCTATGTAGGTTGTGAGGGGATGCAATGGATCATTGCCTGGTGAAGAGACCTCTTTTGCATCTATTTTTAATTATCATTCCTTTATCTATCTATCTATTATCTATCATTCTATCTATGATTACTTGAATTGTTTTTAAACCACTAGAATAACTTACTGAGTTCCTCAATAATTACCGAGTTAAATAGATTTTTGGTATAGGTTTCTTTTATATTTGTATGAGAGTCATGACTATGCCTTCTTTTAAAAAAAACTAGCTTTTAGGATCAGGTTTGCTGGTCTGATGTTGTTGTTGTTGTTGTTGTTATGTGCCATTGAGTCGGCCCCGACTCATAGCGACCCCTCCTTGGGTTTCCGAGGCAGTATCACTACGGAAGAAGGATAGCCTGGTAAAGCTCCTGAGACTACGGCCCCTAGCTGCCCTTCAGGTCTGGAATTGAACCCACTGGTAGCATAGTGGCTAAAGCACTTGACTGCTAACCAGAAGGCTGGCGGTTCAAACCCACCAGCCACGCCTCAGAAGGAAGGTTGGGCAATCCTGCTTCCGTAGTGATACTGCCTCGGAAACCCAAGGAGGGGTCGCTATGAGTCGGGGCAGACTCGACGGCACATAACAACAACAACTGTGGCTTCCAGCCAAACAAAAGACAGGCATATACATTAGCTAGATACACTCCTTGAAGAGATCGATCATGGGAGAACAGAAGGGCAGTGTGTGCACAGGGCAATAGCTGTGGGGGGTGGCAGGAGTGCATGGAAGGGAAGGACACAGGGAAGAGGTAACTATGGGGAGGAAATGGGAAAAGAGCTGTTTCACTGAGGGAAATTGCAATCAATGTCATGAGACAAAGTGTTTGTGAACTGTTGCATGGAAAATGAATTTGCTGTGTAAACTTTCACCCAAATCATAATAAAATTTTTTTAAAAAATAGCTTTTAACACTGATCTTGATGCTGATACATCAACCTATTGGCTGTACCACTCTTATTTTTAGAATAACCTCTCAAATCTGGACTGATTATGCCTTCTGTGATTAATACGCATTTTCCCTTCTCTTTCGTGATTTCCATAAGCAGACACAGAGCATCTTGCATCTCAGGTACAAGCTTCATTCTCTGGAGATTTGTCTGTAGATATCAGAGGCACTTCCTCTCAGGCTATTAGAGTTTCTACACAAAGCTGTTTCTTCAGGGAAACACTTTAAGAGAAATATTTTTTTAGTTTTTGTTTTTGTTTTTGTTTTTGTTTCTTTAAACATAATAAATGTTAAGAATAACATTTTAAACACTTTTGTGGGTTTCTCAAAATTCAAAAAATCCATCCTTTAAAAAAATAGTAAATCATGAGTTCTACAAGTTAGAAAATGAAAAAAAAGGAAAACCTTAGTAAAGGGAAACATGTAAAGCATCCCTAAAAATATATGAAATTATATATTACTATGTCCAAAACTAATTCTGAATCTCTAATCTTTCATACATTTTCTTCTTCTTCTTCTTCTTGTTATTTGCCATCGAGTCGGCCCCAACTCATAGCGACCCCTCCTTGGGTTTCCGAGGCAGTATCACTACGGAAGTAGGATTGCCCAACCTTCCTTCCGAGGAGTGGCTGGTGGGTTTGAACCACCAGCCTTCTGGTTAGCAGTCAAGTGCCTTAGCCACTATGCTACCAGAGCTCCTACATTTTATTCTAGAGTATAGTTTATTAAGTCAACCAATATTTATTGATATTTATTGATACTATTCTGTGATGTACCAGGAACTGAGCTAAACGATGGAGTTAAAAAGATGATCAAGACAGACAGGGTCTCTGCTCTCAGATCCCATTAATGACATCTGTGCTCATTCATGTGGCAGTCTACATTTATTCCTGTGACTAGAACTTAGCGTAACTAACCAAATTAGTTAAACACCAAAAATAGTGCACACTGGGTACATCTTAAATGCAAACAATTGCCATGCTAATCCTTTAAATCTATTCTTTAAACCAAGTCCTCCAACAACCTCTAATAGGCAACATTTTAGGGAAACCCAGATTGTATTTGTTTTTAAATCTACGTTTATCACTTAAATCACCTGTGTTATTCTAATTCAGAACATATTGGTAGGATCTTTATCACAACTATAAAATTTAGTCCTAGTTTTGTAACCCTCTTAACAAACTCAGACTGTCGTAAGGCATTGCATCTATCCCTTCTTTGAAGAAAAGGCAAGACCTGTTTGAAATCCAATTTACTCCGTATCAAATCCAACCAAGACAGAGAGTCGGGGTTCCATTTGAAGAAAAGGTTTGCATGGTATAAGTTTTCATATAGCTAAGTGTCAGTAAACACTTGTTCCCAATTATACATCAAACTACCAGACCTGGTGGCACAACAGTTAACTGCTAGGCTGCTAAACCAAAAGTAGACGGTTAGAACCCACAAAGCAGCTCCCCATAAGCAAAGACCTAGAGAACTGTGGCCATTAAGATTACTGCCTAGGAAACCCTGTGGCGCAGTTCTATTCTGACATATAGAACTCTGAGTTAATGGTATACAACAACAACCACACACCAGACCCTATTAAATCCTTTCTCCTTAAGTCACATTCGGTTAATTCCTGTGGCTTAGTCCATTTGCTCAATTAAGCCATCCTAAATGTAAATCAATAAATGAAGAGAGAGTTCTGTGATGATGTAAAAGAAATCCCCGGGTATTAGCATAGCTAAGTGTTAGCATGCTCAGCGCAGAGTCACCCTGAAAGCATTTTTGTTGTTGTTGTTGTTGGAAAAAGTACAGCGAGTGTCTGGAATATGAGAGAATACACTAAAAGTGGGTTAATGCCCAGAGGAGTGTACACTTGCTTACAATATGAATAAGTAGAGCAAAGAATTTAAAGTTCCCTTTTCCACTAAATTTTCCTTTGGAATATTGCTAAAATATTCCACTACTGCTTAAGCAAATCAGAAACTTTTGGAAGTCACATTTAATCCTTGTGCCACTGAAATAACTAGTACATTGTACACAGGCTTACTGATTTAGCAATTAATGAACTTTAGATGAGGATAATAAAACAAACATGAACATGATTACAGTTACTCAGTGATCAGAATTAGAGTTATTGGATTAAAAATGAAAATTGAATTTATGCCAGTAAAAAAGGTTTCAATTTTGTTTTGTCTTTTTCTCTCAGAAGGAAATAATTCTAAGAGAATCTCAATATGAAGCTAGTGTGAGAAGAGAAAAACTCAGAATTGACTGGGCCTTGGCCACAGCAAATGATCTAACCATTCCTATGGAAGGCAGTGAATGGGTCAGGTTAAAATGTCTAAGAGGTCATGGTGAATTCAGGTTAGATTTAAACTTATTCAGTATCAAGAGGTTTGTATTTGGTGGGTACAGGCAAAGCAATGGGTCTCTCTGGTTAGCAGTTCTAGTTCCAGTGGTGACAAAAAAGAAAATAGAACCAAAAAAAAAAAAAAAAAAACCCACACCAAATTCATTGCTACCCCATGTGTTTCAGATCAGAACTGTGCTCCACAGGGTTTTCAATGTCTGGTCTTTTGGAAGAAGAAAGAGCACAAGTCTTTCTTCCAAGGAGTCTCTCTCTGGGTGGTTTCCAACTGCCAACTCTATTTTTTAGCATCTGAGTGCTTAACCATTTGCGCCGCCCAGAGATTAGTAGTCAGATCTCTCTCACTTCTCGTGAGGCGATTCAGACTCATAACAATCCCCATTGGGTTTCTCAGGCGGTCAGTCTTCACAGAAGTAGATTGCCCAGTCTTCCTTCCCAGGAGTGGCTGATGGGTTTGAACCACCAACCTCTGGTAAATAGTCAAATGCCTTAGGTACTATGCCACCACAGTAAACCAAAAACAAAACCAAACTCACTGTCATGAAGTCAGTTCTGACTCAGAAACCCTCCTTGGGTTTCTGAGGTGGTATCTCTACAGAAAAAGTTTTCTGAGTCTTCCTTCCAAGGAGTGGCTGGTGGATTTGAACTGCTAGCCTTTTGGTTAGCAGTCAAATGCCTTAGGCACTAGCTGTTGCCATATCTATTATGGTGTCAAGGTAACAAAAGGACAAGTTCTCTTTGCATTATGAAGCAGTGAATGAAGCCATTTCAAGATTGTTATCTTCTACAATGGCGCAGAGTTAGAAGAAGACAGGACTAATATTTTCAAATGATCAAACTAAGACCTGTGTTGTAATTAGAGCATTTCACAAAACTCTCTGATAAAAGGTTAAAAATTCAGGTTTTGGAGTCAAACTGTAGGATGGAATCCGGGATGTACCACATGGCCAAGGTGTTTACCTTTCCATCCCTTAATATCCTCATCTGTGAAATAAGGACAATAAAAGTATTTAACCTCATAGGATTGATGTGAATATCATATAAGTTGATATTGTGAAATACTTTGAAAAGTGCTTGAAACATAGTACTAAATATAACGAATAACTCAGCTTTGGAAATTATGTTTACTAATTCAATCTGAAAATTTATCGACAGAAAAATTTAATTCATCTTGATGTTAACTACCATTTCCTCTCTCACTCTGTTTCCTGTACATGTGTATTTAGAACAAATGATCACACTGATTGGGTTAGAAGAGTATTCTAGCTGTTTTATCACTTCAAAACGGCTATGCAATTCTCTGACTAATTGATTTTGCTTCTGCCTTCTTGATTAGAAGAGGAAAATGTAATAAACAACTTTGTTTATGGGCTACCAAGAGGGCAGCAAGGCCAAGAACATTCTACTTTTGGTTTTGTTTGTTCCTTTAATCTCAAGACCCTTGGTTGCAAATGCATTAAAATCTCACCATAAAAGAAATATTTTCACATAGAATGGAATCTAGAAAGAAAAAAGGAATAGAAAATATTATAAGTTATTATTAGATCTCAGCTAGAACATCAACATGCCTGTGACTTTCCGCAAAATCTATACATTCATTTGATTCTGGAGTTTATTTTGATGGTTATATTAGGCACTCAGCTGGTTTGTCTCTCTGTTAAATATTTTATAAGACACTACCTTGTTTTGCTCATTGTGGTAGTTAAGGTTACATGTCAACATGGTTGGGCCTGGTTATGAGTGGCTGGGCAGCTGGAGTGGTTATTCCCTGCGATGAGATTGGTAATCAGCTCCATGGTGGAATCTACCGGAGCAGCTGAATAGCTGCCTTAGGGATGTGGGCTGCTCCCTGTATAGAAGGAGAAGCTTTGGGAATAGACTGCAGCTTTTTGGCACTCTTAGACCTTGCATGTAGCTGAGCCTTCATTTAGGAGCTTGCCATGTTTGCTGCCAATCTTAGGACCATCTCTGGACTTGAACTAGTGGCCTATCATGTTGTTTGCTAATATTGGGACTGTACCATTTTGTCAACCTTGGGCTTCTTAGCTTCAGCAGCCAGCAGCTGCCTGAGTGAAGAGACACCTCTAGCTCCAGTGGGCCGGGAGCAAGAAGCAGAGCTAAAGTCCAAGGCTGAGGAGCTTTCATCCAACCCCTAGAGCCTGCCACTTTGAACTCGGACTTCTAGCCTCCATAACCAAAAGAAAATAAATCCCTGTTTGTTAAAGCCACCCATTTGTGGTATTTCGGTTATAGCGGCACTAGAGATAACCAAAACACTCAGCTTGTATTTTATTCACTAGCACAGCACAGATAAAAACACACTGCACCCACACTGTTTGCACAACAAAAACAGAGAAGATTCTAATAAAAATGTGTTAGGAAATGCAATGATTATTTGCAAAAACAAAAAGCATTACTGTTGGTGTTATAACTTATCAAAAAGTTTGGTTAGCTTTATATGATCACCTCTTATCTATGTTTCATGAGTATTTTGAGATATTTTAGAAATTTACATGCATGCAACAAGGCCCCCTGTAAAAACCAGTAACTTATACAGAACTCTACATTCTCTGTATACTCTGAAACTACTTATTTTGTAAATAACTCCAAGGTTGCATTTTGGAAACACTTGGACACTTGAATACCATGATTTTAAGAGTTTCCCTGTTTAAAGATGATTACAAGGTGTTCAGTTTAAACATCAGTTTTATGAAAAATAACATGAATAAAATTTACTTCCCAAAACACTAGACAGGTAGGACTTTTAAAATCAGTACCAAATCAAATTAACATATTACTTATCTTTTAAATACCATCTACTAAGAGAAAAGTTTAGGTAAAAGCTGGATTAATTGATATAATAAGATTTAATTGGTATTTTGGTAGAAAACAATTAACCCACAATGAATGAATTATACTAATATAGCATCCTAGTGAAGGGAGAGCTATGTGTGCCATATACGAGTTATCCAGGGACTTATTAAATTGTCAGCAAGAAGTTTGATCTCACTCTACACACTAAGCCAGCCACCACTATGAGAAAATAAAACAGAAAAGTTAGTACAGCAGCTCCCAGAATATAATGAGTTCATTCTGGTCTGAAGGGAAAGACATTGCTATTTTGTAATAGTTAGGAAATAAAAGTTATTAACAACAAAAACAAAAATGCTGTAGTTGAACTGTGGTACTTGACTATCCAGTAACTTAACAGCTTCAGAAAGCTAGACCTGCCTTGAATCTCTAACATTCAATGGGTGCCTAATCTATCATCTTGTTACCAATTTCTTATGAAAGGAGCTCTGGTGGTGCAGTGCCTAAGGCATTTTACTGCTAACCAGAAGGTTGGTGGCTCAATCCTGCCAGTCAGTCATTCTGAGGAGGGAAGATGGGACAATCTTTTTCTGTAAAGATTCACTGCTTCAGAAACCCAGTGGGGTAGCTCTGAGTTCGAATTGACCAGATTGCAGTGGTCTTTTTGCTGTTGTTTAATTTCTTGTGTGATACTTCCATCAATTGATAAACTATGTTTACAGCTTAGTATCTACTTTCAGGCTTCTCTAAAGCTGGCTTTTGGCCTATTTCGTGACTGTTTCAAGTAAAACATTTCAAAACTGTCTATTTTGACATATTCTAAACATATACACATAGGAGAAAACCCTCTGATAGCAAATACAGTTTGATTTTCTT
Organism: Orycteropus afer afer; assembly: GCF_000298275.1. NCBI lineage: Eukaryota > Metazoa > Chordata > Mammalia > Tubulidentata > Orycteropodidae > Orycteropus > Orycteropus afer. The sequence continues at coordinate 1,233,826 of NW_006922117.1, read as the reverse complement.
TAATTGTTTCAAAAGTGAATATCTATCCAACTGTAAGCCAGCAGCTTAACTGAAATTTGGCAGTTGTAACATTTCCCAACAGCTAAGAATTAATTTTGTTTGAAAAACAATGAAATCAGGAAAAACACAGCAAGTAATTGGATTGTATGTACAAAAGAATTAAAGCAAGATGGAAAAATTTAAAAAATTAATAGTGTTAGAGTATTTTGTTAATATTTTCATTCTTAATTTCTATTTAAATAAGTGTTTTTCCTTAATCATCTCTAAGATTTTGCTACACATTTGGAAGAATATGTCAGCCAAATCTCAACCAGACCAGACAGATTTAGTTCAAGAAAATATTCTCCTATGGACTATAATATAACTTCACGGACCCCCCTTTCTCTAATGAAAAATTTCAAACATGTACAAAGGAGAGAGAATAAAACAAATGTTAAATGCCCATTAAACCATTAACCAGCATAAAAATTAATAACACTTCTCCAATTTTTCTTTATCTGTCCCCTCCTGTTTTCACTGCATCCTCTACCTGGGGATAATTTAAAGCAACTCCCCAGACAATATCTTTTTTCTATAAATGCTTTAGTTTTTAATCTCCAACAGATAAGGACATTAAAAAGCAAATAAACAAACAAAAATAAAAACCCACAAAAAAAGTTGTTTTTTGTTACAGTTAGTTTGATGAAATCAGGATCCAAACAAAGTCCATATATATCATTTGGTGATATGCACTAAAGTATCTTTTAATATGTAAAATCTTCCACATCCATTTTAATGCCATATGAGAACAAAAACGAAATTCACTGCCATTAAGTTTATTCCAACTCATAGCATCCCCCATTGAGTTGCCAAGGCCATAAACCTTTATGGAAGTAGATTGCCTCCTCTTCCTCCCACGGAGCAGCTGGTAGGTTTGAACCACCAACCTCCTGGTTAGCAGCCAATATGTCTTACCACTATGACACCAGAGCTCCTAATACCATATACTTGTGGGAAAATATTGGTCTTTTAAAGACAAAAAAAGGAAAAAAAAAAAAACACATTGCTGTCAAGACAGTCTAGACTCACGGTAACCATGAGTGTGTCAGAGCAGAAAGGTGTTCCATGAAGTTTCTGGGGCTGATTCCTCTGCTCCCCCTCCCTGAAGTACAATTACAGATCTTCCTTCCAAGGTGCCTCTAGGTGGACTAGAATGGCCAATAATTTGGTTAGATGACCAGTATAAGCACATTAAACATTTGTAGCACCCAGAACTCTTCTTCTGAAAGTGAGAAACCAAAATAGGATAAAACTCCACTATTAAAATTTTTACTGTTAACTAGGGGCTGCAATGATGGGCTCAAGGTTAGCAAGGATTATGAGGATGGCAAACAGCTGGGCAGTGTTTCCTTCTGCTGTACACAGGGTCACTATTGGCCAGAGCTGATTTGACTGCACCTAATAACAACAACCACAGTGGTGCAAAAGGTTAAGCATTTGAATAGTAGTTGAAGGTTGGTAGTTCAAACCCACCAGACATGTCTTGAAAAACAGACCTAACAAACTCCTTCTGAAAGGTCACAGCCTTTAAAGCCATATATAGCAGTTCTACTCTGTGCACGCTGGGCTTCCAAGACTTGGAATCAACTCTATGACAGCTAACAACATTACAATAGTTTTGCTGAAAATTAATTCTATGAAGTTACTCTAAGAAAGTTGATTTCTCTGTTTGAGAGACTCCTGTGGAGGTAGACTAGTATGTGGACAGAGTTCCTGGTCACCCTATGTCCCATTTCAACCAAAGAAACTTTTGTTTCTGTTTTTTTTTTTTTTTTTTTTTAATGTGAGACTTGCACACACAATTCACATCAAGTTCTTGCTTTCACTGAATTCTTTAACTCCATCTGCGTATTGCCTCCTACATATGCCACATATTTTTTGCTGGCACAGCACACTGAACCCTTCACCTCCTAAAGTTCCACAGCCTAAGAAATCTGTAACTGGCAGACTTCACAGCTATTTTAGGATGACAGATGGAGGGGCATATCATAGGGCAATATTTTTAAAAGATTTTCAACTTTGCCAAAAATCCATCACAAGTCATGTCTTTAACTTGAGCTCTAGACTCACTGGGTTGAGAATCATTCATGTACATGTTGTAACAAAAGAAACTGCAAACTTAATCACTCTAATTAAAGATGGAATTCTACCAATGTTCTGACACTTACTGCCCCAGAAAATATTATATTAAAAGTGTCCAATTAAAGGAATAGATGTTGTTGCTGCTAGAAATTGGCAATGTGTAATGCCTAATGTATTCATCTATTAGTAATTAAAAACATCAATAAAAATAATTTTTAAGGACTTCTAGTAAAATGGAGGAATGAGTAGATAAGCTACACAGACCCTCTTCAACAAGAAAAAGAGAAACCAGTTGTCAGAGACACAGAAGATAATCCTGGAGCCCTGATCTTTGAAAGGAACGATACAGGAGTGAATTGGGCACCAACTAGTGGAAAAGCCTGAACAAAAACACTAAGTATGGAGATGGTCAGAGCAGTGAACTGCCAGCTACTCTGACAGGACCAATTGCCTGAATATTTCCAACTGGTGTTGGGACCTGAAATTGACCTAAAGATCAGCCCTGGTTGCCAAGGGCTGCAGGGGCAATTGTGCTGGTGGCCAATGACTAGGAAAGGAAACAGCAAGGAGGAAGACAACCCGAGCTGTGGAATTTTGATTGTCCAGAGGGTGCAGTTATTTTGATTGTTTATAAGTGGTGGCCATTTTGGATATTTAAAGTGACCAAAGATGCAGCCATTTTGACTGTTCACAAATAGTGGAAATTTGGGATTATTAAAGTGACTGAGGGCACAGCCATTTTGAATGTTTGCAAGTGGTGGCTATTTTGGATTTTAAAGTGACAACATTCTCCTGCAGATTATAGGGACCTAAGAATAGGCTCTGTTTGCCAAGGATGGCAGGGACATATGGGAGCCTGACAATGGCAAAGGAGACAGGTGTATAAGTGGTGGTGTATAAGTGCTGCCAACTAGTGAATAGATGAGCACAGTACCCTGCTTATATATATAACATACAAGCAAAACAAACAAAACAAAAATCATGGGCAAGACACTCCAACATATAATCACCATTAAATAGAAACAAACAAAAAAAAATCACAACACCTCAGAGATGAAAGAGCATCACAGTGCACACAAAGAAGCAAGATAAAGTAGGAGAAATAAGGGACCAGGATACAGGCCCAAAACACATCCCTGAGGAAGACACAGAATTGGAACTCCCTGAGAAGGAATTCAAAAGAATTATATTTGGATACCTTCAATGTATTGAGGGATAGACCAAGGAAAACACTAACAAAATTGAGGAAAACACAGAGAAGACCCTAGAACTTCAAAAGACAATACAAGAACAAAATGACAAAATAAATGAAAAATTAGAAATGATACAAAATCTACACACAAAAATCCAGAAGATTACTAAATTTTTAGAATAGATAACACATTGAATGGGCAAAGGAGTAAAATCAAATCAATGGAAGACAGTGAGATTGAAGGCAAATACCTCAATAGTTCTTTGGAAAGTGATCAATCAGAAAAAAAGATCAAAAGGAAATGAAGAAAGCCTAAGGTTCATGTGGGATACCAATAAAAGGAATAACATATGTGTCATTGGAATTCCAAAACAGGAAGAGACAAATAAAACCACAGAAAAAATTCTTGAAGATTTGTTGGAAGAGAATTTTCCTGATATGATGAAAGATGAGAATATATCCATTCAAAAAGTCCAATGAACCCCAAATAAGATAGACCCCAAAAGAAAATCACCAAGACATATCATCATGAAACTCACCAAAACCAATGACAAAGAAACAACTCTGAAAGCAACGTAGGAAACAATGAAAACTTACCTACAGGGGGCAACCAATAAGACTAATCTTGAATTTCTTGGCAGAAACTATGCAGGCAAGAAGACAATGGGATGGTATATATAAAACCCTAAATGAGAACAATTTCCAACCAAAAATTATATACCCAGCAAAACTGTCCCTCAAATGTGATGGTGAAATTAGGATATTTTCAGATAATCTAAAATTAAGGGAATTTGTTAAAACCTACCAACCTTACAAGAGATGCTAAAGGGAGTCCTTTGGACAGAGAACCAACAACAGCAAACAATAACTGACCATTAATGCATGCAATGACATAACCCAGAAACCAACCTAGTTATAGAAGTATCCAAAATAAATAACCCTACAAGATTGTAAACGGAACCAGAGACATCAGTTGACAAAGGAGGACAACTACAAACAACCAAAAGAAGGAAAAACTGTGTAGTTATAGAACTTCTAAATGGTAGGGAAGTCCAGACAATTACAAGATAAAATGGATTGCTCTAAACTTGGGAAGAAAACTATAAATCACAGGGTAACCTCAAAGAAAAATGATAAACCTTCACATAAAACTAAAAAAAGAGGACCAGCACAAATATTTGTTGTTGTTGTTGTTGTTATGTGCCGTTGAGTCGGCCCCAACTCATAGCGACCCCTCCTTGGGTTTCCAAGGCAGTATCCCTACGGAAGTAGGATTGCCCAACCTTCCTTCCAAGGAGTGGCTGGTGGGTTTGAACCGCCAGCCTTCTGGTTAGCAGTCAAGTGCTTTAGCCACTATGCT
>NW_006922117.1:1226376-1228828 GCF_000298275.1 Orycteropus afer afer | reverse complement strand
ACCAAGGAGGATATTCAGGTGACTAGATAATACATGAAGAGATACTCATGATCATTGGCCATCAGAGAGATGTAAATCAAAACAACAATGAGATACCATATCACCCCAGAACTGATGGCAAAGTTCAAAAAGACAGAAAATAACAAATGCTGGTGGGGATGTGGAGAGATTGGGATTCTCATACACTGCTGGTGGAACTGGGAAGTGATACAACCACAGTGGAAAGTAGTATGGTGATTCTTTAGAAAGCTAGAATTGGAGATACCATTTGACCCAGCAATCCCATTACTAGGTATACATCCAAGAGAGGTGAAAGCCAGGATAGGAACAGATACATGCACAGCCATGTTCATCACAGCAGTATTTACAATAGCAAAAAGATGGAGATGACATAGGTGCCCATCAACAGAAGAATCGGAAACCAAACTATGATACATACACACAATAGAATCCTATGCAACACCAAAGAATAATGTAGTCTCAGCAAAACATCTCATAACATAGATGAACTCGGAGGACATTATGCTGAGTGAAATAAGTCAATCACAGGACAAATATAGTATTAGTTCATTGTTGTGGAGGGTCAAGGAAAGGTTTATATATGGAAAAAAACTTTCTTTGTTGGTTACCAGAAGTGGGAAGGGAGGTGAGGGAACACTGCAAAAAAAAAAAAAAAAAAAAAAAAAAAAAAAACCACATTGACCCATGTCACTTTAGTTTTGTGTATTTCACTGTACATAAATTATATTTACATAAAATGCATTAAAAATAAAATAATAATTTGTAAAAGGCATAATACTAATTAGTTAACATTTATTGAAGTGTTACTAAATATAAAGGACTGTGCTAAATTCTTTATATATAATAGCTAAATTGGTCTTTATAACAAATTCTGAAGTAAAATCTATTACCTCTATTTTACAGATGAAAAAAATTGAGTCATAAATAAGTTAAGAAAACTAAAAAAAATTACAAAGCCAGAAAGAAGTCAGGATTTGAATTTATGGAAAGGGTTTCCTAAGTCTGGCTTTCTAATAGACATCCAACAGAGCACAGAAGTTTGGGGTCAAGGAGAGAATAGGCCACCTTAAGAGTGATTGAAGAAATCCTCTTACTACAGCCACACAAGTCCCCCCAGCCAAATAAGGTCCATCATAATGGATCTGAACTAAAAGATAGGATAATTTATTTTTAGCATAACTTATTGAGAAAAGAGGTGAAGTTATTGTTGTCAGGTCAATTTCAACTCTTCGCAACCCTATGAGCATCAGACTAGAACTATGCTCTGTAGAGTTTTCAACGGGTAATTTTTCGGGAAGCAGATCACCAGGTTTTCCTTCTAAGATGCCTCTAGGTGGACTCGAACCACCAACCTTTCTGTTGGCAGGCAAGCATGTTAACCATTTACGTGACCCAGGTTCATTCTTTTTCTCTCTCTCTTTATATATATTGTCAGCTGTCCTTGAGTTAATGCTGACTTACAGTGATCCCATATGTGCAGAGTAGAACTGCACTCCATTGTGTTTTCAAGGCTGTGACCTTCTGGAAGCAGATTGTGAGGTTTTATTTCCTAGGAGCCCCTGGGTGGGTCTGAATTGTCAACTTTTCAGGTAGTGTGTGTGTGTATATATAAATACACACCATTCATTATAAATGGGAAAACCATTTCTTAGTCAACATTAATAATAGAGGAGTGAATATCTGTTGTCTTAAAAATTCATTTATATAATTTACATAAAAATTTATGCTTAATAAATAAGGTGTTATGTGTTCTGCAGACCTTTAGCACTTTTCAGGGTTAGATTTTAGAATTCAGAGGAGTAAAAACATCTATTAAGGACCGTCTGCTCTCATAATTGTTGTTGTTGTTAGGTGCCATCAAGTCATCTCCGACTCATAGCAACACTATGTACAGCAGAAAAAAACAGTGCCTGGTTCTGTGCCAACATCACAACCCCTACTATGCCTGAGGCCATTGCTGTAGCCGTCATGTCAATCCATCTTGTTGAGGGCCTTCCTGTCTTTCCTTGACCCTCCACTTTACCAAGCATGACATCCTTCTCCAGGGAATGGCCCCTTCTGACAACATGACCAAAGCAGATGAGACAAAGTCTGGCCATTCTCGCTTCCAAGGAGCATTCCAGCTGGACTTCTTCCAGGACAGATTTGTTAGTTCTTTTAGCAGTCCATGGTACTTTCAGAATTCTTCACCATCACTGCAACTCAAAACATCAACTCTTTTTTGGTCTTCCTTATTCATTGTCCAGCTCTCATTTGCATATGAGGTGATTGAAAATACCATGGCTTGGTCAGGTGCATCTTAATCTTCAAGGAGACGTCTTTGTTCTTCAGCACTTGAAAGAGGTCTTTTGCATCAGATCTACGGAGCTCTGGTAGCATAGTGCCTAAGGCACTTGACTGCTAACCAGGAGGCTGGTGGTTCAAACCCACC
>NW_006922117.1:1217675-1226065 GCF_000298275.1 Orycteropus afer afer | reverse complement strand
TAACCAGATGGCTGGCGGTTCAAACCCACCAGCCACTCCTCGGAAGGAAGGTTGGGCAATCCTACTTCTGTAGTGATACTGCCTCAGGAACCCAAGGAGGGGTCGCTATGAGTCGGGGCCGACTCGACGGCACATAACAACAACAACAACAACTTACTAGTTATGTGACCTTCAACAAGCTACTAAACCTTTCTGGATGTTTTTACTAATTTGTAAAATAATGACCCTACATAGGATTATTTTAAGGATTAATCAATAAAGCATGTTGCCTAGGAGGTAGTTCAATATACCTAAAATTGTTCACATATACACAAACAAAAGAGGCATCATCACCTAGTGACATTACTTAACTCTTCTTTAAAAAGAGAAAAAAGTGAAAATCAATATATAATTTTCTCTTTAAGTGAAATTAACCATTTATTTTTTAACATTGACAAATATGTTATACAGCAATAACAGTGCTCAGTGTATCAACTCTATTCTTGAGATGGTTGCATTGAACATTAATGACCAAAGGCCAGACAAGTTGCAGGATGACATCAAGGACACCACATGTGGAGAAAAAAAAAGGTCATTTAAAGATAGGAAAGAATGAAAAGACCAAAATGGATGTAAGAAGAGACTCTAAAACTTGCTCTTGAAAATAGAACAGCTACCATGAAAGAAAGAAATGATGAAGTAAAAGAGCTGAACAGAAGATTTCAAAGGGCAGCTGAAGAAGATAAAATATTATAATTAAATATGCAAAGACCTAGAGTTAGAAATCCAAAAAGATAGAACATGTTTGGCATTTCTCAAGTTGAAAGAACTAAAGAAAAAGTGAAGCCTCAAGTTGCAATATTGATGGTTTCTATGGATAAAATACTGAATGACATAAGAAACATCAAATGAGGATGGAAGGAATATAGAGCTATCGCTCCAAAAAAGATATGAAGTATGTTCAGCCATTTCAGGAGGTAGCATATAATCAAAACCAATGTTACTGAAGGAAGAAATCCAAGCTGCACTGAAGGCATTGGTGAAAAAGAAGACTACAGGACTTGGGGTAATACCTTTTGAAGTGTTTCAACAAATGGATGCAGTGATAGAAACTCTCATTCATCTATGCCAAGAAATTTGGAAGACAGTTACCTTGCCAACAGAGTGCATAACAGAAATATTTTTGTCCATTCCAAGGAAAGGGGATCCAACACAATGCAGAAATTATCAAACAATATAATTAATAAGAAACAGAAATAAAATGCTGTTGACTAAAATTAAAAAAAAAAAAACATGATTACAGCAGTACATTAAAAGGGAGCTACCAGAAATTCAAACTGGATTCAGAAGAGTGAAATAAGGGATATCACTGATGATGTCAGATGGATCTTGGCTGAAAGCAGAGAATACCAGAAAGATGTTTGGCTGTGTTGTATTGAGTATGCAAAGGCATCTGAATGTGTGAATCATAACAGATTACGGATAACAGTGCGAACAATGAGATTTCCAGAACGCTAACTTGTGCCTATGCAAAACCTATACATAGAACGAGAGCCAGTCATTTGAATAGAATAAGGGTATATATACAACATGGTTTAAAAGTAGGAAAGGTGTGTGAAAGCGTTATATCTTTCACCCCACTTACTCAATCTCTATGCTAAACAAATAATCTGAGAAACTGGATTATACGAAGAAGAATGATACCTCAGGATTTGAAGAAGATTCATTAACATACAGTATGCAGATGATACAACCTTGCTGGCTGAAAGTTCAGAGGACTTAAAGCACTTATTGGTGAAGACCAAAGACTATAGCCTTCATTATGGACTAAACCTCAGGGTAAAGAAAATAAACACTCACAACTTGACCAATAAACAGCATTATAATGAATGAAAAAAAAAAAAGAAAGATTGCAAGTGTCAAGGATTTCATTTTACTTGCATCCACAATCAATCCCATGAAAGCAGCACTTGAGAAATCAAAAGATGTATTGCACTAGGCAAATCTACTGCAAGGAACCTCTGTAAAGTGTTGAAAAGCAAAGACATCACTTTGAGGACTAAGGTGTGCCTGATCCACCTTAGTAAAAGTAATATCAGTCATCTCATATGCATAGGAAACCTGGACAATGAACAGGGAAGACTGAACAAGTATTTCTGTATTTGAATTATGGTGCATACAAAGAGTATTGAATATACCATGGACTAATAGAGGAATGGAAAACCCATCTAAGAAGAAGTACAGCCAGAAAACTTCCTAAACATGTGGATTGCGAGACTTCATCTCACGCACTTTGGACATGCTATCAGAAGAGTCCAGTCTCTGGAGAAGGACATCATGCTTGGTAAGATAGCAGTTCAGCAAAAAAGAGGAATACCTTTAATCAGATGGATTGACACAGTGGCTACAACAATGGGCTCAAATATAGCAATGATTGTGAGGGTGGATTAGGACCAGGCAGGTCTTATTTTGTTGTACATAGGGGTGCTATGAGGCAGAACCAACTCAATGGCATGTAACAACATCAGTAAAAATTAATAATAATTTTAACAATGGAAATAAATAAAAATAATAGGATATCAATGTTGAGAAAAATCATTTACTCCAATTTAACAGATGCTATAAATATCCTTTTAGTTTGTTAACCTTCCCTACAGTATACATGAACACATCATGGATCATGAAAGAGTTATTGAAATACATGTACATAGTATGTATTGTTCAAGGAACACATTTAAATGAATTATGCACAGATTGCCTACTTATTTTTTTCAGTTTCCCAAAATACAGTTCTCCTATAGTTAATTTATTCTTTTTGAAAAACACTCTCAACTATGTTGTACTTTCCCAAGCAGAAAAAACTATAGTACACCCTGGTTTGGAGGGGTTCTAAATACAACTGAAGTAACATACTTCATCATTGTCCCCTTAACATCTCTGTTGTCATTGTTGTTGCCCTTATTGCTGATTTTTGGCAAACATCATTGTCATTGTCATCAAAAGCACCTAATATTCATTTATTATTTCATTCCAAATATCCATACCTTCATTAAATAAGTTATTTATTATTTACTATGTGAAAAAGTGCTACTATTAGACTCAAGTGTATCAATAATCATACAGATGACACAGGACCCAGAAACATGCGTTCTGTTTTACATAAGGTCATCATGAGTTGGAGACAACTTAATGACAACTAACAACCAAAAAAGTGTGCAAAACATTGCATTCATTGTTAAGAAACATACAAACAGATAGGAATTCTCGTCCTTTTAAACATGAATTTCATTTGGTTTTTCATAGAAAGATACTTTTGACTAGAAAATCTATTAGATATGCATATATGGGTGAAAAAATTGAAACAAGTAATTTTTTTTTCTTCATTGGTCCACAAATAAGACATCTGGATTAGCATCACTAGTTGATGAGCAATGAGATTATTGGTGTTTGAACCTGTCCCTTGATCCAAAAGTTTACATATATATATATATATATATATATATATATATATATATATACATATATTATGTATATATATGTATAAATGCAAATGTACTACTATCGAGTTGGATCCGACTCATAATGACCCCTCCTTGGGTTTCTGAGGCAATATCACTACAGAAGTAGAATGCCCAATCTTCCTTCTGAGGAGTGGCTAGGGGGTTTGAACCTCCAGCCTCCTGGTGAGCAGTCAAATGCCTTAGGCACTATGCCACCAGAGTTTCTGTATATATATAGAAGTGAATAATTTAAATACATTGAATTGTGTCTCCCAAAAGTTATTGCAGTGTAGTAAATTACCTGGTATGGCTTTCCTAGCCATAAGTCTTTGCAAACTCCATGGTGGAATTTGCTATGAGCAATCAAGTAGTTCCTGATTGTTAACGTTATCCACTTGGGGTATTTCCGTTGGGAGCAGCATGAAGTAATTTTATGGGAAGTTCACTCTCTCTCAGGTGTACAGAATTCTGATGTTGGAATTGGTGAGTTTGGTCACTCTGGCAGGCTCAAAAGGAGCCCTCATAGAGACCCAAAGACTCTCTCACTACCAGCTGGGAGACATGAGAGACATGTGCTGCTGAGAGAGAGGCTGAGAGATATGTAGTGGTGGGAGAGAAACTGACAGAGACTGTCAGCTGAGAGATGGCGAGCTGAGAGAGACTGACCATGTTCCTGAGCTTGAATTGTAGCCTGTCGCTTCCCTAATAAATCCCATAATCTGTGAGTTCGTGTGGCCAGTGCAGCGAATTATCGTGCTCAGCAGAGAGGTAGTGGGTGCTGTGGGAGGAACAGTTGGTGACAGGGTTGGTGAAAGGGCTGGAAGGAGGCGGCATATCTGGCCTTGCAGGGATAGGCCTTGGGCTATTGAAAGTCATTATGTCTTCATCTTGTACGGTTAGAAGAAGTCAGAAAATGCAGCTTCACTGTCCCTTTGGCAGTTATGTTCAAGTTTTTATATCTATAAATATGACCCTTATTGGAAATAGGGGTTTTCTATTGTAATGTTAACAATGTCATACCAGAATAGAGTGAGTCCTAAAACAAACTGCTTATCAGTGATGATAAAAGAACAGAATAGACACAAATAAACAAATAGGGAGACAAAAAAAAAAAAAAAGCCAACAAACACCAAGGAATGCCAAGAAACTCCCAGAGCTACCCACAAAGAAGAGCCCTCTCTTAAAGGTTATGTACTAATTTGGACTTCTAACCTTAAACGTTGTTAGACAACAAATTTATTCTTTTTTTTAAAAGCCATCCAATAATGGTATATTTTTTTTTATGGCAGCACCAGAAAACTATAAAAGAATTTGGTATGAGCAGTGTGGTACTGCTCTAATAAATACTTAAAATTTAGAAGTGGTTTTAGAATTGGTTAATGGATAGAGGCTAAAGAAATATTGATGTGTTTAATAGCAAGAGCAGAGAATGCCTAAAAGAAACAGTTGCTAGAATTATGGATTTTAAGAGGAATTTTGAGGAGGGATCAGAAAAAATTGACAGCTGTTGAGAAATCTCTTGCTATGAAAAGAGTGTTGCTAAAAATGTGGATATTAAATATGCTTGTGATGAAAACTTAAAATGAAATGATGAACATGTTATTGGACACTACAGAAAAGATGATTCTTGTCATAGAGTGGCAAAGAACTTGTCTGAATTATTGTAGTATATTTTGTGGAAAGAAAAGCTTATAAGTAAGGTATAAATATTTAGCTGAGGAGATTTTTATGTAAAATCTTGAAGATACAATATGGTTTCTCCTTGCTGCCTACAGTAAAATTTGGAAGAAAAGAGATAGATTGAGAAATTAACTATGCAAATAAACCCAGAAGTTGAAAATGTGGAAATTTCTATCATTAAAATTTGGAAAGCATGACCTTGAAAGTACAGTAAGGGTGTATATACCCTACCATTTACTAAAAAGATTAGGCCTGTGACTAATGGGTATAATCAACCACTTCAGCAGAAATCCTGTCAGCACAAATAGAAAGGCAGAAAGATAGGACAAAATGAAGAAAAGTTATCTGCTTCTTAGAATTCCATAGTCAAGGAATGGACTAATGGAATTACTAGGTTGTGAACATCTGCTGTTCTCAAGAAAAGGAAGGAACCATCTCAAGAGCAGTTCAAAAATCAGCAAAAAGGAGCACAGACGGCAGGACCAGAGCTTCCTTGCTTTCAAAGGTTGGAGTTACCACCTAGGTTCACGGCAACTCTGCCACCACAGATTCAAAGGGTGGCAATGACATTCCAGTGGACTAGGACAACACAACCGCCCAGAGACTAGAAGACAAAGACATTGGGGCAACCTAAAACCAAAGGGGGCAGGATGGCCATCCAGGTTGGCCAGGAAAGTGGAGCTGTCATCAGGGCCATGGAGTTCTAGCTGAAGGTGGGGCCAGTGTCCAGATGTGCCTGGAGAAAAGAGGGTTATTTACAAACCTTAAGATCCAATGGAATCACCTCTGCTGGGTTTTGGACTTGCTTGGTACCCATAATGCCTTCTTTCCTCCAATTGTTCCTTTTTTAGAATGAGAGTATCACCATTGAACTTTGGAAACAGATAACTTGTATCCTGGGTTTCATAAGTTCACAGATGGAGAAAAAACTTTTCTCCAGATGGAACAAGCCTGGAGTCTCATCCATAATTGATTTAGAAGATTCAAAGATGAGATTTTGAATTTAGAGTTGATGTTAGATTAGGTTAAGACTTTTAAGGATGATGTAATAGGGTGAATGTATTTTGTACATGGTAAGGACATAAATTCTAGGAGACTAAAGTGAAGAGTGTTATGCATCTACCCCCCCAAAAAAATGTGGAAGTGCATCTCCTGTATCTGTAAATATGACTGTTTGGATATAGGGTTATTGTTACATCAATGAGGTCATACCTTAGTAGGGTGAGACCAGTTAATTACTTCTGAATGTTTATTAAGAGAGAAGAGTAGACACAGAGAAACATGCACAAGGAGAAGACAGACACTAAAGAATGCCATGATTACCAGAGTTACCCACAAGCCAGGACTTTCCCCGAGCTGATGCCCTGAATTTGGACTTTTCACTACCAAAATGGTGAGGCAATAAATTTCTGTTCTTTAAGTCACCCACTTGTGGTATTGTGGCACATAGAAACTATGATAGCAACCTTCCATTGAACTTGTAAAATATAAATTTTGAGAAGTGGCCTTTCATCAACTAGAAATTATCGAGAACTAGATTTCAAGATAAATTTGTGAGAGAAGGGTTATTAGAAGAGTGTCTCTACTCTCATATTGAACCAATCTACAACCTATGAATGAGTTGTATTCAAAAGATACTAACAGGTTGTTAAGATTTAAAAATACACATTCCTATGTTGAAACAATCTGGAAATAAATAGGTGTGAAAGGTAACTCATAAGATCAATTTAACCTGAAATCAGTATTTTGTCATTGTTAGCTGTCATTGATTAGGTCCCTGACTCATAGCAACCCATGAACAATGGAAGAAAATGCTGCCTAATCCTGCATTATCCCCATGACCCAAAGTGGGGGGACCATAGGGATTAATACGGTTTTCATTCTGATTTTCAGAAGTAGATCTCCAGGCTTTGCTCCTTAGTTTCTCTTGGTCTGAAAGCTCCTCTGAAACCTGCTCAGCATCACAGCATCACTCAAGTCTCCACTGACAGGGTGGGGGTGGGATGGGGGATGTGTGCATAACGTGCACTGGCCAGCAATCACATCCAGATGTCTCACATGGAAAAGGAGAATTCTACTAGTGAGATACCCAGGCCTTTGAAATCCATGCAGTCCATGAAAAAATAGAATATTTCAACCAAAAAGAAACTAGTTCAATTCCATGTTTTATATATAAGGTAACTGAATTACAGAAAGTTTGAGTGACTTGCAACACAAATGCTATAAGGAAGATATATCTAAGACCCAATTAGAATAGCAAGAAAAACATCCCAGCAGGACTGGAAACTATACTGGGGAGAAAGAGGTTATTAAATCCCTGGATATGAATAATTTAATTACTGCATTGCATGGGAACTACAGCTCAATCTTATCTTATTACACCTGCATCTTTATCCCCAAAGGCATGTCCATTCGTTAAGGTAGAGAACTGGTGTGGGAGTGGGGAGGGTCAGTTAAGTGGTTCAGAGATGCTGTATTGTAGTACAATATTTTGAAATAGGAATATGTATATATGGAGCCTGAGAATGACTATAATATTGTTCTTAATTTCAGTAGTTTACTTTTCATCTCCCATTCATATTTTCTTCTGCCTTATTTTCATTGCATTTGGATCTTTTTTTTCTTTTTTTCCCCTCAAACTATCAGAGATTGACAGCTCTTTTATTAATGTGTGATGAAGGGTTGAAGTTCCTTGTGTTGTGTAGATTAGCCAGGAGTTGTGAAGTACAGAATCATTTCAGGTATTCCAAATTACCTAATAAGCTATAATTCCAAAAAAAATTCTCATATTGCATTATAAAGAAGATTTTTACTTATATGTGCAAAAATTATTCATAGAACTGTATAATGCATTTAGCTTTTTAAAGAAACTGTGTGAAAAATGAGTTTTGGATGGTCTTCAAAGGGAAATGGTTGAGAATTAATCATTTTGTATCTGAATGCAAAAGTAGCTAAAATAGCATCATTTCTACTCCACTAGACTTACTTAGAGGAACAATCAGCTGCTCAAAGCTACAGTTAAAAGGAAATAGAGGGAACGATATCTAAGAAAATGTGATGGCAAAAAACAACAAACTCATTTATTTAGTTGTTTCTAGCTACTACAGTAAAGATAAGATTCATTAATTAATTTTAAATAAATATTTCAAAATTAATTAAAACCGGGTTCACACTATCATGGTTAAAGAAGAATTATGTCTTCCATAAGTTATTTAAAGAACTTATAAAAAA
>NW_006922117.1:1199715-1209495 GCF_000298275.1 Orycteropus afer afer | reverse complement strand
GAGTTGAACATTTACCTGAGGTAGATACACTCCTTGGAGAGAACAATCATGGGAGAAATAAGGGCTGCTTATGCACAAGGAGACAGCTCAGAGGGCAAGAGTGCATGGAGGGATGGACACTGGAAAGAGGTAATTATGGGGAGGAAGTGGGAAGGGAGCTGTTGCATTATGGTAAATTGTGGTCAATGTCGTGAGACAAAGAGTATGTGAACTGCTATATGGAAAGTGAACTTGCTCTGTAAATTTTCACCCAAATCACAATAAAAAAAAATTAAAAAAAAAAAAAATAGTAACTCCAATTCCTCAACTATGTCTGCACTTGCTCCAAATTAATCTGAGATCATTTTTTGCTTCTTTTTACATTCTAATTTATTTATTTATTTATTAAATAAGAACTGTGTTGCTTAAATGTTTCTTTTAGTAATTCTGGATAAGGTACTAAATTTTATTTCTGAATTTTTAGCTTCTGTATAGTGATCAGAGATTCTTTAAAGTAAAATGATGCTGGACCCTGACTAGCAAAGGCATTAACTAATGATATATGTGCAAAATGAGACCGGTATAATATCTAACGCAACATGATATTCCAATATGATTAAGAGATCTTGAGAAACTTTGAAAGTATGAATGTGAATGGGTCATGGCTTAACAGTAAAATTTTGTAAATCAGAACTATTAGAAATTTCACACTAACTTCATTTTAATACATAATTTCCATATTTAGAGATGATAGCTACTCAGTTTATTAAATAATATTCTGATGAATTTGTGATCTTTAAACTCAGGTAATTTGGGCTTAATGTATGGGTTCACCAATTCACTTAAATTCAATGGAGAGTAAGTAAGAAGGGCCTAGAAGAGAAAATTCTAAGGGAGCTCATAGGCATTCTTTCATGGCCACATTTGTTGCATTTACTGATATTGCCAGGAGTTTTTTGTGTATTACTTCAGGTTCTACTGATGAAGGCCTCAGCAGTAGATACTATTATCCTCATTCTTGGGATGAGGAAACAGAGGCTCTGAGGAGACCCCAAGGAAACTCGTGTTGCTGAGATTCACACCCAGGGCCCCCACAACTAAATCATTCACTTTGAACCACTGTAATAAACATATTGAGCATATCAAGCTTTGTTGTTGTTATTTGCCGTTGAGTCGGCCCCGACTCATAGTGATCCCTAGCTTACCGGACACTAACACAAGATCATTTTTTAATATTCTCTTTGTCCTACATGGGAGCTCTGGAGGTGTAGTGCCTAAGGCATTTGACTGCTAACCAGAAGGCTGGCGGTTCAAACCCACTCCTGGGAAGGAAGATTGAGCAATCTACTTCTGTAGTGATACTGCCTCAGAAACCCAAGGAGATGTTGCTGTGAGTCAGGACCAACTCGATGGCAGTGAGTTTTTGTCCTACACACAATAAAATTATTTTCAGTAATAATAACAAAATCAATACATAATAATAATAAAATCGGACAATAAAAAGAGTAAAACTTTTCTTTTGAAATTAGATGTTCATTAAAATAAAAATAATAATTAAAAAATTACAGTGCCGAAAAAAGAAAAGAAATAATGTACCAGTATTTTAATCACATGAATGCAGTTTTGAAAATATGTGAAAAAATGTTTATTAAGTTTGGACTCTATTAAATTTTAAACAGGTATCTTGGACAATCTATTTCTGTAGTGGTACTGCCTTGGAAACCCAAGGAGGGGTCGCTATGACTCGGGTCTGGCTCCATGGCAATGGTTGAATCTTTATTTTTTATTGTGGTATATGGGATGCAAAAATTGAAATTGTTTTGTTTCTTTATTTTTACTTTTTGTTGTTAGGTGCAGTCAAGTAGGCCCTGACTCATAGCTACTCAATGTACAACAGAAGAAAACACTGCCAGGTCTTATGTCAGCCTCACAATCCCTGCTATACCTGAGCCCATTGATGCAGCCACTGTATCAGTCCATCTCTCTGAGGCCTTCCCCTCTTTTGCTGACACTCTACTCTACCAAGCATCATATCCTTCTCCAGGGATAGGTCCCTTCTGACAACATGACCAAATCAAGTGAGACAAAGTCTGGCTATTCTCATTCCAAGGACATTCTGGCTGTACTTCTTCCAGGACAGATTTGTTAATTCTTGTAGCAGTTCATGGTACTTTCAGTATTCTTCGCCAATACCAACACTCAAAAGCATCAACTCTTCTTTGGTCTTCCTTGTTCATTGTCCAGCTCTCCCATGCATATGAGGTGATTGAAAATACCATAGCTTGGGTTAGGCTCATCTTAGTCTTCAAGGAGATATCTTTGCTCTTCAGCAATATAAAGAGGTCTATTGCAGCAGATCTGCACAGTGCAATATGTCATCTGATGTCTTGACTGCTGCTTTCCTTGATGTTGATTGTGTAACCAAGTAATACGAAACCTTTGACAACTTCTGTCTTTTCTCCATTAATGTGATGCTGCTCATTGGTCCAGTTGTGAGGATTTTTGCTTTCTTTATGTTAAGATATAATCCATAGTGCAGACTGAAGTCTTCAATCTTCATCAGTAAGTCATCCTCACTTTCAGTAAGCAATGCTGTGTTGTTGTTGTTGTTATGCGCCATTGAGTCGGGCCCGAGTCATAGTGAAACCTCCTTGGGTTTCCAAGACAGTATCACTATGGAAGTAGATTGCCCTATCTTCCTTCCAAGGAGTGGCTGGTGGGTTTGAACTGCCAGCCTTCTGGTTAGCAATCAAGTGCCTTAGGCACTAAGCTACCAGAGCATATTGCAAGTTGCTAAGAGTCTTCCTCCAATCCTGATGCCACCTTCATATAGTCAAGCTTGTCAGATTATTTGCTCAGCATACAGATTTAATAAGAATAGTGAAAGGATACAATCCTGATGCACTCTTTTCCTGATTTTAAACCATGCAGTATCCTCTTGTTCTGTTTGAACCACAGCCTCCTGGTCTATGTACAGGTTCCTCATGAGTACAAGCAAGTGGTCTGGAATTCCTATTCTTCTCAATGTTCTCCATAATTGCTTATGGTTCTCACAATTGAATGCTTTTTCATAGAAAATAAAACACAAGTAAACATCTTTCTGGTATTCTTTGCTTTCAGCCAAGATCCATCTGACATCAGCAATGATATCTCTTGTTCCACAACCTCTTCTGAATCCAGCTTGCAGTTCTGGAAGGTCTCTGTCAACATATTCCTGCAACCATTCTTGAATTATCTGCAACAAGATTTCACTTGTGTGTGATATTAATGATATTATTTGATAATTTCCACATTCTGTGGGATCACCTTTCTTTGGAAGGGGTATAAATGTAGATTTTTTTCCAGTCAGTTAGCCAGGCAGCTGTCTTCCAAATTTCTTGGCATAGACAAGTGAGTGCATCCAGCATGACATCCATTTGTTGAAACATCTCAATGGGTCTTCCGTCAATTCCTGGAGCCCTGTTGTTTGTCAGTTCCTTCAGTGTAGCTTCAACTTCTTCCTTCATTACCATTGGTTCTTAATCATATGCTACCTCCTGACATGGACGAACAGTGACCAATTGTTTTTGGTACAGTGACTCTCCGTATTCCTTCCATCTTCTTTTGATGTTTTGCCCATAGAATCTTTCAATATCACAACTTGAGGCTTGAATTTTTTCTTCAGTTCCTTCACCTTGAGAAATGCCAAGCATGTTCTTCCCTTTTGGCTTTCCAACCTCATGTCTTTGCACATTTCATTATAATAATTGACTTTGTCTCCTAGAGCTGCTTTTTGAAATCTTCTATTCAACTCTTTTATCTTGTAAATTCTTCCATTTGTTTTAGCTACTTTCTGTTTAAGGGCAGGATTCAAAGTCTCTTCTGACATCCATTTTCCTCTGGTTTTTGGTCATTAGTGTTCAATGCATCAATCTATTCTTTAGATGGTCTCTAAATTCAGGAGGGATGTATTCAAGTTCATATTTTGGACCTCGTGGATTAGTCTTAATTGTCTTCAGCTTCAACTTGAACTTCCATATGAGCAATTGATGGTCTGTTCCACAATCAGCTCCTGGCCTTGTTTTGGCAGAAGGTATTGAGCTTCTCCATCATCTCTTGCCACAGATGTAGTCAATCTGATTCCTGTGCACTCCATCTGGTGAACTCCATGTGTGTACTAGTCATTTGTGTTGTTGAAAAAGGTATTTGCGATGAATTAGTCATTAGTCTTTCAAAACTCTATTATGCAATCTCCACCTTTATTTCTATAGCCAAGGCCATATTTTCCAATGACTGGTGATTGTTCTTTGTTTCCAACTTTTGCATTCCAATCATCAGTGATAATCAACACATCTTGAGTGTATGCTTGGCCAATTTCAGACTGTAGAAGTTCGTAAAAATCTTTAATTCCCTTATCTTTATTTTTATTATTACTGTCCTATTACATTGATACTGTTTATATGTAGGAATAAACTGGAGATGTGAAGGAAAGTGAGCTGAAATGCTGGGAAAACATTACAAACTTACTCTACAAATGTTTGTTAGCCTACTTCCAGACTGTAAAAAGAAAAAAAAAAAAAAAATACCACTGGAGAATTGGTGTTTGGGGGTGTGAAAACATTTTTTAAAATTGATAAACACATTTCAGTAGATAATATGTGCTGATTGTGACCCTTCTATAATACTTTTCTAAACATGTAAAAAATATTTTTTCATTGGAGCATCTAAATAGAATCACCAGTCATCTTTAAATACTTCTCATTTTATTTTATAAATATTGGTATTTTTTTCAACAAGGTGTGTTTGGCCACTCTGCTGACCCCTTCTTTCCAGGACTTAAATGAAGCCAGGCTTCTCACACTGATGCCCCCATGAGCATCTCCTGAAATTGTCATGCTCTCTTCTACTTCTCTGACTTTCATGCTAGACTCTGCCTAATCTTCTTAGCTAACTTCTTATCATTTCTGAAACTCTAGGAAATGGTCTGAGAACTGTCACAGAGTACATTAATGGAATTTACAAAAGCCACGGAGGCAGGGAAGCCACGTATTTTGACCTCCTCTACCCCACAAGAGGAAGACAGCATCACCATCAGCAGCCCAAGGCCTATTCCTGCGAGGCCAGACATGCTGCCTCCCCCCAGCCCTTTTACCAGCCCTAACACCAACCTCTCCTCCCTTAGCACCCACCACCTCTCTGCCGCGTTTGATAATTTGCTACAGTGGCCACACAGAACTCACAGATTATGGGGTTTATTAGGGAAGCAACAGGCTACAAGTGAAGTTCAGGAACATACTCAGTCTCAGCCCACTGTCTCTCAGCCAACAGTCTTTCTCAGTCTCTCTGTCAGCAGTGTCTCTCAGTGTCTCTTTCTCAGCAGCATGTATCTCTCAGGAGAGCATTTTTTTTTTCAGCCAGCAGACAGAGAGATTCCTTCTGCCTCTAAGAAGCCTCTTTTTGAGCCTGGCAGAGTGGCCAAACTAACCGATTGTGATATCAGAATTCTAAACACCTGAGAGAGAGTGAACTTCCCAGACATTGCTTTGTACCTTTCACAATAGAAATGCCCTAGGTGGATAACTTTAAAAATCAGGAGCTCCTCAGTTGCTCACGGCAAATTCCACCATGGAGTTTACGAAGACTTATGGCTAGAAAAGCCATACCAGATAATTTACTACACAGCAACAAGATTAAGGCTTGCTCAAATGTGTTCCCATCATAGCCACTAATCATCCTGGCCATGCACGTTATTACATTATTTTTAAATTTTGATTTAAAAATATTTTTTTCCTTCACTACTTGAGGTTATTCATTTGTATGTCCCAGGACTCACTTCCTTGGCATATGCTACATGCTTGAGCAATGGATGTAGAAAGTCCAATTATGAACAGAAAAATGGAATCAGAAATGCTGAGACAATGTTTTCATTCTTTTAAAGTAATCACGATACCTTGCAATCATTTCAAATATCAGGTGCTAAAAAATATTGTGTCAGCATGGCTCCCTTTTCTATTTTCTTTGTTCTGTCTCACAAACAATCAATATTGTTTGAGCAATTATCAATCATACCTGACAGAGCTTCCTTACATATAAATTGAATTGCCACAAGTTGCTTAAAAGAGAAAACAAAAGTGAGGGTATTTAGTTCCATTCACTTGAGATTGATGGCTTCTTGTCCTTAAGAAGGCAATACAGAATGCCATAAGTGAAATAAAAACAACTTGCTTGTCCATAACTAAATTTGTCTTCCTCTTTCAAATCTCTGCTAACTGAAGGAAGGTTATATGTCTAGTCACTCAACCCACACAATAATATTTATGATAAAAACCAGAAAACCAAGCTAACTGCTGTCTAGTCAGATCTGACTCACAGCAACCCCTCCTTGGGTTTCTGAGGCAGCTTCACTAGGGAAGTAGATTACCCAACCATCTTTCTGAGGAGTGGCTGTTGGGTTTGAACTGCCAGCCTTTTGGTTAGCAGTCAAATGCCTTAGGCACTACACCACCAGAGCTCCTAATATTTATGATGGTTTAATCTATGTCCTTTGTTACACAAAAGATCCCCATGAGTTGGAAATCACTTGATGGCAACTAACAATAACAGCAACTGTTATGTCCTGATTCATGCTGAGACCTGCGGTACAGGATGTGCCATATGGAGTTTCTTCCTTGATTATTTCCTTCTGTTAACCTCATACACAGAACCACATGCATCATTATTTTTTTTACCATCTAAATGTGCCTTGATTCTAACTAAGCATTTCTTCAACTTTTCCATTATTACATCCTCATTTCAAGTCTGCATCATCTCTTGACTTCCTAAGTGATGTCTCTGTCCACAAATCTGGAGCAGCTCCAATTCATTCTTCACACCTTTATGGAAGTGAGTAATCTAAAATGCAAATGTATTCATGTCACTTCTTTATATAAGACAGTCTTGATACAGAATTGAGCAGATGCTCTGCATGAATAGTTTGATATAGTCTCTCCCCCTCCCCCAATCCACACTATTCCTGTCATTTAATTTCTAAAACTTATCCTGTCCTCTGTCACTACCACTGTAACTACTGTTAAGTAAAGAACTCATGGCCACCCTTTTACTATCTGATATAAGCTATAGGTCATTAAATTATATTAGTGTTTTATTAATGCTCATTAAACAATAACAAATTTCTGGCAATTTTAAAATCATGGTTTTTATTTCAGTCTCTGGAAAATGAAGTTGGAGTTACTAAAAGCCAAGGTAAATTCAGGGAGCAAATTTTAAGCATACACACACACACATAAATTGTTCTTAAAAAAGATATAAAATAATTTTGTAACAGAAGAATTTGAATGCACTAAGGGCATGGGTTGTTGTTTCTTAGTTAGCAAATCTAGCAAAAGATACTATGGATGGACTCTCGATATCCTGGAGATAGAAATATGAGTTTTGGGTTTTCTGGTTATGTCTGCTGAGCAGGAGAACTGTAGAACTAGAAGGTAAAAGAAGTCGTGTCTCTTTCACCATTCCCTTCCTGTGGTCTGATTATACTCATTCTTTTTCTAGAATGCACCAAATTTAACATTGTCTTTAATTTTGATAATCTTAAAAATGTTTTAGGTCATTGCTTACAAAAAAAAAAGTAAAATGCTGGTATGCTAACATATACTTATTACCCCAGATGTTAAATTCAAGGGTGGAGATTTTTTTCCTCAGTGATCAGTGACTTACCAGGAAATCACTGCCGGAGAGAAACTGCTCTTCTGACTATTTTGTTGATATGTAATGAATTAATAGTGGATGTTTCAGTACTTAAGTAACAGGTGGAATTAGAAAAAATTAAAAAAAAATAAAAAGTGTCTGCTGTTCTACAAAGGTTATAACAGCACAAAGTTAACAGTCAACTTCTAAGCAATAGCCATACATTTCTAACACCAATGAGTATCATTTTTTGAAAGCAAGACCAGTTTATAATCTTCTTACAAATACCTTTTAAAATCTTTCTAAGTTTTGTTCTGTATGTCTGAAGCAGGGAGAAGGCAAACATAATTTTATTGATTGAGGCCACCTCTTCTATATACATCGGAATGGGACTCTACTAAAATAAAATATCCAACTCCAACTTTCTATTCCCCCTCCCCTCTTTATTACTCACTCACCCTAATAAATGGCTAAAATGATTTATTGAAAAAGTATCAGAGGCCAGATCAAGTGGAGAAAAGAAAGGAGCAGTTATTATCAACCCGTAATTGGCTCCCTTTCACCACTTCTCAGTATGATACATTACTCCGTGGGAGAAAATGTTATGAGCTGAAATTTACTCATTTATGTAACCAATTCTACTGAATAGTACCAATGCCAGTTGCTAAGGGGCAGCCTGAAGGCTTGTGGGCTTCCTAAGCTTGCTGACGATTTGCTGCTTTGTCAAATCAATATTCTTTAAATCTCTTCAGCATTTACCTAATGGGATCAGGAAGAAACTGTTCTTTCAGTAATAAAACTTGTATACATCTTTATACTCAAAATATCTAATTGATAATATGAATATGAATTTATAAGAGTGTTATGAATCAAAAAATATTTTAGGAGATATTTTAAACTATGTACATACATCACTTGGTAAATAACCCTATGCCAAGTTTCAGAATTTCAGCTGGTGGCAACTGCTGATTTCAGATAATATTCAGTTCACTGCTCTGAAGATGGATGACACAGACTACAAGATGTATTATGTGTTCTACATTAGCTCATCCCAAATGTACCCAAAAAAGGTCACCAGAGGCAAATGGGATTTACTTCAGTTGTTAAATGTGCATGTTGGTGTTTATTTGTGCAGGTGTATATCTGTTTACTTGTACGTGAATTAGATAAGGATTCTATATGGTAATAGGACCAATTTTTATTTCTATGTTTTGATGACATGAAAAATTGTCTATGTTTTACCAATCTAAAAATCAAGCTCTGAAGGTAATGTGAATATTATTATCAAAATAGTCTCTATCTACACAGATACTAAGGGTAATGAGTCTCGCTAGATGATCTAAGTTCATTAGATCCCAAATAAATAACAATAGAAAGAACAGATAAAACTGAAAAGAGGCTGTATCACTTCTGGATATTAGATCACAATATCTTGTTTTTGCTTTGATGTTTAAAAGGTTAATCTATAAAAGATAGGTACTTATTACTGAATAGAAAAATTAATTTTAATTATATTATTTTTAACAATTCAACACTTTAAAAAATATTTTTGGTTAATGCTGGTAACATAAAGCAGAGATTATAACTTCTTAGGGATAATTTTGTGAAAGGATAGCTTCTCATTGTATATTTATTTTATACATAAAATATGTAGTATACTTTTAGATTGCTAGCAGTAATTTAGACAAAAGGGCAGCAAGAAAAATGAGTGGTGATGAGATATGGTATGTGTCTATTGTTTAATCATTTTGGAGAGACAGGGCTGGAAAGACAGAAGAATGATGGATTAATTCTGTAGACTGCACTGCACAATAAATACATGAAGGCCACCTTGAGCTGTGAAATCCACTTTCTCGACAAAAGGAAAATGTTTTGAGCTGACCCATGCTTGTCAACCTGAATGTGAAACTTGCTATGCTTTATAACTATATGTTCCTTCTCAGGGATTGACTGGTTGTGTGGCAGGCATCCATGAAGTATTACATGTTGTTGTTGTTGTTGTTGTTATGTGCCTTCGAGTCGGCCCCGACTCATAGCGACCCCCTCCTTGGGTTTCCGAGGCAGTATCACTACGGAAGTAGGATTGCCCAACCTTCCTTCCGAGGAGTGGCTGGTGGGTTTGAACCGCCAGCCTTCTGG
>NW_006922117.1:1197006-1199530 GCF_000298275.1 Orycteropus afer afer | reverse complement strand
TACTTCCCTAGTGATACCGCCTCGGAAACCCAAGGAAGGGTCACTATGAGTTGAAATCAACTCAACGGCAGTGAGTTTGGTTTTGTATGCACAGTTTAAAGGAGCTCTGGTGGCATGGTGCCTAAGACTGCTAACCAGAAGGTTGGTGGTTCAAACTCACCAGCTGCTCCTTAGAGGAATACAGGCAAATCTACTTCCCTAAAGATCTATTGCCTCAGCCCAAAGGGGATCATTATGATTTGGAGTCAACTCTATGGCAGTGAGGTTTGTTTGTTTGTTTGTTTAATGGCCAGTTTGGAAAGCTTTTCTCTCCACTCTCTGACAGAAGCCACAGTCTAATCTTTTTCATCAGAGTTTTCATTTTCCTTTCACTTGTCCAGTTCTTCTTCCTTTTCTCTTTTCTCTTGAGTCTACATCAGACACCTCCACTAACTCATTTGATAATTGAAAAAATACCTCTTTCAGGGAAAAAAAGAAAATGAGTGAGCAAAGCAATAACCCTTCTTATCAAGTAAGGAACATAGCAAGGCTAAGGACATTCATATGCTAATACATTTTTCCCTATTATACAGGTAGCATAGTGGCTAAGACACTTGCCTGCTAACCAGACGGCTGGCGGTTCAAACCCATCAGCCACTCCTCGGAAGGAAGGTTGGGCAATCCTACTTCCGTAGTGATACTGCCTCGGAAACCTAAGGAGGGGTCACTATGAGTCGGGTTTGACTTGACGGCACATAACAACAACAACAAATACAGGAGTTAAGAAAAACATTCCTATTGCATTTTGTATTGCCCTTAAGTGTAGACACAAGGTTTTAGAAGGGTGTTTTCAAGCTGAATGTCGGAATCTTCCAATAGCTTGTAAAATCAATTTATTAGATCCCCATAAGGATTGTGACTTCATTAATTAAGGTAGAGTGTGAAACACACTAGCCTAGAATAGAATAGATAAAAGGGCATCTCAGAAAAAAGGGAGTAAATATGAAGTGAATAACTGAGTTGAGATACAAATCATACTCCATACCCCGCAGTCAAAAATATTTGAAAGTTTGTAATGATAGTATCTGCTAGTTGAATTTCATTAATCACCTGGGGGTGCAATTGTTAAGCCCTTTCTAGTAACCAAAAGGTTGGTGGTTTGAAGCCACCAGTGGCTCCGCAGGATAGAAGACCTGGTGATCTGGTCCCATAAAGATTATACCTTGGGAAGCCTTTGGAGCAGTTTTACTTTGTCACATAGGGTCACTGCAAATTGGAATTGATACGAGACCAACAATGATAGCATATGCAAAGTGAATTTATTTATACACAATAATGAATGAAAATGTCATGACAAAGTAGTTTCTTTAAAATAGAAAACACATTAGAGGGGGTGTTGGTTAATTCTGCATAAACTTGGTTAGGCTACGTTGCCAGTTATTAGGTCAAACACTAATTGAATTACTGTTATGAAGTAGTTCATGTGATTTAATCAATTGACTTAAGTAAAGCAGATCTCCTTCCATAACGTGGGTGAGCCTTGACCAATCATTGGAAGGTCATAGGAGAAAAAAAAGGAGTTTTCTATAAGATATATTCTCCTTGTAGATTATAAATAGACACACTACCAGAACTCATATCTTCTTCCTGTCACTTTTGGTATCTCCAACCTGCTACCTAACCTATATATTTTAGACTTGCCAGCCCCACAGTCAGGTAAGCCAATTCCTTAAAATAAATCTTCCTCTCCCTCCTTCTTCTGTTTCTTTAAAGAACCCTGGCTAAGCCAACAAGAATGAGAAACAGGGCACTGAAAGAACAATGTGTCAAGAATAGCAGCAACCCCAAAGATAAAATAATTAACGGCACAGTGCTAAGTGATTCGCAGACATTATCTCTAAATCCTTAAACAACTCGGTGAGGTAGGTATTACACGTTTAGGTTGTTGTTGTTGTTGTTGTTGTTATGTGCCGTAGAGTCGGCCCCGACTCATAGCGACCCCTCCTTGGGTTTCCGAGGCAGTATCACTACGGAAGTAGGATTGCCCAACCTGACCCCAAATTAAGTAACATGCTTATGATCATACAGATAGTGAAACTTAAGCCAGTACTAGAACTCAGTCTGTTTGACCGTTGTACTACACTATATACAGCAGATGTCAAAACTGAAAATTTTAACCTTTCAAAATAGAAAAATAGTTGGAAAACTTGTTTATTCATCATGAGCTCACTTCTAAGGTCAAATTTCTCAAATGCATTACAATGAAGTCAGATACAGGATCCAGAAACCCTTATAAACCTAGGATACATGATGCAACAACTTAAAATACCTTTTGTTAAGTAATCACTTTTTTTTCCCAGAAGTTAGGAGAATGCTTACAAAGACAAAACAATAGATAGGACAATTTTTTTTTAACTTGGATGCTTTCAAGATCGCTTAAAATATGATTTATGACTCACGTCTCAAAATTGTGTCTGTTATAAACTGCATTGAAAACAATGCACTTTTCCTTTCAATAAGTATACTTTTTTTTTTTTTTTTTTTT
>NW_006922117.1:1192408-1196906 GCF_000298275.1 Orycteropus afer afer | reverse complement strand
TAAATATACTGTATTGGCTATGTCGCAAACATCCTGTAAGAATTTTTCACTTTTATTTATTT
Organism: Orycteropus afer afer; assembly: GCF_000298275.1. Lineage (NCBI taxonomy): Eukaryota > Metazoa > Chordata > Mammalia > Tubulidentata > Orycteropodidae > Orycteropus > Orycteropus afer. The sequence continues at coordinate 1,196,844 of NW_006922117.1, read as the reverse complement.
TTGCATATTTATAAGCGTAATGCATTTCCTATAGATATGAAAGGAATAAATCTTTTAATCCAATTAAATGTAGTAGTCTTGTGGACAGTGTCCTGGGTAATAGGCGATAGATAAAAATGGATAGGTAACATAAGGTACGTTTCCTCAACTAGTTTCATGTCTAATGCAATGGTTGTCAAAATTAAGGACTTTGAGAGTCATCTTTGGTGCTTTGGAAATTGTACAAGAGCTAACTCCAGAAAACCTTAAACATAGGGAAAAACAATATACAAAGAATTAGGAACTCTAAGGAAGATGGGGCAATCTACTTCCATAGTGATACTGCCTCAGAAACCCAAGGAGGGGTCATTATGACTCGGGTCCGACTCAACGGCACATAACAACAACAACAACAAAGTTGAAAAGGCCCAGAGATGTATAGTTTTAAGAAGTAATCTACTGATTGTTATACTGCTGGTCCTCAAGTGAGAAATGGCTGGGCAACTGGATGTAGTATTCCACATGATGAGAATGGAAATCAACTCCATGGTGGAATCTACTGTGAGCAGCTGAGTAGCTGCCTTCGGATGTGGTCTTCTTCCTGTGTATAAGCAGAAGTCTTGGGGGATAGTCTCTAGCTTATGGCACACTGGGACCTTGCATGTGGCAAGTCGTTGTTCAGCAGCCTGCTATGCTCCACCAACCTTGGGACTTACAGTGGACTTGAACTGATGGCCTGCCATGTGGTTTGATAATATCGGGACTGTGCCATTTTATTTGTTGACCTTGGGCTTGTTAGCCTTAGCAGCCAGTAGCTGCCTGAGTGAAGAGATGCTTCTAGCTTCAGTGGACCGGGAGCAAAAGGCAGAGCTGAAGCCCAAGGTCGAGGGGCTTTTACATAGCCCCTAGAGCCTGGCAGTTTGAACTTGGACTTAAAGCCTCCAAATTGTAAGAATAAACTCCTGTTTGTTAAGGCCATCCCATTTGTGGTATATTCTTGTCAGAGCAGCACTAGGTAACCAGAACATTAATATATAAAAGTGTTTATCGGACTATATACCACATCCCATACTGGTGACTAGCATAAACTGTTTCCAACAATAGAGGTGGTTTTTCTGCTTTAAAAAAATATTCTAAGGGTAAATTATATTTTATTGTATTTTCATAGGCACATTTCTATCTGCATTGTCATTCAGAAAATAAATGTTTCTTTCTAGGTTCTATCTGGATGTTTTCTGCATGTAATTTGAGATTAAGTCTGCTACATCTCTGGCATTTTTAATATATTATAGGAAATTAAATCAGTATATCAATAAAATAAAATGTGTTACAAATCCACACAAAGCAGAGACATATGGCAATTGAATGAAGGTGAATGTCATCATGAGTAGTGAACTGTGGATGCTCAGGGGAAAATCCTCATAATTTTGTGTCTAGTCTTTATCTGATGTGGACTTCACACTTGGCTGAATGACAGGCTCTTATTTGAGCCCTGCTAGAGAGTGATTAAGTTAGGTTCTGGCTACACCTTAATGAAATTCACTGGATTTATATAAGATTTAGTACTTGTACTTAAAGGAATACGAAGAGTTATATCAAACTTAGAATGTTGGAAAGAAATAGCTTTTGGAGTAAAATACTTGAAGCAGTTGAAGCATCAGTAGATTTAATTACTTCCAATATGGTCCATATGTTTTTCAATTTGTTATCACTTGTAATAACCAAACAAATCCTAATATTTTTAATATATTTTAAATATTCCACAAGAAAGGAAAAGTAGTTAAGGCACACTTACATAAAGTAAGAGTTCATTTATTATTTGACACACTCTCTAAGAACAGATTGCAGATCCTTGGATTAGTAATCATCTTTGCTCACAGCCTTTGGCATGATGGAGGTTTAGTATATATGTTTGCTGAATAGAGAAATAAAGAATCCTGGATACATGACTAACTCTTTCAAACAGGGGCATCCACAAAATGTTATTTTCCTCTCTCTGTAGCCTTTTTTGTGCTCTCCATGCATCTATCTATGCAGATCTGAACTTTATCAATGATGTAATTTGGATATGGGAAGAACATCTTTTTGTTTGTTTGTTTGATTTCAGTTAGTTTTTTTTTGTTTTTTTTTTTTAGTATTTTTAGTATTTTTTTAATACTAGTCATAGTCAGTAGTGTTCTAGCTTTTTTAAATTAGGTTTAATTCTTGCAAAAATATCATGAGCACAGTCATACAGTATCATTATTCAAAGCAAAAGGGTAATTTATACAAACTCACATAGTAGATTCCCCAGCTTCCACAAAGACACTTTTAATTACTTGGATTTAATCATTTCTCTTTCTTTTCCCACCTATTTTATTTATGGTAAGGAGTCCTGGTGGTGCAGTGGTTAAGCAAATACTTGGCTACTAACCAGAAGATTGCTGTTTCCAAACCACAAGCTGCTCCATGGGAGCAAGATGTGGCAGTCTGTTTCTCTAAGGATTTATAATCTTGGAAACCCTATGGGGCAGTTCCACTCTGTCCTACAGTGTAACTATGAGTCAGAATAAAGCGTTAGGTTACTTATAGCTCATTCTATATACCACTTTATACTTGATGTTTTTTCATTTAAAATTCTCATTTTGCCGTGTATCATTTATACTCACACACGATCAATACTTGAAAAATAGACTCTAATTTTCTCCATAAATAACTCTCATATTAATTATGTTCTCAGTCACTCAGACTACAAGAAGTCAATTTTTGATTCCTCTATCCCTACTAATCTCTCCAACCCTGCCACCATAATCAAGAAGATCAGAATAACTCACTGCCATGGAGTCAATTCTGACTCATAGAGACTCTCATTTGGTCTCCAAGGCTGTAAATCTCTATGGAAGTAGACTGCCTCATCTTTCTTCTGCAGAGTGGCTGGTGGGTTTGAACCACTAACCTTTTGGTTAGTCATCAAATGCCTTAAATACTATACCACCAGTGCTACGTAAGACCAGAAGGATTATCTCTAATGTTTCTTATGTCTATCCCTTTATTTCAATTCACACTGAAAATTCCCATAGCATTTATTATGGCAAAAAAAAAAAAAAAAAGAAAGAAAGAAAGAAGAAGAAGAAATGTAAGGTGAAAAGTGCAACCTTTAAATGAGTTTGGGACTAGTCGTTGCCCTTATAAGAGGTGAATGTTCATGAGAAGTGCTAATTAGTGCGATAGAGCTTCTTGGAGAAGTCTTTGATTTCTGATTACAAAATCTAGCCCATTATAGAATGCTTATGGTTAGGTGCTGTCAAGTGAGTCCCAACTCATAGTGATCCTGTGTGTAACAGAACGAAGTTTCCTGGCCTTGTGCCAGCCTTACAATCATTGGTTTGTTTGAGCCATTATGCAGCCAGTGTGTCGATTCATCTCAGTGAGAGCCTTGCTCTTTGTTGCTGACCTTCCACTTCACCGAGAGTGGTGTCGTTCTCCAGGGACTGGCCTCTCCTGATACCACAGCCAAAGTAAATGAGATGAAGCTTCGCCAGGCCTGCTTCTAAGGATCGTTATGTCTGGACTTCTTCCAAAACACACTTGTTTGTTTTTCTGCTGGAGTCACTAAGATGGTATTTTGTTTAGTTCATGGCAAACTGCTCTATTTAAGTGACTGAATTAATCTCACCAATATCTCATACTGACCTGAATTTTTAGAATGAAGTCACCAGTCTTTTATTTAAAAAATAAATAAATAAATAACTCTGTCCTTGAGCATTCTATTTGAAATCTGAAGTTGCTGGATTAGCAGAGTAACATTTAATTAAAAAGAGAGAGAGAGAGTAAAGAAGGATGAGGAAAAACTCAACAAACTTTATTTTTTTATTTCTTTTATGAAAATCCACCCAAAAAACAAAGGCAATCCCTAATTTTCTATAATCAGTGTTAAACAGGCAACTGTGGTTGTATAGTATGTGTTATTTGTCTTTGATTGGCTACTGTTAAAACAGTAGAGGCTCATGAGACTCTAGTTAGAATTTTGCTAAATGAACTTAAAAAAATAATTATGACTCAGATTAAAAATATCTTGATTTAGAATATTTAATAATTTAGGCATTTAACCCACATTTCTGATGAATTTTCTAATACATTTTCTGAATCTTTTCCAAAGTAAGCATTAAATGCCTCAGAAGGAAGTATAGATTCTAATCCTGATACTATCAGTCATCATCTTGAATTCTGGCTAATTTTGCCTATCATTGAAACTTTCTGTCTAAATTTTCTCATATGTAAATTTATAATAATCATATGTTCTCTGTCTGCATCACAGGTGTTGTACTGATAAAATGACATTCTGTATCTGTAAGCATTTTGAAAAAAAATCCAATGCAGGATAATAAAATTTTAAAACAGTTATTCCATTTTGGAGAATTGTTGTAATCATCTCAGCAACGATAGCATGTTGTTATTATTATGTATATATTATGTGG
>NW_006922117.1:1190930-1192117 GCF_000298275.1 Orycteropus afer afer | reverse complement strand
GCCGTCAAGTCAGCCCTGACATTATGCTGAGTGAAATAAGTCAATCACAGAAGGGCAAATAACTATTAGTTCTTTGTTGTGGAAGGTCAAGGGAAGGTTTATATAAGGAGGGACACTTTCTCAGGTGGTTGCCAGGGGTGGGAGGGGAGGGAAGGGAACTCTGCAAAAAAAAAAAAATATATATATATATAAAAATAACAATGCATTGACCCATGCCACTTTAGTTTTGTGTATTTCACTGTACATAAATTATATTTCAATAAAATGCATTAAAAAAAGAGAGAAATGTGTTGAGCCATGACAGAAATAGATATGTGCACATTCATATTGAACACAGAATTATGCATAATTGCAAAAAGATAGAAACAACCTAAGAGCCCATCAATGGATGAATGGATAAACACACCACGGTTCGTACTCACAATGGAATACTACGCAATGTTGAAGAATAATGATGAATCCTTGAAACACCTCCCAACATGGATGAACCTGGAGGACATTATGCTGAGTGAAATAAATAACAAAAGGACAAATAGTGTATAAAAACATCATTATAAATAGTCAATAAAAAGTTTACACACAGAGAGAAACTCTGTGATGATTAACAAGGATGTTCTACATCCTACTTTGGTTGTCTTAAAAGCTTGCCAGTGTCCATCTAACACACAACTATTGGTCTCTTGGCATCTGGAGCAAATAAGAGTAAAGAAAAAAAAAATTGTCTAAAGGATTAATGGACAGCATAAATCATACCTTTCACTAGCTGAGACCAGAATAACTAGATGGTGCCTGGTTACCACTACCAGCCATTCTGATAGAGATCACAATAGAAGGTGGAAGAATAATGTAGAACAAAATTCAAAACGATAGAAAAACACCAGACTTACTGGTGTAATAGAGACTGAGGGAACCAACACAACTAGGTCCTTAGACACCCTTCAAGCCTATAACTGCATCCACTTCTGGAGATACATTTCCAGCCAAACAATAGGCCTGCGAAGTGAATAATTAGCACCTGTGAGGGATGTGCTTCTTGGAATAATCAACCACATGAGCATAAATGGACTGCATTTGTCCAAAACCAAAGTTCAGAAGCAAGGAAGGGGCAGGAAAGATGGACCAATGGAAAAACGGAACCATGGGAGGAAGTGGGAAGAGTGCTGTTACACTAAGGGGATTGCAATTAA
>NW_006922117.1:1186971-1190605 GCF_000298275.1 Orycteropus afer afer | reverse complement strand
TTGTTATATGAAAGAGGAATAAATTTCTCCTGCTGAAGTCCCTGTATTTTGGGGTATCTATGATACATTAGCACTCTATTCAGGATTTCCTATTGTGATCCCTTTCAGAGTGATTGGCAGTAGTAACAGGGCACCATGTAGTTCTTATCTCAGAGTGGTAGAGGTTGAGGTTCATCTGTAGTCCCTGGCTTGTGGTGAGGGGTAAACATTTACTTAATGTCATGGTCCCAACACTCTGATAAGCATTTAGTATATATTATCTCATTAAATCCATACTTAAGTAGCTGGCATGAGAGAAACAGTTGATAAATAATGTTAAGATATAATGAAGGGCAAAGAAAAAGAGGAAAGGGATATAAAATTAGGGTACAGGCTAAGCTAATGTATCATGTTGTTGTTGTAACCCAAGCCATGGTATTTTCAATCACCTCATATGCATGTGAAAGCTGAATAATGAATAAGGAAGACCAAAGAAGAACTGATGCCTTTGAATTGTGATACTGGCGAAGAATACTGAAAATACAGTGAGTTTCCAGAAGAACAAACAAATCTGTCCTGGAAATGCAGCCCAAATACTCCTTAGAAAGGGGAGTGGTCAGACTTTGTCTCACCCACTTTGTTCACGTTGTCAGAAGGGACCAGTCCCTGGAGAAGGATGTCATGCTTAGTAAAGTAGAGGGTCAGCAAAAAAGAGGAGGGCCCTCAACGAAATGGGTTGACACAGTAGCTGCTATGATGAGCTCCAGCATTGCAAGGACTGTGAGAATGATGCAGGACCAGGGAGCATTGTTGTATATAGGGTCTCCATGAGTTGGAGCTGAATCAACAGCACCTAACAACAGCACTACGAGATAAACAATAACACCGGGGAGGTGTGCGCTTCTCAGAACAATCAATCATAAGAGATTAAAGGGACAGTATTTGCCCAGGAATAAATCACAGAAGGCAGAAATTGATAGATAAGAAGGACAAAGGGAAATGGTAAACAGAGGAGGAAGTGGGAATAGCGTTATTGCATTGTGAGGATTGCAATCAGTGTCATGAAATAAAATGTGTATGAACTGTTGAATGGAAAATCAATTTACTCTGTAAACTTTTGCCCAAATCACAATAAAAAGATTTTTTTGTGTGTCTTTTTTTTTTTTTTTAAAGGAGTATATTTGAAGAGACCTTGCCCTATTTAAATTTATTACTTTTGTATGCATAGTTTTGTATTGATTTTTTCATGGGAGGAAAGGTTTTAAATGTCTGACTTAAATGTCTGGTAAAAGCCTGTTTATTCAAAAGGTTTTTATCGTTTACATTGGTATTGCTGTAATCTCAATATTATTGCACAGGAATTATAGAAAGAAAAAATTACCAATAGACTCCCAAGAAAGCATTTGAAAAGCTTTCATTTAAAATAGCAAAGTAAGCAGCAGAATCTAGATTACAATCAATCTCTCTGAGTCCTAGAACAAGGCACATTCCACTCTGCCACAAGGGAGCCCGCTCTTCTAGAAGAGCTGTATTCCTGAAGACCTCACACAAAGGATGGTGGCCATTTCTCCTTTCCCATCTAAAGGATACAATTAAAGGAGAGTGCCAAAATGTTTATCCAATTGTACTGACTTGTTTGGGAAAGTAGGCAAATCTTTAAAAATTTGACGGGATTTTCACTATTTCATTTTTGGTACACTTGGAGTCTTTTAAAATATTCTTATATAGAACCAGTTCATAATTGGATACTTTGAATTGGCATAAAATTACTATCATTCACATTATTTTTTATGGCTTAGTGGAGGCTTTTTACTGTCAATAACTAAAATATAAAGGTCATATTTTTGCTCCTGGAGACTTAGCCTTAGGCCTGGTTTTTGTTTTAATAGTGTCCAATATGCCACCTTGAAACTCACTTGGACTGTTCTTACCATTAGGTGCTATTTCTTCCACCTGAATGCAGGCATTTATGTTTACATCCAGTTGTTTATTTATCAATTCCATTGATTGAGATTGTTGTTCTCTAGGTTTATGTAATCAAATAAAGGAGTTACTGGGGAAGTAATTGCTTTCAGTAGACATTAGATATTTATTACTCATTAGATAATTCCCTATTTTTAAAATATAACACAGTGGCAAATTCACAAATTTTATTTTTATAGCATCAATATTTTAGGAAACAAGATCTGATTAGTAAGAATAAATCTTTACTCAGTACAGGCTTAAGATAGACTAGGAGATAGTGTAGGACTTTTTTGTTTTCAGACTCCTTGAAGTCTTTTATTTTAAACTTTTATTATAGAAAATTTCTAACATTTAAGAATAAAAAGAACAAATGATGTAATAAAATTCACATACCCACCATTAATTTTCAGTAAGTACCAACTCATGGCCCATTTTGTTTTATCTACACCCACATCCATTTCATGCTACAAACATCGTATCTAAAATATCTAAATCCTTTTAATATCTAACCTATTGGCATTGAGTTGATTCCAACTCACAAGTACTCTATAAAGAAAGGGAAGAACCAACTGCCCCATAAAGTTTCCAAGGCTGTAAATCTTTACAGAAGCAGACTGCCACATCTTGCTCTGATGGAGTGGCTAGTGGGTTTGAATCCCTGACCCTTTGATTAGCAGCCAAGAGTTTACTCACTGTACCATAAGGTCTTCTTAAGTGTTACCCAGGACTGATCCTACTTGGCTTCTGAGAATAGATGAGATAGGGTGATATGGCCATGTTTAATAATTAACATCCTATAGATCAGCCCACTGCAGCTCATAAACCTGAGAATCCCTTCCATGTAATAAACTTGATTTCTGGCTTTATAATGACTATATAATTGGAAGAATTGTGTGGATTTTTTTTTTTTTTTTTTTGGTAGTCTTTGCAATTGTTTCTGTTGGATATTTATTTCAGGTCTCATGGACTTAGTTACCTAAAATAAGACTCTTAACTGGTAAAACCTTCGAAAGTTCAACACTTGATTTATACAAAGAAAAGAAAAATTCCTATTTATGGGAGAGTGGCTGCTGCTTCACTTTGAAAGTTATTGGATTACTTATTAACTACCGTTGAATCAGTCCCTGACTCATTCCTGGCAACTCTATGCACAAGAGAATTAGACCATTGTGATCTATAGGGTTTCCCTGGGCTGATTTTCAGAAGTACATAGCCAGGCCTTTCTTCCTTGTCTGTTTTATTCTGGAAGCTCCCTTGAAAACAGTTTATAATCATAACCACAGACAAGCATCCACAGAAAGACCAATGGAGGCTGCACAGGAGGTGTATTAGCTGGGACCTATCAGTTGTTCCTGACTTACTATGAAGGTTGAAATAAATTGGGAGCCTGGGACTTTTTGCTTGTTTGTTTTTAAGTGAAACACATTTTTTCAGAAAGACCAAAGGAAAATAATAATACAGGTAAGTAATCCAGGGTCTAAACCCTTAGAGTAATAATTCTTGTTATAAAGTTCTGGGGTCAGTGAGTCTACTCAAACATTACATTGAGAGTGCGTATAGTTAAAACTGGGAGTTCTGGTAGCGTAGTGCCTAAAGCATTTGACTGCTAACCAGAAGGCTGGCGGTTCAAACCCACCAGCCACTCCTTGGAAGGAAGGTTGGGCAATCCTACTTCCATAGTGATACTGCC
>NW_006922117.1:1160703-1186871 GCF_000298275.1 Orycteropus afer afer | reverse complement strand
ATATATATATATATATATATATATGTATGTATAGTAAGCTGATATAAAGATGTCTCGAAGGAAAACTCATCTGTCCTTGAAAATGTGTAAAAGTCATAAATTTTAAAGCAAAGAATTAAAATGATAAAAGTGCATTTGAACAGGGGGCTCAGGAGGTGGGAATGCATGGGAGGGAAGGACACAGGGAAGAGGTAACTACAGGGAGGAAGTGGGAGGAGAGCTGTTGTGTGGTGGGGAACTGCAGTCAATGTCATGAGACAAAATGTGTGTGAGCTGCTGTATGGAAAAGGAATTTGCTCTGTAAACTTTCACCCAAATCACAATATAAATAAATAAATAAAATGACAGAAGTGCTTTGGAGCATAAACCATTTACATAAAACACTGTTCCATAGTATCATTTTCTACTTAACTTTAGAGTTAAAGAGCTATGATGTTGAAATGGACCTCAGGTAGCACCAGGTCAACACCTCAATTCATATGTGTGTGCATTTACAATTTACACTTAAACATCTTGATTGATGGAAAATTCATGCTGTTCTGAGGAAACCCATTCCTTGTTAGAAGAGCATAGTTTCTAGACCATACTTTCTTATGGCATGCCAAAATCTGCCTTGTCCTATTTTCTCCCCACGCCTTCATTCATGTTATATACTATGACATTATCATGCCACTGGTGGCATAATGCCTAAGGCATTGAGTGCTAACCAGAAGGCTGGTGGTTCAAACCCACCAGCCACTCCTCGGAAGGAAGATTGGGCAATCTACTTCCATAATGATACTGCTTCAGCAACCCAAGGAGAGGTCGCTTTGAATTCAGATCAAGTCAAAGACAGTGAGTTTGTTTGTTTGTTTGTTTTTGGGGGGGGGTTTATCCTGCCACTAATCCTTCCTTCATACTCTACCTCTAATCCCTGTGTTTTATTTATTCCTTGCAGAAAATAATTTCCAGAAAATCATCATCCTAGTCAATTTGGTTAAAAAAAATCCTATTTTTTAGCAACCTTCCTATAGTTTCTAAATGAAAATACATATATATATATATTTTACCTTTGGACTGTGATCTTATCTGATTATTTGACGAGCACAGATATCATTCAAACTTCAGTGCATATTGTCCTTTGCTTCCAACTTCTGTTACATAAAATGTAATCTCTTTCTTAAGGGGCTTTCCACTTTCTATCGGTTATGTCCATGACATATTTAATCTCTCAATCTGGATGGTAAACTCCTGTTGCTGTCAGGTGGATCCCAACTCATAGTGACCTCGTAGGACAGAGTAGAACTGCCCCATAAGGTTTCCAAGGCTATAAATCTTTACAGAAGCAGACTTCCACACTTTTTTCTGGTAAAGTGCCTGGTATGTCCATACCTCCAACCTTTTTTTTGATTACCATCCAAGTGTTTGTTCAACCACTGTGCCAACAGGGTTCCAAGGGTAAACTCCATAAGGACATTCAATCAGCATTTGTTGTATTTAAAGGAAAAAATAATAATTTTACATAGTGTAATTAACTTATAAGCTCTGGCTCTGAGAATTAAGCTTTAATTAAAGCCTTGATGACTGAGAGATTTTGGAAATATTTACTCAGTAGCTTCTTACAAAATCATGGTGGTACTGATCTGTTTTAACCATATTTCCCCCTGATCATTGCTATTAATAGGAACTCAAACCACACTAACTGCCATTGAGTCAATTCTGACTCATAGACACCCCCTTTGGGTTTCCACGGTGGTAAATCTTTGCAGAAGTAAAGCCCATCTTCCTTCTGTGGAGCAGCTGGTGGGTTTGAATCACCAACCTTCTGGGTACAGTCAAATGCCTTAAGTACTGCAACACCAGAGCTCCCTGTTATATAGGAAAATCAATCTGTATGTGTTTTTTATTTGCTTAATTTTATTATTTTATAAAATTGCATTTTATTTTTTTGAGTTTTCTAAACATTCAGTCACATTGTTTGCAATAATATTTTGTCACTTTCTGTTCAATATTTATGCATTTCACTCACATCTTATGAAATTTCTAAAATAATATAAAATAATAGTATTTGCAGGCATCTTTTTTTTTGTTGTTGTTGTTCTAAACATCTAAACATTTGGTATATTGAGTAGAGATATACATTTTAAAAAAGATATTCAACCTAACTCACTGCTGTCAAGTTGGTCACAACTCAAAGAGACCCTTCCTTGGGTTTCCCAGGTGGTATCTCTAAGGGAGTAGATTGCCTAGTCTTCCTTCCAAGGAGGGGCTGCTTGGTATGAACCACCAGCCTTCTGGCTAGCAGTCAAATTCCTTAGGTACTATGCCACCAGAGCTCTTGACTTGTATAAAGAATGGTGTATATTACAAATAGTTTGAATCATTAGAATATGGACATGTTAAAAGTTTTATTTCTGGAATGGAAAGGTGATGAGGAAGAAACAACCAAAAACAAGTTGATATGGTGGTGACAATCCAGCTGCAAGCCTTTTTGCAATTCTGATCAGACTAGGATGACTTCAAAAATACCAACTTAAAAAATTAAACTTAAACAGTATAAACTGCCATCTTAGAAATTGTAAATGCCCTAACTGAAATGCTGTACAAAAAAAAGTGATCCCTTCTATATGCAGTGTAGAAAATGAAAACCAAAATGTATTTATTGCTTGGTCAAGGAAAGTAAAGGTACAATCTGTAGCAAAAAAGTATGATTTAGGCTCTCAGAGGTTGGAAAGGTAGCATCATTATTATTCAGTTATTTCATATTATGGTTCTGTAATAAAACGTAATCTTCAGAAGGTTTTTTTTGTCTTCTTTTGTCTAAGAATTTTCATTCAAGGAGAGAATGTGGAGGAGATCATGCATAGGGAAGAAACATACTATAATGGATATTCTGGCTTCTTTGCCTCATATTTGTTTTATGTGTAAATTAACAAAATGTCATCTGATTTATATAACAATATCTCAAAAGTATGGCTGAGAATTAGAGGATTTTGGGACCTGCAAAGACTTTGGTTTAAAAATAGCAAAGCTGAGGACAGAATGTGGTGACTTCATCTAGGTCCAAGATTCCCATGAGGTTCACTCCGAATGCCTTTTTCGTGGACATTCTAACTGTAAGAAGTACCTTTTAATTTGTAGCTGACTAACCTATAGCATCTACCTCAATGGCATGGTTTGGGCTATTTCTTGCACTTTTGGTAGGATTATAAATTACCTAAACCTTCTGGAAAACAGTTCAGAAATATGTATCAAGAGGCTCAATAAAGTTCATGCCTTCTGACCTAGTAATTCTTCTTCTGGGATTCTAGTCTAGAAACTAATCAGAGATGCAGCCCAATATTTATATATCACAGTGATATCTTTAAAGACAAAAAAAAAAAAAAAAGAGGAAGAGAGGATAATCTGAATGTTCACCACTAAAGTAATGGTTAAGTAAGCTCTGGTAAAAAAATATATATGTTTGTGATGGAATCAATATTGTGCCATTGCTGAAAATATTGAAGAATATTTACTATATTGTATAGAAAGTGAGATATACTCTATTTCCTATTCCATTAAAACTAATCAGAAAATACTAAAAAGAAAAGGGCTTCAATATATAGTTATTTTTAACACAATTTAAAAAATAGCTTTTAATTTTAGATTTAATGGTGTTTATATTTTATTGTAAATATATTCACTACTTAGATGCTTTTTTTTAAACAGAACTTGGAATAATTTATTATCCTGTTTAGATACTAATTTTTCCCAGGGCATCTGCTCATTTGGCTTACGTTTCTGCCACTGAACCAGTGACTGAAATCCTGCCCAGCTGTGATTTATGATCTGTTTATATACAATCTGCCCCGACCACACTGCAATAAAGCATGCAAGATTCCCAGAGAAGAGGAAAGTGAGGTCATGCTTCCCATGTTACATACTTTGTAAATCTTAACAAACTGCACATTTCACCTTGAATTTAAAAGATATAGAATAGCTGCAAAACTAACCATAGCTGAGGTTTCTGAAACATACTTTATCATTTAGTGCTTGATTCTAATTTTTATATATTATCAGTTTGATCAAATTTAAAATCTGTATATAATTTCTGTGCACAGTAGTCTCTCTATCAAGTGTTAGATCTCTGCAAATATGACCATCCATAATTGAGGAACATAAGAAGAAATGTGAAAAAAAACAATTCTTTAAAGCATGTTTTACATCACCTCTGAAAATGTATGCATGTGGATTAAAAATTAAAAGGATAAAACTGAAACCAAGTTATCTAAGCTAGTTAAGATTTTTATAATTTAGTTTTCTTTAAAACTTCTTAAAAAGGAAAATGAGTATATAATCCAACAAATCTGTTCTAGATGAAGTGCAGCCAGAATGCCCCTCGGAAGTGAGAACGGCCAGACTCTTCCTCACCTGCCTTGGTCATGTGTCAGAAGGGACCATTCCCTGGAGAAGGGTATCATGCTTGGTAAAGTGCAGGGTCAGTGGAAAAAGGGGAAGGCCCTTGAGGAGTTGGGCTGATACAGTGGCTGCAACGATGGACCCGGGTATAGTAAGTATCGTGAGGCTGGCGCATAGCCGGGCAGTGTTTTGTTCTGTTGTGCCATAGGGTCGCTGTGAGTTGGAGGCAACTGGATGGCACCTAACAACAACAATAACAATCTCATGGATGTCAACCAAAAACTAAACTCATTACCGTGCAGTCGATTCTGACACAGCGACCCTGGAGGACAGAGCAGAGCTGCACCGTAGGGTTCCCAACGCTGTAAATCTATATGGAAGCAAACGGCCACATTTTTTTCTCCCTTGGAGCAGCTGGTGGGTTTGAACTACCGACCTTTTGTCTAGCAGCCAAGTACTTTAACCATTGTACCACCAAGACTCCTTTAACCTAATGGATGTACCTTTTTTTTTCCCCCACAAATGTAAAAGTTGTGGGGTGTAAGCTGGATATTATAGAGATTTTAAGGCATTTTCAATGGCAGTTTTTATTCTTTAAGAGGATATTTGCAACATTTGTATAGCAGTGGATTGTCTGCTAATTATTTAGTACATCCGTTGCTTATTTAAATAATGCATTTCCCCCTCTAATTGCCTGCTTGAAAGCTCAAACAACTAACCTGTGTACATCCAACATGTTCCTATGTTATGCCAGGATAGTTGCTCTAGGCAGTATTACCATATATGTTCATGAACCAGTTCACTTGACTAAAAAGGGACATTTAACCAATTAAAGCCAGATATATGTCTTTATTTGTCATGACACCAGAGTAAAAATAATATATACTGATGAATTAACACACTATATAGATTGTTCAAAAGAAATGATTCTGCATACTTTAAATTTACTTGTCAGTGAGCATTATTTGCTCACTTTTAAGTGTAAAAATCTACAAATACTTGGTAGAATATTATTTCCTATCTTCTGAAATACAAACTATGGGATACAGTAAATAGGGAGAATTTTTATATCCAGTTAGAGAAAACTAGTGATACAGCAGATGTGATGGTACTTATTAGGTAAAATTTGCTGAGCATTTTCTATATGCCATGCACTGCTAAATGCTCTAAATAAATTATTTGTCAAAAGATTCTTGATTTTCACCAGAAAGCCTTGAGGCTGGAACAATTGTTTCTTCAGACGAAGAAACTTGACCAGCAAACTTGATCAAAGTAAATGGCAGAACTAGGATCAGTATCTGCCTCTATTAACCTCCAGAGGAGTCAAGAGAACAGAATCTTATAAACAGGTCAAGACATAGTCAAAGTATAAAGACTTGTACAGTGAAATGTATTCCCAGGAATAGTTTTCTTCTTTAGCATCCTCATCATAGAGATAAGGAAATTGAGAGCAAGTATTGGCTGATTAAATAAAGGCTTGGTCTCTCAGGATCTACAAAGACACCATCACACCTACTTAAAGATAAGAAAATCTAGGTTATGATAGAATCAGCCGTTTGTCTCACATCATGCAGCATGCTGCCTCAGTGGGGAAACTATTCCACGGCAATTTCTAAATCAGCTGTTGGTGATGCAAGTTGGCATTAAAAAATAATGAAGTCATAATTTTTTTTTTTTTAATATTCATTTTTATCTCATTCTTTTTTATGTTTTTGAAGAATGCTGGTAAAAGATTATTTGATTTTAAAAAAATCAGTACAGGACAATGTAAATTATCTATTCATTGAGAGTCTAATTATATCTATAATAATCATCTCAGCCTCAACTGCTAGGATTATTTTGAAACAAATCCCATATATCCTACCATTTTCTAAGTAAATATAAGACACAAATAAAAAGCATAAAAAATGGGAGGAGGATTATTTAGAAAACTGGAAGAAATGTCTAATGATGTGCTTTATAACTAGATAAAAACTGAACAGTGACTTTATTTTTCGAACAGAAAATCCACAGAAAAACTAGAACTGAAATCAGCAAAAATGAAGGGAGACAAGTTGGTAGGTTTTAGAAGAATATAGTATTTCTGAGGACAATCACCAGAGAAGCTATAGTGATCAGCAGTTTGTGCTTCCCAAATGCAGGAAGAACCGAGTAGAGAGAAATGGTTCTGTGAAGTACTATGAATGAAACATGTAAGTACTTCCTTAAGGAGCAAATGGTCTATTATTTTAAAATAAACAGAACCAAGCACTTGTTCGGTACCCACAAATATATTTAAAATAGCATTTCTAAAATATTATATTGCTTAGATTTAAGTAATGAGAAATGAAATATTGAAAATATTATAAGTAACCTTTACATAGAGACCTACAATATATAGCATGTGGATTGTATTATACGTATTTCTTATTCTGTGCTTACAACGATCTTGTGAGTTGGGGTGGGACAGATCTAATTATCCCTGCCTCACAGATGAGATCATGTCTCAGAGATGAGAAATGAACGGATTGAGGTCACCCTGGTGGTACAGGACATAACAAGACTGGAGCCCACCTCAGGTGGCTATAAAGCAAGACATCAAATTCATTCATTCCGGTTCAATGCCCCATTGAGAGTTTGAATTTTCACTCATTCATTCATGCTGAATCCAAATTTACATTTTAAGATGATCCACAGGTGATTCTTATGTATGCATAAGAATGTATATCCACAATATGTCTAGGGTGGAAATGCAAATTTTCAGCAACAGTTTGAGCCGGAATGAGCTGTTCAAAGGCTTGCTTCAAAGCCCTCTTAGAGCAGAGGACATGCTGTAAGTGTACTTGTAAATGGATAAATATGAAATCACATAATATATGAAAGCTCAACACTCTGTGTAAAAGAAAGCTTTTAAACAAAGATACAGATAACACCCTAACATTCAATAGATTAAAATAGATTTAAAATTACAAAACTGATGTGTTCCTGAGAAATTATAAGTAAAACTAAATTTCATACATAATCTCTATTATAAATTGATTTATTTGACTCAAGATAAAATGTGATATTCATTATGTTTTCCCTCACCCACAGAATATCGCACCTTGCACCTCTCTCCTAGTCCAGCATTTTAATCCTGTCTACCTTCTCTACATTGGAGGATAGACGACAAAGCAGAACAGAAATAATAGGCAAATTCATGTTTTTTGAGCTTATACATGACGTCTGGGCATTTAAACTGAAAATATTTGCAAACATGCTTGGCTACTCAAATGGAGTTTTTCATCTTCCCTATTCCCCTTTTGTACCCCCATATTGAGTAAGAATTATTTTCCTACACTGAGAGAGCCTGAAAGGAGCTCTGGTGGCTCAGTGCCTAAGGCGTTTGACTGGTAACTAGGAGGTTGGCAGTTCAAACCCACCAGCCACTGTAGGGAAGGAAGAAGGGGCAATCTACTTCTGCAAAAATTTACTGTCTTGGAAACTAAATGGGGGTTGCTATGAATCAGAATTGACTTGATGGCAGTGGGTTTTGAGAGATCCTAAAGGTAAGCACATGAACTGGACACTAGTGAGTGTCTCAAGGATGAGGGCCTTCACAAAGTTCTCTCCAAGTCAAACCTTAGAAGGTACATTTGAGTAGGGAAGGCGCATGCTTGTGCCTCAGAAGAAGTACAGGTAAGCATTAAACCATGACATAATCTTTCACACCCAGACTTTCAGACACACTTGAGAGAAACCAGGTCATGGAGGTATCTGTAGCTAGATAAGGAGGATAAAGCAGCAAGTTCTGGACTCATACTTCCAGATCAGAAGAGAATAAAGGTGTCTCTGGGGAAGTTAGAGGGCCAATCACTTCCTCTTCTCATCTTCTTCCCTTATTCTATTCCCTCTCAATGTTTCCCCACCTGTGTCCTTTTTCTAAACTTGCGAATAAAAAATTCTCAATAAAATAGTACAGCACACTGCTTCCAACCAGTCAAGGACAGATACATGACATTGAAGCAAAACCAGGAAGTCTATAACTTTAAAGATTTACCTTCTCTTTAACAAACACTATTATTATAATAAAAAATTATGTTTTGGGTAACAGACATACTTATATTACTTGCAATATAAAAATGTTAATTGGTAGCCAAAGGGAGCTTAGTAGAATAAATTAGAATCAGCAATGTAAAATGATGTGTCATCTGTTTAAAAAAAAAAAAGGTCAATTGTAAGAATTTCCTTAAGAAATTAAATTAGGGTATAACCCAAGTTTATGTCACTATCAGTCCTAATTGACTCGATGACAGTGTTTTATTTATTTATATTTAAATTACTAATGAAACAAGCATTTGACTAATTAAAACATGTTCAAGCTAAAGCTAATCCTTTGTTTACTAAATATGGTATCCAGATAGGGGCCCCCGTAGGGGGGTAGGGGGAGAATATGTCATCTCCATCTGGGATAAAGGATTACCTGATTCATTCATTAATTAAATCATTCACACACTCAATAAATATATATTGCACTTTTCTATATGTATTATGGATTGTCAAGCTCTAGGGAATTCCAGGGAGCTCTGGTAGCATAGTGCCTAAGGCACTTGACTGCTCACCAGAAGGCTGGCTGTTCAAACCCACCAGCCACTCCTCGGAAGGAAGGTTGGACAATCCTACTTCCGTAGTGATACTGCCTCGGAAACCCAAGGAGGGGTCGCTATGAGTCGGGGCCGACTCGACGGCATATAACAACAACAACAACAGGGAATTCCATGTTGTTGTTGTTGTTATTATTTGCCATCGAGTTGGCCCCGACTCATAGGAAACCCTATACAGTCTCTGACCTCTCTCTTACAGACTTGTGCAGTATTGTCATTTTATTATATGGAGCACTCATCTCAAAAGTTACACATCATAATAAAAGAACCACAGACAAATAAGTTTAGGCAATGCTGTAGAACATATTCCCCTCTTAGAGAGACATATTGTATATTGACATACTAAAGCCTCCAAGAAAGATTAGGGGAAATAAACCAAAAAGTCTTTTAAACATTTTTTAATACAGTCAGAAAACATATTTGGATATTCTGATCGCTCCTTAACCTTTATGCATTAACATACTCAATGTGCAGAATCCACTTTGAGAAAGGCTGGCTTAGTGAATTCTGAAAAAAATAAATATCCTTAGTGTACATAAGAATATTTCTTCTAATTGTAATAGTTTGATATCAATTTCCCGTAAGTGCATCAAGCCCCCTTCTTGATGTTCTTAAACTTTAATTAACATCTAATCTATAATTAGATGAATAGTTATACTGATTTGTCCGAGTGGCAGTCTTATTCACCAACATGGAGGGTTCTGGGTAAATGGCCAGAAGTGACTAGCTTGCTAGGACTTGACTATTCTCTCACAATAAATTGGTAAATTGACTTTGTGATTTATAAATCAGTCTCCTCTAGGTTTGGTGAGTGAAAATCAATCTGAGTCAGTCTCCTGAAGCTTGATGACTCCCTGAGATGACTGACATTGAATTGCTGAAACTGCAAAGCTGACAATTGGGCTCAAAATCTGTCTCTCAAGTCTAGACACCGGGATGGGCTTTGGCAGCAGGTCTCATTGACTCTGTGATATCATTTGCCTCTTTGTACTCATGTGCCTACTTCCATCACTCTCTCTCCCTCTGTCTTGAAAACATGAATCACTTTAGAGGACTGATCATATACCTTAGTCATCTCTGATATCTCCTACAATGTGTTTTTTCTCTCTCCTCACACTGCCTGAGTTAGTTTTCTCTTTATCTCTCACCTGTGCCTTTCACATAGCCGCTCTTCCACTACCACCAAGGATATACCTAAAATGTCCACCAGGCTTTGTTATACTTTAAACCACTTCATTAGTTTCCATAACATCTAGGATACATTCCAACCTCTGATTCATTCTTCAATGTGAACCATTCTGCAATGTTTACTAATGGCGCTAATTTTAATTAGGTTCTCCGTAAAAAAGGCGGGACCAGGTTTGCAGATCTGATAGAGCCTGGTGGAACCACTGAGACTATGGTCCCTAGCTGCCCTTCAGGTCTGGAATTTAACCACACCTGTGGCTTCCAGACAAACAAGACAGGCATATGAGCTAAACATTTACCTTAGGTAGATACACTCCTTGGAGAGAACAATCATGGGAGAAAGAGCAGCTGTTTATGCACAGGGAGACAGCTCAGGGGGCAGGAGTGCATGGAGGGTTGGACACAGGGAAGAGGTAACTATCGGGAGGAAGTGGGAGGGGAACTGTTGCATTGGGGTAAATTATAGTCAATGTCACGAGACAACTGAACTGCTGTATGGAAAGTTAATTTGCTCTGTAAACTTTCACCCAAATCATAATAAACAAACAAACAAATGAATAAATAAATAAATTAGGTCTTCCTAATAGTATAGACTCTCTCATAGCCCCTCTACTTTTCTTGCCCATTACCCAAATTTGTGGTTATAATTGTATGTGTGTGTCTGACTTTTTTTTTTTTTTTTTTTTTTCATACTTTTAGGGTGACTTTAAAATTATTTAAACAATTTTGGACACAAACCAGAATTGATACTATGCTCGGTATTTCAGTCTTTGAGAGGAAGGCCTGGGGGAGGTTGTATGACCAGAGAATTGTGGTTTTACTCAGGAGACTTGAACTGTGGCTATTTGTCAATAGCTTAGAAATATTTCAAAATTCCAGCAATGAAAAGGGTTGTGCTAGTATATACCAGGTAAATATATGGCTAGCTTGTCTGACTCCCCAGCTGGAACCTATGCTATGTGAGAGTAATTTAAGTATTTCTGTTTCACTGGGCATTGAGGTACCCTCGACCTAGACAATGTCTGTCTGAAGCAGAGTTAGAATAATTATTTGTGTTATTGATTTAAATATAATGTAGGTCATCTGCAATTAAACTCTGATTCTCCAGTTTCAAGCATAGTAGCCCCTAGTAGTTCTTTGCTCTTTACTCAGACCAAAAGAAGAAAAAAAAGTAGTTCCTTTCAGAAAATTGTATCTTAACTATTTGCCTTTGTGTATGTTGTTACTGGGAGCTCTGGTGGTATGGTGCCTAAGGCATTTGACTGCTAGCCAGAGGAAGGCTGATGGTTCAAATCCACCAGTCACTCCTTGGAAGGAAAGTTGGGCAATCTACTTCCATAGTGATACTGCCTTGGAAACCCAAGGAGGGCTCGCTATGAGTCGGATCCAACTCGATGGCAGTGAGTTTGGTTTGGTATGTTGTTAACAACTGGCTGAAATGTCCTTCTTTCTGCAACTGGCTAACAATTATCCATTCTCTAAAACTAAGATCAGGCTTAGTAAATGTTTCTGACACTGGTAACTTCATCACTCAAAACAAGCCAGTCTTCCATTTTACTAGAGCACCCTCAGAAAAATCTACTATAGCAGTTTCCACATTACTTTTATACAAAGTTTTCAATTATCTGATTTCAGATAATAGGTTCTACTGGAAGGGTAGTAACCATCACATTTATGTGCCCTTGTATACTCAGGTCGTAGCTCAAGGCTTGGTGTATAAATACTGTAGAAATAAATGATTGATCTATTTAGTGAATAATTGCCACTTAAAAAAAAAAAAAACAGCAATATTATGTGGATCTGTACCCACAATGAGGTTAGAATAATTAGTAGCATATTTCTATGAATTTAGGCATGGTGGAGAGGAACAAAGGAGATGAGCAAAGAGAAAGTGAGCTAATATGTTTCCATACTTTCAAAATAAACGTGGCAAACATGTTAACTGAAGGTCATATTTATTCTACAGATGAGTTTTCTTTGAATATATTGTGTTTTAAGCTTTATAAAATTTAAATGCCTTCAAGAAAGCATAGATCTTTAGTTCATCCAAGATTTCAGGTTTTCTCATTACGTCCAGATACCTGACTCATTTCTGTTATCTGCCAGTAAATCAAGTATTTGAATTTGGATTTTAATTTTTAATCCCTATAACAATAAATAAATGAGACATAGCTAAATGATATTTAGCTCTGTATTTTAATAAATAATTTCGTTTCAATGAGCTTGAAAAATATTCCAGTTATATATCTGTTTTTGAGTCTCCCTTTCTTGAAGAAAGAAGCTATGTTGAAATATAAAAGTTTGTATAAACTGTAAGAGAACACCATTAAACCCACCTTAACTCAGAGGCTGGAACTTTTGTGTGTGATCTACAAGATGTGCTTGAATATCAACAACAAAATAAACATCATCAATCCTCTTAACCTGTTTGAAACAAAGTTTATTGAATTTTAAATAAGTGAATTATTTCAAAATGGAAATGGTAACTGCTTTGTTAGGTGTAAAGTAGAGAAATTAAATAATATGAGTCATCAAAACAGGGAAAAAGAAAAAAAACAAGCATCTACATTTTATTTGTAATCAGGGCTGGGGTGCAGTGTTAAACAATTAGAGATCATTATACCATCTGAAATATCAGTGGGAGAGTGTCAAAAATGATGAGTCTTCCATGTTTACAAAAGGCTCTGCCTGTGGCATGCTGTGTGCTTTTGTGAGTCATTTATCTTCAAGCTTAAATCTGTCCTGGTATGAAATATTACAAACGTGATTCTGCATGACAGAATAATGAAACACTGAAAAAGGCTGTATGTAATGAGTTCTCCATAAAACTTTTCCAGAAAAAGTAAAAGCAATGCATACATATTAGAAATTATGTTTTCATTTTTGTTCTACTTTTTGTTATTTCACCCAGTCTTTTATAAAGACTTCTTAAAGGAGGTCTAATACTTTTACAGTGAAATTTCTCATGTAGTATTTTCTCACTGTATATGAATATTCAAGTTCATCTAAGGAATTATTTCCTACCTTTTAAGTACCACTAGGAGAATAGAGTAGAAAATAAATTTTCTAACAATTGTAATGAATTGAAAGATTCAAAAATGCCCTTGAAAGGACTTATGCCACCATAATAATAAAGGTGACAACAGTAAAGATGGACATCAAGGGTATTCTGATGCATTGAAAACAAGAAAAATGAAGAAACTAAAGAGAAGAATGTAGTATATTATTGTTGCATAACTCATCTTACTCTTTGTAGGATCATAAAAGATTCAGAATTAACTCATATTAAATTTATAGCCATTTTTGGAATTCACTGAAATTACATGAATCTATGTAGTTTTATGAGAAGACTTGAATTTCAGAAAGTTTGGTGGTAATTTCCTATACTTCACTTTCCAAGCTATTAGTGGACCCTCCTTGAGTTTAAAAGTAGATTTCATGCATTTTGTTTTTTTTTAAACTTTGTAGGTCCTTGGAGATCATTGAATCCAAACTTTTCATTTTATAGATCAAGTGACTGATGGCTAGAAAGATTAAATAATTTGCTCAAGGTCACAGAAATGATTAAACCAATCACACCAAATCCACTGCTATCCAGTTGTTTCTGACTCATAACAACCCTATCAGAGTAGAAGTGGCCCCATAGGATTTCCCAGGTTGTAAATCTTTACGAAACAGACTTCCTCCTTTTACCTCACGTTGAGCAGCTGGTTGGTTCAAACTGTTGACCCTTCCCTCTCATTTCTTTTTGTGCCTGCATAGGAGCCTACCCTGCTCTCAGAGAAAGCTTTATTATGTAATAAATTATTTATACTCTCTTGGTGTATGCACGGTATCATTAGTCTTGAAATCCAAACCATAATTTGGTTGGGGGTGGGAAGAAAATCTCCTCTCTGAAAGGTGATCACAGCAGTTGATGCAGAGGGTTTAGGCAATGATCACCACAACCAAGGACCTTTTATCAACTTGCTTTGGCTTGGTAACTGGCTCTGCTACCTACTGGTTATCCTGCTCTTTGAACTGTGTTGTTACCCGGTGGTGGCAAGCTTGTACTTTGATCTAGGCTGCTTTGTGTTGCATTTGCTGAGTCCTACTGAGCCTCTATCATAGATTTAATTGACCTAAGTCAGAAATTTCTTAACTAGCATTTAGGGACAATAATAAGGAGTTGGGGTCCTCCTTAAAGTACCTCTGTGGTGTGTGCCTTTGCCTGGACACATCTGTGTGTCTCATATAAAATGGTTTGTCTCACTTCCAGCATAAGCTACTATTTATGCCACATTCTGAGGAACGAATGTTACCCTGTGGGTGCTGATCATACATTTCAACCACATTCTATAGACTACTCAAGAAAATGCTAACGTCCTTTGGAATATAGGGGCCTACTGGGTCATTGTTGGTGTAGAGAGCAGTTAATATATGGTGTGCTAGGGTCCATATTTCTTAAAGAAGATGATTCTCTAGAATTCTACAAAATTTTTGCTATTATTGCTACCTTGGTTTCTTGTGATAGTTGGAGCTGTGTGTCAACTTGGCTGGACCACAATTCTGTGTGGTTTAAGCATTTGTGATGTGGATTGTTCCCATGATGGGATCAGATGTATATGTTTTGAGCAGCCAATCCATTGCAAGGGAGCTTCCCTAGGGGTGTGGCCTGCTTCCAGTATATTTATGGACATCCTGGGAAAAGAGACACTCTTCTGTGGTTCAGGATCCTATTATGCCTACAACTGCCCATGAGAGAACAATCCACCATTCAACCTGAAGATCTTGGACCTCCAGCTTGATGTTTTATCCAAGAACTTGGGACTTGCCAGCTTCTATAAGTGTGTGAGCCATTTTCCTAAGATAAATTTCTTTTTCTATCTCTCTTGATATGCTTTACTGATTTTCCTTCTCTAGAGAACCCGGTCTAACACATTTCTATTGTAGCAAAGATCCTAATATCCACTGTTATAGGAGAAAACACACATGACACATGCCACACTCTTGCCCACAACTAAAGGGTTAATTCCACTCTGATTTAAGCCCATGGTCCTTAAACGTGGTAAAGCACTCATTGCCATGGGAGTGGTTCCACCATTACTGATTTTAGACTCTCTGGAGGAAGAAACTTAAACATATAAGTAGGGTTACGAGACCTACCCCTCCCCAAAAGATATCATATAACTCCCTCCACCAAAAAAATAAAATAAAATCCTGGATATAGGGGTTGGAAACAAGAAACAAAATACTGAAACAGTTCTCCATAATTTAACCTAATTGTAAATCTAAAATTTACTAAAGGAATTTATAAAATAAAAGGTCTGATTGGGTTTTGTACCTGTACAACTGCCATACGTCAATAGGCCAACCATTGCATAAAATCTTTGAAAGCAAGATCTTAATTGCATCCAACTTTCTCCAGGAACACTTTTATGACATCACACTGATGACATCCTCCTATAAGGACATTCATTTGACACACTCATTTAAGACATGGAAATATTCTCAAAGGAGTTCACAAAAAGGGGAAGTTCCATAAGACAAGGCCCCAGGACCTTGGTTAAAACCCCAGGAATTTTTCAGTCAATCAAAGGCTGCCCCAGTTCTGACACTTGTCAAGGAACAAGTATTCTTCCTCTTAGCACTCAAAATGCTAAAATACGCTCTACATATTTTAGGCCTTTTTGGATCCTGAGGGTAATATAATCTTCATTTACAAATTTTACTGCAGTCCATTTATGCTGTTACTGACAAAGAAGTCCATTTTGAGTGAGGCGCCCAACAAAAAAAATTCTCTAGAATCTTCCTAAATTGCAATATAATAAGCACTGTCTCCCAAAGACTCCTTCATATAGAGCCTTTAGCAACTTCCTCTCATGCCTGTTGGAGTTTCAGGACCATTGTCAACAGCCATTAGGTTGCCCATGGGTTTGTGATGCAAGAAACTACCCTCTTTAGTCCCATGTATGCTATTAGAGTAGCAACTACTGGTTGCATACTGGGCTATCCTGGAAACAGATGATTTCACAGGCCCTGAGTGCACAATCCTCTGTACCTAGCTTCCAGTTGTGCCTTGGGCCATAGAGCCAATGCCCTATAAGTTCAACAAATCACATAGGCCTCCTTTTGTTGTTGTTGTTAGGTGTCATAGAGTCATCTCCGACTCACAGCGATCCTATGCACAAAACACTGTCCGTTCCCATGCCAGCTCCACGATCCTTGCTATACTTGAGCTTATCGTTGCAGCCACTGTGTTAAGCCATCTTATTGAGGACCTTTCCCTCTTTCATCGACCCTCCACCTTACCAAGCATGACATCCTTCTTCCGGGAATGGTCCGTTCTGACTTGACCAAAGTAGGAGAGATGAAGTCTGGCCATTCTTGCTTCCAAGGAGCATTCTGGCTGTACTTCCTCCAGGACAGATTTGTTAGCTCTTTTAGCAGTCCATGGTACTTTCAGCATTCTTTGTCAGCACCACAACTCAAAAGCATCAATTCTTCTTCCATCTTCCTTAATCATTGTCCAGCTCTCACATGGATATGAGGCGATTGGAAATACCACGGCTTGTGTCAGGTACACCTTAGTCCTCAAGGAGACATCTTTGCTCTTCAGCACTTGAAAGAGGTCCTTTGATACCCCAACTCCATACTTTTGTCCCTAAATGTCAGTTAAGAAATTTGTGACATAGGTCAATTCAAACTATGATAGAGGCTAAGTAGGACTTAGCAAATGCAACACAGAGTAGCCTAGATCAAAACGCAATTCAAAGAGCAGGTTAACCAGTTCATAGCAGAGCCAGTTACTAAGCCAAAGCAAGTTAAAGAAAGATCCTTGGTGGTGGTGGCCTAAACCCTCTGCATCAACTGTTGTGATCACCCTTCAGAGAGGAGATATTCTTCCCACCCCCAACCAAATTATGGTTTGGATTTAGCAAGGCCTCCTTTCTAAAGAGGAAATGGTATTCTACAAGATAGGGTCAAAACTAGGCATTATAGCATATCCCTCCAATATGAGAGGGTGGTTTTCCCTGTTCTCAATCTCTTGCCAGGTGCCACAGTTCTAAGGAGGTCAACCCTCTTATGGACTTACTTTGGCTAGCTGAGGAGCTTCTTGGGATCAAGTGAATATAAAGTAAAAGGAATTCCTAAATTTTATGTATAGAATGGCCACCGTCACATATAATGGAGCTTGCTGGAGAGTTGCTGCTTTTTATCCATTAATGAAGACATCCCTGATATAGGACCTATGGGTTAGTACAATTGGCCAAACTTCAGCCAATCATCTTCTCACTGGATACCCAGGCAAAAAAGCAGCCCCAGGGCCATTGCCAATGATCTGGCTATCTGGTTCACCCAACAAAACAACAAAGATTCCTTAGCCAAGGTTTTCCCTTTTGAGTAAAAATCTCTGGAAATTTCTTGATATAAATCTTTGACATAAATCATTCCTGCATGTCTCCACACATGCTAAAATCACAATACAACACCTCATCAAAACACTCCTTACCCCCTTCAGAGTTCCAGACATTACTGACTATAACCAAGGCACTCATTTCAATTCTCAGAACTCACATACTGGGCTCTTGAACAAAGCATTCAATGGCACTTTCACTTCTTTACTAGTCTCAGGCTACAAGCCTCAAAAAGTTCTATAATACGAGTAGTGACTGGAATCTTAAAAGCTTGCAAGTTGCCACCTAGATGCAATGATGAGTCTCTCCTCATCCAGAGCAAAGAAAAATCAAGAAAACCAAAGATTCATGGAAACAATTAATCCAAGGGTTTAGTACACCAATCCACAGCCTATATGACTGTGAGACCAGACGAACTAGATGGCGCCTGGGTACCACTGTCAACCACTCAGAGGGGGATCTATGTAGGAGATCTTGGACACAGTGGAAGAATAATGTGGAACAAAACTCAAAATCATGACCAAAAAAAAAAGAACCAGGTTTGCTGGTCTGACAGAGCCTGGTGAAACCCCTGAGACTATGGCCCCTAGCTGCTCTTTAGGTCTTGATTAAACACACCTATGGCTTCCAGCCAAACAAAAGACAGGCATATGAACTGAACATTTACATCAGGTAAATACATTTTTTGGAGAGACAATCATGGAAGAATAGAAGGGCTGTGTATGCACCAGCAGATAGCTCAGGGGCAGGAGTGCATGGCAGGGAAGGACATAGGGAAGAGGGAACTATGGGGAGGAAGTGGGAAGAGAGCTGTTGCATTGTGGGAGACTGCAGTCAATGTCATGAGACAAAGTGTATGTCAACTGTTGTATGGAAAATTAATTTGCTCTGTAAACTTTCACCCAAATCATCATCATCGTCGTCATCATAAAAAAGTGCCATAATGGCATACTTAAACATGTTCAAATTCAATTAAATGAAAATAGCACATCTAGTCATCAGTAAATCATCAGGAGTACATTGTAATAGACTTTGACTTCATTTCTGATGTTTACCTGTCGAGCCCTGCTTCCTCCCTTTCCCTTTAGCCCCATATCTGAGAAAACAGTTAAGAAAGTCTGAGTGCTCCTTCCTTTTGTGCGAGTGCAGAGTTCAAGCACACATGTCCTGACCTTTATGTGGAAATCCTCACCCAGTACCCATGTCCCCAGTCACAATAAAACCTGAAGCCAGTCTCCTTCTCCTGCACTCTCATGCTACTTTGGATCTGCTTGGGAGCCTGGCCTGCTCTTCCCAGAAAGCCTCACTATGTGATCAATAAACCCTTTCATACCTTCTGGGTGCATGTGCAGCATCACAAAACCTAAGTGCCAAACCATATTTGGGTAGGAGTCCATCTTGTCTCTACATAGTGGCTACAACATGGCTTCAGATCTATTTCTATAAATGGGATCCAAATAATTAAATATAAGTATAAATATATATATGACAATCATACTTTCCTTTTTTAAATAACTGCTATAGTTACAAATTCATATGGTGATCATACTTTTGGTCTAATATACTAGTAATGAAAAAGTAAAGGTTTCCTTCCTTATGGGAACAAAAACAATACACAAACTCCTGCTTATCCACTGAATAATAAAAGATCACTTTTCCTTCCAGTTGATCTAAATCTAAGAGGTAACGATATGAGATAATAAAGGCAAATTTTGAACAAACACAAATTTTTTGACCATCACTGGTAATTGTTAGGTAGGTAAATTCAGCATTTAAAAAAGAATAACCACTGATTTTTTATAGAATTATACTGTTAAAAAATAAAGTCTCAAATATTTTAAATAGAAAATGTATAAGCTAAGATTGACCTTAATGGCTCATTCATTAATAAAAGCTATAATTAGGAAAAATAGAATGTCAATAAAATTATTTACTGACATAATATGCGTTCAAAAAAAGATTTCAAGATAATTTGTTACTAAAATACGAGGAACATTTAACAACACACAGTGCCATCGAGTTGGATCTGACTAATAACAACCCCTCCTTGGGTTTCCAAACTGGTGTCACTGCAAATGTAGATTGCCCAACCTTCCTTCTGAGGAGTGACTGGTAGTGACAGTAAATTCCTGAATTAAATAAATAACAACACAAAATAGGTAAATGTGTAAAATTTGTAAATAATAGTGAATAAAATACAAGTATACCTTGTTTTCTCATGCTTCACTGTACATTGAAGGTGTTGCCATCTTTACAAATGGAAGATTTGTAGCAACCCTGTATTGAGAAAGTCTATCGGCGTCATTTTTTCAACAGTATGTGCTCACTTTGTGTCTCTGTGTCACATTTTGGAAATTCGCACAATATTTGAAACTTTTTCACAATGCTATTATACATTTAATAAACTACACTATAGTGTAAACATAATTTTTACATGCACTGGGAAACCAAATTCATCTTGTGACTCACTGTTTTACAATGTTTGCTTTATTGCAGTGGTCTGGAACGAAACCTGCAGTATCTCTGAGTTATGCTTGTATAGTTTATTCTTTTGTATAAATATTGCATAAAATGGAAGAGAAAGAATGAAGAAAGATAACAGTGGGACAACAGAAATGTGATAGTAATTCCAACAGGCAATATTTATATAACTAATTCAAGTACTATATTACTAATAGGAGCTCTGGTAGCACAGTGCCTAAGGCATCTAACTGCTAACCAGCAGGTTAGTGGTTCAAATCCACCAGCTACTCTGTGGAAGCAAGCCAAGGAAATCTACTTCCATAAAGATTTACTGTCTCAAAAACCCAATGGGAGTCACTATGAGTCAGGATCAACTCGAGGGCAGTGTTTTTTTTTTTTTTCTTTCGGAGGAAGGGTATATTACTAACTGCAAATCATGTCTTTTAAATTAAAATTTAAAGTAGCCCAAGTATGCTGTTTCAAAAAATGCCATCTCTTCCAATAGCCTCAAGGACCTTGATTTACCAATTGGTCTATCTTATATCATCAACTTTGCCATCTCTACTATGTCTTTCTCTTTGGCCTTTAAATTAAGGCTCCAGTATTTCCTATAGCAAAGGAAAACAAGCACAACCAAATGTAATTGTCACAATTGAAGTCTACTTTGGCTGTACTTGTACTCTACTCCTACACATTATCTTTTCTTGCTCCTCAGATTTGTTGAGAGATAAGTCCACACACTTATGATTACCCTATTTTATTTAGACCCTCCTTTCTGCAATCTGATTTTGTCCCCATAACTCCAGGGAGACATATACACTAACAAATATTTTTCCCTCTAACAATATCAACAGTTCTTGTACATGCCAAAATAATATTTTCTATAAAAGATTTCAAATAAAATCAAATTTATTCCCCAGGTTTTTTTTTTTTTTTTATCATTTAAAAATAATGCATGAAGACTTAAGCAATGGCAATACAGCTGATGTTTCAAAATGGAAATATGAAGAATAATTGAAATATATTTTAAAGATAGTATATTGTTTTTATTCTTAAAGCTAAGTGAAATAATTAATACTATAGATGTAAGAGAATAAATTGTACCAAACTTACCCAGCATTATTATTTTTCTAAGGAAATAAAACAACTTGAATCCTGCAAAACAAATATTGCCAAAATGACCCTAATATCTGTAGATCAAAAGAAACTCAATGATGCTTATGAAAGCATTAAAATCTGACAATGTGCTTACTAAAAGAACTGAAAGACAGGAATTAACTGACAAACAATCATAAGTGAAATACGGTCACATTTGGACACATTTAACTTCTAGGAATTTAACTTTACACCTGGAAAAATGAATACATGAAAGTAATTTAGTACCACATGACCTCCAAAGAAAGCCAACTATGTCACTTGCTGTTATCTGAAGAAATAATCATCTGTTTTGACGTTGGAGGGAAAATGTCTGGTTAGACTTATTGGAAGACATTATGCCATATGCAAACTCACATAAAGGATCGTTTATGGGTGATTCAAGGTATTGTTACAGGTTGCTGTTGGTGGTGGTGTTGTCACAGAGTCACCTCCAACTCATAGCAGCCCTAAGCAAAACAGATCGAAACACGGCTCAGTCCTGTGCCAGCCTCACAATTCTTGCTATAACTGAGCCCATCTTTGCAGCCACTGTGTCTGTCCATCTCGTTGAGTGCCTTCCCCTTTTTCATTAACCCTCCACTTTACCAAGCATGACATCCTTCTCCAAGGAATGGCTCCTTCTAACAACATGACCAAAGTAGGTAAGACGAAGTCTGGCCATTCTTGCTTCCAAGGAGTATTCTGGCTGCACTTCCTCCAGGACAGATTTGTTAGTCCTTTTAACAGTCCATTGTACTCTTAGCATTCTTCTCCAATACCACAACTCAAAAGCATCAACTCTTCTTTGATCTTCTTTATTCATTGTCCAGCTCTCACATGCATAAGAGGTGATTGAAAATAACATGACTTGAGTTAGGCACACCTTAGTCTTCAAGGAGACATCTTTGCTCTTCATCACTTGAAAGAGGTCCTTTGCAGCAGCAGATTTGCAATATGTCATTTGATGTCTTGACTGCTATTTCCATTGGTGTTGACTGTAGAGCCAAATGATATGAAATCCTTGACAATTTCAATCTTGTTACATGTAATGTTTATTATATATGATTTTCTCCTTACATAATGACTTTAGCACCTTAACCCCTGTGCAAAATGCAATCCAATGTATTTGCCAGAAATTGTGTTCAGTAACTTAAAAATCTAATTTTAAAAGTGTTGGCATAAAAAAGATACAGAAGAATTAGTAATTGTAATTTGAGACAAATAAAAAGAAAGGAGAAAAAAAATAGTGTTCATGGCTCATAAAGTGATCAGATAGCTACAAAGATGTTAAACCCAAAATATTTGTCATACTTTTCTTGCCACTCTAGTCAAATTCAGTAATCCAGATCTTTTTATTATATATTTTTTTTTTCTAGATGATGGGTCATGGAGTATAAGAATGTGAACATTCAGAAAAATTTATATATGCGCATATATGACTCACTATTTGTTATTATACTCATCACTACAAATATATATAATAATAATATAAAATATAGGTATATATATATATATATATATTATATTATTTAACAGTTATCAGTTATTCTGATTTTATATATAAAGAATTTGTAAGACATCAATGTCAACTTAACGACAAGAAAAAACTGTTGAAACTGAAAATCCACAACTCTTCTTATATCCATCAGAGAATTAAAGCAAACTGGTGGCCTGAAAGCTAGAGTAATAGATGAGTGAACACTGAGAATTTGGAGAATTATACCCCAGGAGGAACAGAAGTCCAGGCATAGAATGCCATAGCTAGAGCTAGTTATCTTTAGGAACTCTAAGCTTAGTGTGAACTCGTTTGAGAGTTGAAAACTCTAGGGGTGGGGGAGTCCAGTCTTAGAAATGCTCCCATACTTTCACTAGTTGTATCCCCATGAGGGCCATCAGGTTCTCACTGTGAAAACCACAGAAAAATCTCTTAGTCCTTTGGCAGGTGAAAGAGAACAATAACCATTTGAAATAATCCCAGAGCTTTCTGTTCTCCTTACCAAGGTTTGCCTTTGTGAAGGTGTTTACCAGAGCCTAATACATTGGAAAGAATCTCCGGATGGCACAAATGCTTAAGTGCTCTAATAAAACACACTGTCATCAAATTGATTCTGACTCACACCCATCTAGGAGAGAGTCATACTGTCCCATAGGGTTTCCAAGGTTGTAAGTCTTTACGGAAGCAGACTACCTCATCATTCACAGCTAGTGGGTTCAAACCACCAAGCTTTTGGCTAGCAGCCAAATAGCTTAACCACTGTGCTACCAAAGTTCCTTAAGCTTTCCACTACTAACCAGAAAGTTGGCAGTTCAAATCCACCAAGATGCCTTGGAAGGGAAGCCTGGAGATCTGCTCCTGAAAGGTCACAGCCTTGAAAACCTAGAGAATGCAGTCACACCCTGCAACTAATGAAGTTGTTATGGGTCACAATAGACTCCACAGCAATAGTTTTTTGTTGCTATTGCTTTAAACAGACTTGGCTTTCACCCTAGCTCACTGACCTGGGAGGAGGCAATTACCCAACTCCAGTTCCCTCTAGCCTTCCTGTCTCACCTAAGAGAAGGTGGAGTACAAAGCTGAGAAGAGTACATGTTTTGAAAGTCACAGTCTAGAGACAAAGGCTCATGAAAAGACGAAGACCTAAGCATAGGACTACAGATTGCTTATCTCATCCCTACAATTTGCAACAACCTCAACCGAGCTCAAGTATAATAATGAGATTACAGCTGAATAAACGGCAAGCCTCAGATCCGATATAAGAAGGTGTAATGGACTGAATTGTTTCTCTAAAAAAAACTACGTTGAATTTTTAACCCTTGGTACCTGTGAATGTGACCTTGTTTGGAAAGAGGATCTTTGAAAATATTAACCATTAAATTAATATGAGACCATACATAGTAATATCAATTGCCCTTGAGTCAATTCAGACTCGGCAACCCCAGGTGGGTCAGAGACGAATTGTTTTCCAGTGCTTGATTCTTTGGAGGTTGATCACCAGGTCCCTCTTCCCAGGTGCCTCTGGGTGGATGCAAATCTCTAGCCTTTGGGATAGCACGTGAAGGCACTGATCATGTGCACCCAGGGACTCCCTAGTGTCTATGGTGGTTCTAATCCAATCTGATGGTGCCCTTGAAAGAGAGGAGAAGGGATACAGACAGACAGAGAGAGGGACGTTGGCTAAGTGACAAGGGAATTATTGTGAAACTGTAAGCTAAGTAAGATCTAGGCCACCAGAAGCTAAACAAGACAAGAATCTTCTCCCAGAGACTTCATAGGGAATATGGCCCTGATGACACTCTGAATTCACATTCCAAACCAAACCCCCAGCCATCGAGTTGATAACAACTCACAGTCACAGAATAGAACTGCCCATAGGGTTTCCAAGGCTGTAAATCTTTATTGAAGCAGATTGGCTCATTTTTTTCCCCATGAAGCAGCTGGTAGGATTGAGCTGCTGACTTTTGTTTAGCAGCTGTACACTGTAACCACTGTGCCCCAAGAGCTCCTGAATTCCTAGTCTCCAAAACTGTCAGACAATACATTTCTCTTTATGAGCCACTCATTTTATGACAGTCTTTTTCAGTATCCCTAGGAGATTGATACAAAAAGAGCCTTTAGAGAAGCCCAAAGATAACAGAGGAGACAAAAAGAAGGATGCTAGAGGAAATGTTAGCCTCTGATGTCACAGCCACAGCAAACGACATATACAGCTTAGCTCCTAGCCATGTAAACAAAAATTTCACACTAAAAAAAACTATCAACCTCAGTTCTTAATCCATCATGTCTGAATTTCAACATTAACAACAACAACAACAACAAAATGACAAACCATGCTAAAAGGAAAAACACAGGAAACAAAGCAAGCATCAGAACTAGCCTTAGTAATGGCAGAGATGTTGGAACAGTCAGATTGGAAATTTAAAATCATTATGATTAATATGCAAGGGTTATAATGGAAAATATGGATAACATGCAAGAAAAGATGGGTGATACAAGCAGAAAAATAAAATCCTTCAGAAGAAAATAGAAAGAAGTGCTTTAAAAAAGACACTAAGAGTAATGAAGAATATCTCTGATGGGCTCATTAGTAGACCAGACACAGCTGAGAAGAGAATTAATAAGCTTAGAGATATATAATAGAAACTTTATAAACTGAAAAGCAAAGAGAAAAAAAAAAAAATAAAAAGGAATAGAGTATCCAAAAACTGTGAGACATTTACAAAAGGAAATACCAGAAGGAATATGCATTCAGAAAAGGAATCGAGGAAAAGGGAGAGGAAACATCTCACACTTAGAGGAACAAGAATGTTAATTACATCAGACTTCCCTTCAGAAAGCATGTAATCGAGAAGAGAGTGGAATACACTGAAGTGTGGACACAACAAAACAAAACATGAAACTACAATCTGTATCCTGTAAAAACATCCTTCAAAACTGAAAACAATTCAGACATAAATTGAGGGAATTTGTTACCAGTCAACCTGCCTTATAAGAAATGTTAAAAGAAGTTCTTCAGAGAGAATACTTACATAGGTCAGAAACTTAGGTAAACATAAAGAAAGGAAGAGTGCTAGAGAGAGAGTGAGTGAAGGAGAATGTATGCAGCGGAGACCACAAGTAAAAAATAGTGGGAGAGTTTAAACTAATGTTACAATAGGATTTTTCAATTAATTATATAGCTTTATGAGGTGATAAATATTTACAAAATGGAAGGTTTAATTAAAAATACAATATTATCAATAAATGATTAAAAAGACACTGTGAGGTAGACATTTATCATTACTGTTTTAAAGATGAGGTAATTAAGGCTCAGAGAGATAATGGGATTTTCCAGCAACAAAGACAAATTAATGGTTCAATTGGGCCCTAACTCAGAAACATGACTCCAAAACTGGCATTCTTGGGAGTTCCGGCAAGATGGCGGACTAGGCAGAAGGACTGCACAGACCCTCTTCAACAAAGAAAAGGGAAACCAATTAACACAGA
>NW_006922117.1:1149126-1156558 GCF_000298275.1 Orycteropus afer afer | reverse complement strand
GGTCCAACTCGAAGGCAGTGTGTTTGGTTTGGTTTGGTAGCATGAAAAAAAAAAAGCATAATGCAGTATTTATATAATAAAATTGGTGTCTTCACTACTAATAAAAGTACACATTTTTATCCAAAAATAACCAAAGAAGTCTTGTTTCTCA
Source organism: Orycteropus afer afer (assembly GCF_000298275.1). Lineage (NCBI taxonomy): Eukaryota > Metazoa > Chordata > Mammalia > Tubulidentata > Orycteropodidae > Orycteropus > Orycteropus afer. The sequence continues at coordinate 1,156,407 of NW_006922117.1, read as the reverse complement.
CTGCCTGGAGTCAGATCCCACTCTTAATAACACCTCCTTGGGTTTGCAAGGCAGTATCACTACGGAAGTTGATTGCCCAACCTTCCTTCCGAGGAGAAGCTGGTGGGTTTGAACCGCCAGTCTTCTGGTTAGCAGTCAAACGCCTTAGGCACTATGCTACCAGAGCTCCCAGCTTGTTTCTAAAATACCATTAATGTTGAAAACCATGTGGTATTGGCTCAATATAGCACTGTTTTTCACATTAGGAAGACTTAATTGAATTGTACTAACCCCACTCAGTGCCTAAGGAATTTGATTGCTAACCAGAAGATTAGAGATTCAAATTAACCAGCCGCTCCATGGAGGGAAGATGGGACAATCTACTTCCATAAAGATTTATCACCTCGGAAACACAATGGGGGTCACTATGAGTCAGGCTCAACTGGGTGGCTGTGGGTGTTTTGGTTTGTTTTTAGTGGTACGATGGCTGCTAACTGAAATGTCAGAGGCTCAAACCCACCAATCACAGAGTGGAGAAAGATGGGACAGTCAACTTCCTAAAGATTTATAGCCTTGGAAACCCTATGGGGCAGATCTACTCTGTCCTATACGGTCACTGTGCATCAGAATCTAGTCAATGGCAGTGGGTCTTTTTTGTTTGCTTTTTTTTTTTTGTACTGTTATTATTAAGCTTCTTTAGGATTCTATTAATTTACTTTTACTTTTAAAAATACTTGTTTCTTATCCTCTCTCTGAGCATACATAGGCTACTATAAAATATTTCCAAGGTGACCAGAACACCTTGTTGTTGTTGTTGTGTGCCATTGAGTCGGACCCGAGTCATAGCGACCCTTCCTTGGGTTGCCGAGGCAGTATCACTACGGAAGTAGATTGCCCAACCTAGGTATTCAGAAATGAAATGGCCTAATGTTTATCGTTCTTATTCTTTGGCTATATGGAATCCCAAGAACATAATAAAATAGAACAATTTAGTGACTTCCAAAGAGGAATCAGAGAGCCATGCCTTTTTTGGACAATTGTTGCTAGGATTCTTTCAGCAACCATATTTGGCATCTGTGGACTATGAACCTCTGTAGCAAAGGAAGACCTTTCTTGGGCACAAAAAGGAAAATTTAAATTCAATTAAGTAGATGATATCTTTCTTCCAAAATTATTGCTCTGTTCCTAGTCAAAGAGATCAACCCTAATTCAACTATTTGTAGAGTGAATACAGAAACTAATTAACTCTTTGCTAATGCTGGCATCATCACTCTATTTCAAGGTTAAAATGAGAAATTTCTACTTCACTTCTGATGATGATCTCTCAAATAAGTTGAAAATTTTGGAATTGTTTTGTAGGGAAGTAAAGGAAAATATGTTAGTATCTAGTTATAAGAAATCAGACTGGAAGCATCAGCCGATATTATATGTCAGCAGAAACATTTAGTCAAAATATGATAAAAATCCACATATTTCTCCTATAGGACTGAATCACCCAGACACAGACATTCATTACAGCTATAGAAAATCTTTTACCATGTAACACAATGCAATAAATCTAAAATTTAGAAGTCTTTGAACATTTAGCCTCTCTCTCATACTTTACTGCTCACTGAATTTCCTTTGCCTATCCATCCATAAACAGAGCTTAACCTGGGTTCGATCCAGCTGGATCTTAGATCCAAATCTTTAGAAGCCAGAGGAGTGACTTCTAAGACTTGTGATCAGGGGAGATGTAAAGGCATAAAAGGACACGCTGTCTTTTCAGTGTCAATGCAGAACAGATTGTCAGGTTGACAAGATGCACTGAAGTGAAATGTCCTTTTCTGTCTTTTTATATTCATTGCTGTCCCAGAAACTGGATGCTTAAAATACAAATCTCTTATATATGGAATTTTGTTAATAAAATATAAAACTTATATGATTATATTCTATCTACTTTTGTTGTTACTGAAATCTTCCTATATTTGACTTTATGAATATTTTGCAGACTTTGCTTTATGCTCTGGTAATTTCACATTTCATGTAATGCAATATGAAGGCACTTGCAAGGTTACTAGATGTATTTGTTTTTAAAAATTAAAAACAATCCTGTTTTCATTTTTATATTGTTGTTCACCTGTGTACTTGACTGTAAATTCAGATTGAGCAAAATGTCCTCAGAATTTTATTGTTTAAAAAACTATGATCTAAAAAGAACTGCAGAGTAAAGTACTTAATGGATAATAAATATTTTCATTAAAAAATAATATTTTCAAATAACATGCAGTAAACAACCAAGCATGTTTGAAAAGAAATAATATATGATGATATTAACCTTACTTACCAAACTCTTTGGGAACTGCTATAGAATAAACACAATTATGTCCCACACTATAATTTTTTGGATAGTTTGGTGATAAAACAGTGCCTTCAGAACCTGTTGAACGACTCCCACAGGGTGCTAGAAAATAAAAATAATAAACATTATTTTTAGGAAAATTCAACAAATGTATAATCTTCTTGATATAATTATTTTAAAAATTTGGCTACCAGATTTTAAGACATATAATTTATTTTAATACTTTAAGATGCCCTACTAACAATTATTTTAAAAATAAAAAAGGAACAGATATGATATACTTTTCTCAGAGACTGGATAATGCAATATAATAAATAATGTTATAATAGTGCAATCTCTAAAGGTAATAATGAAGGCCTTGCTTTCATTTATGATTGTTGTGTGTTGTTGTGTGCTGTTGAGTCGGACCTGACTCACAGTGACCCCTCCTTGGGTTTCCAAGGCAGTATCACTACGAAAGTAGATTGCCCAAACTTCTTTCTGAGTGGTGGCTGGTGGATTTGAACCACCAGCCTTCTGGTTAGCAGTCAAATGCCTTAGGCACTATGCTACCAGAGCTCCATCATTTATGATAAGAGTGTAAAATTTAATGATGAGGAATTACATATGCAAGTGGGAAATTGTTTTATGTACTGGCAGGCTTTGAAACTTCACTAAGATTTAACACTTATGCTACTGCCAAATTAAGCATATCTGTGCATGGAATGGGAGCTCTGGTGGCATAATGCCTAAAGCATTTGACTGCTAACCAGAAGGCTGGAGGTTCAAACCCACCAGCCACTCCCCAGAAGGAAGGTTGGGCAATCTACTTCCATAGTGATACCGCCTCAGAAACCCAAGGATAGGTCACTATGAGTCGGGTCCAACTCGATGGCAGTGTGTATTTTTTATGCATAGATGGGCTCAAGTATGGCAAATATTGTGAGAAAGGCACAGCAGTGTTTCATTCTGTTGTCCACGGAGTATCTATGTGTTGGAGTTTACTCTACAACACCTAACAACAACAGCAACAACAATACATGGTACAGGGATGATTCTACAAATATATTCACCCACTCATCTAAGAAATTTACTGTCTTACTAATCTTAGCTGTTTATATAGTTTACCTTGAAAGAGAGGAACTGCTAATTGTGCATAGAGGCAGAATTTTTGCCAGCTCTAATCTAAATGCACTAAATCTTAAAGCACTGAGACCTATTCCAATATTTCTGGTAAACGAGCAGATGGTGGTCTGTTAGTCACAAGACAGTGAGTGCATTAAGATTCATGGTGTTGAAACTCAGACAGGAGCCTGGGCAACAAATGGAAGTGTAAGTATCAAAACGTATACCACTCATTGCCAAAAAGTCAACTGCGACTCATGGCTACATTGTGTGCCAGAGTAGAACTATGCTCCACAGGGGTTTCCAAGGATGATTTTTGGGGAATAGATTGCAGGCCTTTCTTCCCAGGTCCCTCTGAGTGGGCTCAAATCTCTAAACTTCCAATCAGCAGCCAAGCTCATTAACTATTACACCACTCAGGGACTCCATCAAAGCACACTTTGTTGTTGGGTGCAGTGGCGTCTATTTCTTCTCATAGTGACCCCGTGTGATGAGACAGAGTAGAACTGATTAAACACCAAGTGCTTAATCATTGCCTTACCAGTGATTCATAGATGACAATAACTATTCTTTTTTTTTTTTTTTTTTTTTAATTGTGATTTGGGTGAAAATTTACAGAGCAAATTCACTTTCCATATAGCAGTTCACATACACTTTGTCACTTTGTCTCATGACATTGACCATAATTCACCACAATGCAGCAGCTCCCTTCCCACTTCCTCCCAACATTCACCTCTTCCCTGTGTCCATCCCTCCATGCAACCCTGGCACCTGGGCTATCTCCCTGTGCATAAACAGCCCTTCTTACTCCCATGATTCTTCTCTCCAAGGAGTGTATCTACCTCAGGTAAATGTTCAACTCCTATGCCTGTCTTTTGTTTGGCTGGAAGCCACAGGTGTGGGTTCAATTCCAGACCTGAAGGGCAGCTAGGGGCCATAGTCTCAGTGGTTCCACCAGGCTCTATCAGACCAGCAAACCTGGTCCCTTTTTTTTTTTTTTTTCCAAAATGATTTTGAATTTTGCTCCACCTTGTTCTCCCTCTCTATCCAAGATCTCCTACATAGATTCCCCTCCAAATGGTTGACAGTGGTAACCAGGCACCATCTAGTTCTTCTGGTCTCATAGTCATATAGGGTATGGATCACATGATATAACACTCACTAGGACTAATTCAATCCATAAATCTTGGGTTTTCTTCATTCTTCTTTCCTCTGCATGAGGAGAGACCCATCGTTGCATATAGATGGCTGCTTACAAGCTTTGAAGATCCCAGTCACTACTCGCCAAAGTAGGAGGTGGAACAATGTCTTTTGTAGTATGTTATGCCAGTTGAGCTTGATATCCCCTGTGACTATAGTCCTGAGCCCATAGGTTCAACAACTCGGTCCCTGTGGGTAGCTGGCTGTGACAAAGAAGTGACTACAAACTTGTCCCTTGTCGACTCTACTATACACCTGGGAATTCAGATCATACAAATACACTTATAGGACCATTGTCTGCCAACCCTATACATGGTCTTGGGTACACTCCCTGCTGCATAGACATACCTAATAGTTCATCCTGTCCACCTATCTATCCACCTATATACCCATGTTTGCTTTCACTGACAATTCAGTACTGTATGTGCAAAAGGGTTCACCTTTGCTGTCTATACCTCCCGTGTACTTCTTTCGATGTCTTCCTCATCCTCAATGCCACCATGTTGACTCACATTTGGTACATTGCCCTTCACCCAAATCAATACTTACCTCTATCTATCTAATTGTGTTCCTTATCCTCCTCTCCCACCCCTGGTAACCAACAAAGAAAATTTCCTTCCATAGATAAACCTTTCCTTGACTTTTATAATAATAACAGATTAATACAATATTTGTCCTTCTGTGATTGACTTATTTCACTCAGAATAATGTCCTCCAAGTGCATTCACATTATGTGGTGTTTTGCAGATTCTACATATTCTTTAGGATTGCATAGTATTCCATTTTGTGTATGTACCAAAGTTTGGTTATCCATTCCATAGTTGATGGACGCCTAGGTTGTTCCATTTTTGGCCATTGTAAATAGTGCTGCAATGAACATGGGTGTGCATATGTCTGTTCTTGTCCTGGCTCTCATTTCTTTAGGATATATATCTAGTAATGGAATGGCTGTGTCAAACGGTATTTCTAATTCCAACTTTTTAAGGAATTTCCATACTGCTTTCCACAGTGGTTGTACCATTTTATAGTCCTACCAGCAGTTTCTGAGAGTCCCAATCTCTCCACATCCTTGTCAGCATTTGTTATTTTCTGTTATGTTGAACTTTTCCACTAGTGCTGGGGCAAGATGGTATCTCATTGTTGTTTTGATTTGCATTTCTCTAATGGTTAATGATCATGAGCATTTCTTCATATGTTTGTTGGTTGCCTGAATATCTTTCTTGGTGAGGTGTCTATTCATATCTTCTGCTCATTTTTAATTGGATTATTTGCCTTTTTGTTATTGAGGTGTTGGAGTTTTCTGTAAATTCTAGAGATAAGTCCCTTGTCAGATATGTCATTGCCAAATATTTTTTTCCCAATTTGTAGGTTCTCTTTTGACTCTTGGAGAAGTCTTTGGAAGCATGTAAAAATTTAATTTTGAGAAGTTCCCATTCATTTAGTTTCTCTTCTGCTGCTTGTACATTTTGAGTTATGCTTGATAGTCTATTTATGCCATATATTAGGGCCCCTAAATTTGCCCTTAATTTTTCCTAGAGGAGCTCTATAGTTTTAGGTTTCACATTTAAGTCTTTGATCCATCTGGAGTTCATTTTTGTGTATGGGGTGAGGTACAGATCTATTTCATTTTTCTCCAAGTGCATATTCAGTTTTGCCAGCACCATTTATTAAACAAACATTCTCTTCCACATTTAATGGATTTAGGCCTTTGGCAAAGATCAGCTGACCATAGGTTCTCAATAGGTTTCTGGGTTCTCAATTCTATTCCGTTGGTCTATGTGTCTGTCATTATACCAATACCAGGCAAGTTTGACTACTGTGGCTGTATAGTAGATTTTGAGATCAGGCAGTGTGAAACCTCCTACTTTGTGCTTCTTCTTCAATAGTGCTTTGCTTATCCAAGGTCTCTTTCCTTTCCATATAAAGTTAGTGATTGGTTTTTCCACATCCTTAAAAAATGTTGATGGGATCTGGATTGGGATTGCATTGAATGTATAGATTCCTTTGGGTAGAACTGACATTTTCACAATGTTCAATCTTCCTATCCATGAGAATGGGATGTTCTTTCATTTATGTAGATCTCCTATGGTTTCTTGAAGTAGGTTTTTTATAATTTTCTTAGTACAGGTCTTTTGTGTCCCTGGTAAGATTTATTCCCAAGTATTTTATTTTTTTGGTAGCTATTGTAATGGTATTGCTTTCTTTCTTTCTTTTTTTTTTTTCAGCAATCTCTTTGCTGATGTAGAGGAGTCCAACTGATTTTTGGATGGTGATCTTATATCCTGCGATGATGCTAATCTCTCAATTAGTTACAGTAGGTTTTTGACTGAGTCTCTTGGGTTTTCCAGGTATAGGATCATATCGTTAGCAAATAGGGATAGTTTGACTTCTTCCTTACCAATTTGGATACCTTTGCTTTCCCTTTCTTGTCTTATGGCCCTGGCTAGGAATTTCAGTACAATGTTGAATGGAAGTGGTGATAGAGGGCATCCTTGTCTGGTTGCTGTTCTCAGCAGGGATGGTTTCAGTCTCTCTCCATTGAGTATAATGTTGGCTGTTGGTTTAGCATACATGCCCTTTATTATGTTGAGGAATGTCCCTTCTATTCCTATTTTGCTGAGAGTTTTGATCAGGAATGGGTGTTGGATTTTATCAAA
>NW_006922117.1:1146636-1148532 GCF_000298275.1 Orycteropus afer afer | reverse complement strand
TATTTGTATCCTCTCCCTCTTTTGTTTTGTTAAATTTGACAGTGGTTTGCCAGTTTTATTGATCTTTTCAAAAATCCAACTTCTGGTCCTGTTGATTTTTTCTATTTCCCTTATATTTTCTGTTTCATTGATTTCTGCTCATTATCTTTATTATTTCCTTTCTTCTGGTGGCTGTGGGCTTCTCTTGCTGTTCTTTTTCTAATTGTTGGTGATGTTGATTTAAAGTGTTCATTTTGGCTATTTCTTCTTTTTTGATGTGTGCATTCCTCTGATCCTTGCTTTTGCTGTGTCCCAAGGATTTTGGTATGTATTGTTTTCACTATCATTTGATTCAAGGAATTTTAGAATTTCAAATTTTATTTCTTCTCTTAGTCAGTCTTTCTTAAGGAGGATGTTGGTCAGTTTCCATGTGTTTACTCTTTTTCTGTTGATCTTCCTATTGTTGACTTCTAATTTGATAGCATTATGATCTGAGGTGATTCTTTGCAGCATTTCAATGCTTTTAAAATTATTAAGGCTTACTTTATGGCCTAACATATGGTCTATCATGGAAAATAATGTCCTTCCTTGTCTTTGAATGGTAGTTTTTGTCTTAAAGTCAATTTGATCAGAAATTAATATTGTCACTCCTGCTCTTTTATGGTTGCCATTTGCTTATATCTTTTTCCAATCTTTGATTTTTTTGTCTATTTTTGTCTTTGTCTCTAAGGTGCGTTTCTTGTAGACAGTATATTGATGGATTTTGTTTTCTTATCCAATCTGTAGGAGCTCTGGTAGAGTAGTGCTTAAGGCACTTGACTGCTAAGCAGAGGGCTGGCAGTTCAAACCCACCAGCCACTCCTCAGAAGGAAGGTTGGGCAATCTACTTCTGTAGTGATATTGCCTCAGAAACCCAAGGAGGGTCTCATGAGTTGGGTCTGACTTGACAGCACATAACAATAACAACAACATCCAATCGTCAACTCTCCTTCTCTTGAGTGGTGCATTTAATCCATTAACAGTCAGTGTAATTATTGACAAGTATGAATTGGTTGCTGCCATTTTGGTATGTGTTTTTTCATGTTGTCCCTGGTTTCTTTCTTCCATATTATTTTCTGTGCTGAGCTCATTATATTTATGAATCATGTTATCATTTCCTTCTTTGTTGTTGTTTTAGTATTTGCTGAATATTTGTGCTTGTCCTTTTTTTTTATTGTGATGTGAAGGTTTATCATTTTTCTTTGAGGTTACCTGGTGATTTATAATTTTCTCCCTGAGATCAGAATAGTCCATTCTATCTTGCAACTCTCTTGACTTCCTTACCATTTAGAAGTTCTGTAACTACACAGTATTTTCCCTTTTTTTGGTTTGTAGTTGTCCTCACTTACCAGTTGATGTCTCTGGTTCCCTGTTTACAATCTTGTAAACTTATTTTACTTTGGATATGTCCATAGCTGTGGTTTTTGGGTTATGCCATCTTGTGTGGTAATGGTTGGTTGTTATTTGCTATTTTTGGTTCTCTGTTCAAAGGATTCCCTTTAGTATCTCTTGTAAGCTTGGTCTGGTTTTAACAAATACCTTTTATTTCTGCTTATCTGGAAATCTTCTAATTTCACCATCATATTGGAGGGACAATTTTGCTGGGTATATAATTCTTGGTTGGAAATTTTTCTCTTTCAGGGTATACCATCCCATGCCTTCTCCTTTGCCTGGTTTCTGCTGAGAAATCAGAGCTTATTCTTACTGGTTTTCCTTTGGAAATAACTTTTTGTTTTTCCCATGCTGCTTTCAGAATTCTTTCTTTGTATTTGGTTTTGATGAGTTTGATGGATAATATGTCTTGGTGATTTTCTTTTGGGGTCTATCCTGTTTGGGGTTCATTGGACTTCCTGAATGGATATATTCTCATATTTCATC
>NW_006922117.1:1139284-1146215 GCF_000298275.1 Orycteropus afer afer | reverse complement strand
TGGATTTCTATCTGTAGATTTAGAACGATTTCTAATTTTTCATTTATTTTGTCATTTTGTTCTTGTATTTTCTTCCAAAATTCTTTTAGGGTTTTGTCTGTGTTTTCCTTGGTCTGTCTCTCAGTCCTTTGAAGCTACCTAAATATAATTGTTTTGAATTCCTTATCCGAAAGTTCCAATGCTGCTTCTTCCTCAGGGATGTATTCTGGGTCTGTATCCTGCTCCCTTGTTTCTACCACTTTATCTTGCTTCTTTGTGGGACTGTGATGGTCTGTTGTCTTGGAGACATTGTGGCATTATTGTATACAGATCTCTGTTAACTGTTTGTGAAGAGCAGCCAAAGGTGAGTCAGGCTCTTCTTGGTGGTTGTTTATCATTGGCCCATTGGTAGAGAAGGAAATGTTGGCTCTAACTCAGTAAGTGAAGCTGCAGGAGGTGTGGGTGTAATTGTGTTTTATGCTGTTGCTGCCTTCCACTCCATTAGACAATATAACAGTTTAATAACCATCAAAAAAGGAAAAGCAAATGGACAAAAAGTGCTTCATGTAATCATACAGGAACAGTACCTAAAATAAGAAAAAAGAGAAAAAGAAGAAAAGAAACCCCTGCAATATCTGAGGAAAGGGCAATAAGAGAAAGAAACAAAGGTAGAGAATAATGAAGAAAAAAAATGAGAAAAATGCAAAAAGAAAAACAAGGAATGGGGTTAACCACAAGAAAGAAAAAAAGAAAAAAGCAACCAGGAACAGGGAAAAGAAAAAAAGCTGAAAAGTAAAACCTTGGAGTGGAAGAATAAAGAATAACAGTAAAAAGGACAAAAGTAATATTAATAATAGTAGTTTTAAAACAGACAAAAACTAACTAAAAAACAGAAAACAGAAAAAATTTTGAGGTAGGGCGGGGCAGGGCACCCAGGCTCCTTCTGAGCACACACACTGGTATGAAATTCCTGCCAGCCCAGAAAGGAATGGCCTCACATCCATTCACCAAGAGGGTGTGGGGTATAAGAGTAACAAGTGGACTGTCACACCTTTCCACGCATCTGGGTCCAGAATATCTTTGGGTTTCCTGCCAAGTGGAGCCTGTTCTTCAGTTCCTGGAATCTGGGAGAATGTTGTCACTTTAAATATCCAAAATGGTCAAGCCACTTGTAAACATTCAAAATGGCTGCATTGTCTGGACAGAGAAAAGTCCACAGCTCAGCCCGCCTTCCTCTTTGTGGCTCCCCTCAGCCACCAGATCAGTCCTCTGTGCAGTCCCTGGCTAGCAGAGCTGATTTTTTGGTTAATTCTTAGGTTCTACCACTACTCTGCATTATCCAAGCTGTCTGTGCCATCAGAATCGCTTCCAGACTGCAGCTCCGTATGTCTCCTTTTTAGGTGCTTTCATGCAAATTCTTCTGCTAGTTGGGGTTTAGTCCACTTCTATATCCTTCCCTTCAAGGCTCAGGGGTCCAGGATTATCTTCTGTATCTGTGTTAATTGGTTCCCCTTTTCTTTGTTGAAGAGAGTCTGTGCAGTCTTTCTGCCTATTCTGCCATCTTACCAGAACTCCCTTATCAATAGTTATTCTTACAGTAATGATAGTACATATTCTTAAACTGAATAAGATCACCAAGAAGCACATGTAAATGAGAAAAGATGGGCCTAGAGGAGTTCTCGGGGAAAATGGAAGGTTTGATATTTTGTTAAGGGCTCATTTGCTACATGAAATGTGGACATTTGGAACCCACCAGCTGCTCCATGGGAGGAAGATGAGGCAGTCTTCTCCTGCATAGATTTCAGCCTTAGAAACCCTATGGAGCAGTTCTACTCTGTCCTTACAGGGTCCCTACGAGTCAGAATTCACTCCAAGGCACACCCACAAGGAAACAAAAGACAAGCTTAGAGAGACAGAAGGAGGAGAGATTAGTCTCTTGGGAGGCAATGGGGAAGATAATTTCAATTAAGATAATCAAAAGCCGTTGAGTTGATTCTGACTTGGTAAGCAGCCTGCATTTTAACAACTGTGCCAACAGGGTTAAATGTGGTAAAATTTCTAGATGATAAAATTTGTTCTGACTTGTCACTCAGGAGTGTAAGGAAGGCTTCCAAACTTGGTGTTTTCCAAGAGGAGGGATTTTCCCTAAACACCAGGCCATAAAGCAGCACTGGACCTGCTGCCTAGTGATGTCCTGACACTAGCTTCCTGATTGGTAATCCAGAAACAGGAGCTTCTGCTTTTTTTTTTTTTTTCCTCTCAGGGTTGTCCTGCCCACAGAGCACACTTTCCGGGCTGCTCCTCTATGTTGTAAAGGAATCCTGGTGCCACAATGCCTAAGTTCTGAGATGCTAACCAAAATAATGGCAGTGTGATAATAGCATCAAAAATTTATTTTTTGATGTTTGAGAGAAATAATAAATTAGTCGCCTTACTCTTTGCCAAAGGAGCTCTGGTAGCATAGTGCTAAGGCACTTGACTACTAACCAGATGGCTGGTGGTTCAAACCCACTAGCCACTCCTCAGAAGGAAGATTGAGCAATCTACTTCTGTAGTGATACAGCCTTGGAAACCCAAGGAGGGCTTGCTCTGTGTTGGATACCACTCAACGGCAATGAGTTCTTTTTTTTTTTTTTTCACATTAACAGGGTATTTGCAAACCAAGCTGTCTTCTGGGAACTACAGTCAGCAACCCAAATCCATCCCATATGCCAAAGAAGATTTTTGAATTTTTGAAGAGGGAGGAGGCAGAGGTGTATGTCACAGAGGTATATGTGGCCAGTAAAGCCAACATATTTACTATCTGGCTCTTTGCAGAAAACATTTGCAGATCCCAGGACTGGAGTAGAGGGGCTCTGGTAGCGTAGTGCCTAAGGCACTTGACTGCTAATGAAAAGGCTGGTGGTTCAAGCCCAGCAGCCACTCCTCGGAAGGAAGGAAAGTCAATCTACTTCCATAGTGATACCACCTGGGAAACCCAAGGAGGGGTCACTGAGTCTGGTCAGACTCGACAGCACATCACAACAACAATAACAACAACAACAAACTAGAGTAGAGGGGTGGAATTTAGATTATAGTTGGTTAAAGAGGGGGTGATCTATAAAGAAATGCAAAAAGTATGACTTGGCCATAAATGGGAGGACAATGTCATAGGCAAAGATGCAAAAGTATGTAAGTTGTTTTTATCTTGTTTAATATGGAGGAAGGAGTCATTACACAAGAAAAATCAGGAACTGACCTAGACTCCTGGGAAAGATAATATCAAAACAAAAGTGAAATGATATCTGACACTCTATAGAAGTAAAGGTTGAAGGACACTAGGTATAAATAGGTTTTAGGTTGGGATTAAAGGGCATTTAAGCCTGAGTTTCTTGTTAAGGAGAGATGGGTGCAGACATTTATTAGGTGGCTTGAGAAGAGTCATGAAAGCTCGAAAAAGTCAAAACTTTTTATATATTACTGGCCAGAGTCTGTCAACTATAGCAATATATTTAAAACACACACACACCCCCCACAAGCAATATGTTGTGTTGAGTAGGGCAGCTAATGAGTATTCTGCTTTTTTTTTTCCCGAAGTTATATAAAAGAGCAATAAATAGTTAGGATGAGACAAACTAAAATTAGAACTCCACAGAAACAACAACAAATTGACAGTGATGATAATAACCAAAGATCCATCATTCTCATCACTCATTATTGTTTGGGATTAGAGTAGTCAGGTGTATTCTTATTTCAGCACTGATAACTTTATTCAACTGATAATGCTACTGATGAGAGAATGATTTAAGAATGAACCATATGCTTTATGTTAACTTTCTTCCTGAGTTTAAGGTACTCCAAAGTTAAAATTATAATAATTTGAATGTATATAACAAAAACTCTTATTTTTATATTTTGAAAGTATGAATAGAAATGAGATATTTTAGCTCAAGTTCAAGTCTGTGGCTTAGTCATGAACATTTGGCCATCTCACATAAATATGTGCCTGACAGTCTATATTTGTTTTGTGTATTTTATTTTGTATAATGGATATTTAGGAAAACTTCTGTTGAAAATCACAATGAAATAAATACAAGTTTTTTAAAAAAAAAAAAAAAAAAAAACTACTGGTGAATATATAAGAGGTCACAGTATCGTTATGGTAACCAATATTGCTTTAGATTTTGTTGTTTGTACTGGTGACAATAATTTTAATGTCCTTTTGGTAGTGCACACTACATGACCTAAATTATAAACAATGCAGAATACTGTAATAACTGACAATTTTTTATGCCATATTAAATGATATAAATAAGGGAAAATTAACTGTCCTGTGAAATACCAGTCTATTATGATATCATTATATTTATAAAATTTAAATAGGATAAAACTAAGCTTTACTAACTTTCCTAATATGGATTTCCAAAGTCTTTTCATATTGTGTCTTGCAGCTGTAATTTCATCTTATTTGCCAGTAGAGGAATGGGTGGCCTCTATCTTTCCAGTTCTACCAGAAAGTAGAAAGGGAAGACAAGAGCAAGCTGGGACTTTAGATTCTATAAGTCCTTTTTTTTGCCTTAGGACATATGCTTGTAGGCCTTATGTCAAACTGGCTTTTGTCTCTCAAAACACCCTATATCCATTGAAATATATGAACTTGCCTGTTCCTGATTATAACCTGTGTGATATATATAACTACATGTTAAACCTGTCCTTTTTAATAGCGTGTTTGCGGAACACATGAATTATGAGAAGAAATATTTCCATGGCTAAATAAGTTTGGGAACTACATGAGTGAAAAAACAGAATTCTGTACTATAGTACTTTGTGAAGACTTTAATAATATTTGAGGAATATTATGCTCTTTTCCACAAACTTATTTAAGAACTCTTTTTTCCATGGAACATCCCACAGGATCAGGGTTTCTCAGCACACTCTCTCTAAAATGCCAAATTGATGATTACAATGTGTTATTATTTTGGTAATAATTCACAAATTATGTTGATGACTGTAAAAAATTATTATTTACAGCACCAAATAACTGTATTTTACATGTCCATAGAGCGGCAAATGATTTTAGAGCTTTATAATTTCAAACAGTCTATTGGCAAAATTATTCTTGACCCCTTTTTCTGACTCCTGTAGTACAATAAACTATTGATTTATGTTTACCATCTTCTCTCTTAGTCTGGCACTAACTGCCACAATCCAGACTACCAACAGTTTTTCCAATACACTCTCATCTCTACTCATCTGTTCCTTTTCATATCATCCCTAGCAATTTTTTCTAGCATACTAATCTTATTATTTATCTCTGCCTTTTCCTGGGACAATACCTGGCACACAGTGAACTCTCTATGTCTACTGAGTGAAATGAACTATGCTTATGTAAGAAACCAAGCTACTACAAAGTAATGGTCCATGGTTAGCATATAGCACAAATGCTTCATTTTTTTTAATAACTCTGAAAATCACTTATATCACCATAGTGCACAAAATCCAGACATGCCCTCTCCCATAAGAACATTTAACCCTTTTTTTTTTAAAAAAAAAAAAACATTTTCTCTGATTATGAGGAATCATTGTTGTTTTACCTCTAGGGACCATACTATGTGAAAAATATGTTTAAATACTCAAAATATATTCAGTGGTGAGATGTTTACAGTGTGAGTGCCACACGGATATAGAGCTCTCCTGAGAGAAAAGTAAATTCATGTCTGCCGTTTCACAGTAGAAAATCTATGCTACCAGTTTATCAATCTGGGCCATGTCTTCATTGAGTTAGCAAAATCACCCACACAGTTTAATGTCTTATTATTTTCTTGTTTGGTCTTTTTGCATTCATTTAGTTTTTAAAATGTTCTTTCGGCTAAATTTGTATGGCGTAATTTGCATAAATTATATGTGTCCATATTTCAATATCAAATATACGCTTATTTTATCCCCAAGGGCTATGTTTGCAGCGTTATGGTAGACAGACGTGGCATTTCCAGAGAAATCAGAGTATGATACTAGAACAATATTTCAAGGCTATAGCCACCCAATGAGAAGGAGTTCCAGCTCCTTTTTGAACAGGTATGTGTGCGAGGTGGAGGAGTAGGACTGAAGAGGAAGCGGAGACCTTTGGAGAGAAACAGAACAATCTCAAACCATTTATAGGGAAGAGGGACTAATTGAATTTCTAGGTATCTTAGAGACTTTATAATACATGCAACATACCCTTAAGCAACTTACAATTTCAAACCTGGCTCTCATCTGTGTAATGTATAATTTATTATCAAATATAGTCCATAATGAAAATTATTATATAATACATAAATTATTCTCAGAAAGCAGGTTCTATACTTTTAAAAGTGATGGATTCTTTCAGGTCACCAAAGAGCAATGTGGTGTATTAAATCAATAATTCACTGATGTGGCCTGTGACTCCTCCAGTTTGGAAGAACTGATATACCTTACAGAACTGCTGGCATACTTCTAGTAAATTACTTATGCCCTATCATAGCCTAATTGAATGTCACAAATCATAAATTCTACTACAGAATGTGTTTGAAAGTTTTATCTCCTATGAAACTTTTTTTTAAAAGAAAGGCTTTCCTAACCCTTAACCTCTATGACATCAATTTTAAATATAGACAGCTACTGTTCCCACTACTAACCTTAAGATTACAATTACTATCGATTCCTTTGCTCCTTTGTTTAAAACACCGATCTCAGTAAAAGTATCTAAGTATTCAACCTGTTCATACCTCCTATATAAACATACATTCTTCACTGTGTTTACTTGTCACAGATATACAACACTACCTCTGTGCAAATTCCATTATAGAGTACAACATAAAAGTAATAAGCCTCTAATAATGCATTTTTGTCATAATGATGCTTAATAGTGCTTTAAGTTATAAACTATAAGCTATAGTTATAAATATGAAACATAGTTATAAAGTATATACTATATAAATAATTTATGTAT
>NW_006922117.1:1116850-1139089 GCF_000298275.1 Orycteropus afer afer | reverse complement strand
TAACACATCTCTCAAAACCAAAAAACAAACTTAACATGGTCATTGGTGGCTTGTGAACTATTTTCATTACTCAGTAAGTCAATACAATAGGACATGAGCTTCTACATCTGTACCCTCACTGATTGCTGAGCTCAGTTTTCTTATGTTCCTAGCTAGGAAGCTGTCCCTTCCCTCCTCCCCCCATGACCTGTGTTGTGTTTTCCATCGAGAAAATATTCCTACAGAGAGAAGAGTCACTCTCTGGTAAAGGCATATGAATAGCTATATTCCATGTTACTATATTACAAGTTCTATGAATAATTAATAACAGTCTTGTGAGTGCTAGTAGTTAACCTGAGACCCAAGTCATTCATTTTTAACACTATCCTTTTTGGGCAATCTACTTCCTTAGTGATACTGCCTCGGAAACCCAAGGAGGGATCACTATGAGTCAGACCCGACTGACTCAACTGCAGTGAGTTCTTTTTTTTTTTTTTTTTTCCCCTTGGTGGTGTAGTGCCTAAGAATTTGACTGCCAACCAGGAGGTTGGTGGTTCAAACCTACCAGCCATTCAGCGGAAGGAAGACTGAGAAATCTATTTCCATAAAGATTTACTGCCTAGGAAACCCAATGGGGTTCGCTATGAGTCAGAATTCTCCTATATTGCTCATTTTCAGCACTATCGTTTTACTGAAGTGTAATTCACTTACTGCAAAAAATTACCCTTTCAAAGAGTACACTTCAGAAGTTTTTCATACATTCAAAAAGTCGTGCACCTATTACCACTAATTTCAAAGCAGTTTCACAACCTCACAAAACCCCCTCACCTGTTAGCAGTCGCTCCCTATTCCTTCCAGTTACAAACCCCAGGCAATCACTAATCTACAATCTTATAAGAAACTGAATGGAAACACAAGTGCTTTATTTTGGTTTTCATTGAATTATTGGTGCTTTTGTAACAACAAAAATTCTTTTTAATCTTTTAATTTATTTCTTATTTGTCTAAGTCATTAATTTTATTGATCACAGCACTTACTATTTAAAAAAAATTCCTTAAAGTAGCAAAAATATTACTATAAAATGACTTTAGAGGGGAAAAAGAAAACTTCTGTAATACTGTTAACTTTTACCATCTATCTCATCACAAATATTGCTTTCTCAGGTAACTCTTTGATTTCCCTGACTGCATCAGAAGGCATCATCACACTGCACTCCATAAATTACTTTCAGGACACTGATTACAACTTGTCATTACCTATTTATTTGTATGGCTCTTTGATTAATGTCTGTTTCTCTCCCTAGGCTGCAAGATCTAAGAAGTCAAAGTTTTTGTATATTTTTTTACATCCTTTGTACTTCTGGAGCCCAGCATAGTATCTTTTATAAAATAGGCTTCTAATAAATACAATTTATGACTATTAAGAAAAATAATAAAACATGTATTAATCTCTTTTTGTTGATAGCTGTTATATGCCATCAATTTTATTTCAACTCATGAAAACCTGATTTAAAAAAAAAAAAAAAAAACTCACTCCATCAAGTCGATTCTGACTCATAGTGACCCCCTTTGGGTTTCCAAGGTGGTAAAACTTTACAGAAGTAGATTGCCCAGTCTTCCTTCCACAGAGTGGCTGGTGGGTCTGAACCACCAGCCTTCTGGTTAGCAGCCAGGTGTCTTAGGCACTACACTACCAGAGCTCCTGGTAGTGTAGTAAAATTTCTTCTATGGCTTTTCCTTGGTTGAAATCTTTACAAAAGGCATTTACCAGGTCTTTTCTTCTGTAAGCAGCTGTTGGATTTGAACTGCCAAACTTTCAGTTAGATGACTGCTTAACTATTTTGCCATCAGGGCTTCTTTTCTTTTGACTAGCTATGGATCATAAAACCCATAGATTTTTCAAATGTTTTGTGCAGGTAGCATAGCAGAATCCAATACAAAATCCAAGAGAGGCAGTGGAGTCAGAAAGGTCTAGTTTTTTTCACCTTCACTACTTCCTGCCTGAGTAGCCTTGGAACTTGAACAGTAAGTGACTTCCGTACATGGTATATAGTACAGGCTTCTTGTTGCTCTTAGGTTGCATCAAGTGGGTTCCTACTCATAGCGACCCTATGTACAACAGAACAAAGCATTACTCAGTCCTGCGTCATCCTCACGATCATTGGTATGCTTGAACTCATCATTGCAGCCATTGCATCAATATATCACATTGCAACCATTTTTGAATTATACCCAGCAAAATTATTCACTGACCCTCTACTTTACCAAAAATGATATCCTTCTGCAGGGATTGATCCCTTCTGACATTATGACCAAAATATGAGAGACAAAGTCTGGCCATTCTTACCTCTAAGGAGGATTCCACTTGTGCTTTCTCCAAGAAAGGTTTGCCCATCCTTCTAGCAGTCCAGGGTACATTCAATATCCTTCACCAACACCACAATTCAAATGCATCCATTCTTCTTCGGTCTTCCATATTCATTGTCCAGGTCTCATAAGCATATGAGGCAATTGAAAATATGTTGGCTTGGGTCAGGCACATCTTAGTCTTCAAAGTGACATCTTTGCTTCTTAACACTATAAAGTGGTCTTTTGCAGCAGTCTTTCCCAATGCAAAATGCCATTTTATTTCTTCACTGCTGTTTCCATGGGCATTGATTGTGGTTCCAAATAAAATGAAATCCCTGACAGTTTCCATCTTTTCTCCATTTATTGTGATGCTGCTTATTGGTCCATTTGTGAGGATTTCTGATTTTCTTTATGTTGCAATGTAATCCATACTGAAAGTTTGTCTTGAGTAGTCTTTGAGCTTAACCAGTAAGTACTTCATGTCTTCTTCACTTACAGCAAGCAACATTGTGTCATCTGCATATCATAGGTTGTTGATGTGTCTTCCTCCAAATCTGATGCTGTGTTCTTCATATAGTCCAGCTTCATAGATTATTTGCTCAGCATACAGGCTGAATAGGCATGATGAAAGGAAACAACTTTGACACACATCTTTCCTGATTTTAAGCCATGCAGTGGCCCCTTGTTCTGTTGAAACTGTCTGCTTGTCTATGTACAGTTTCTTCATGAGAACAATTAAATGTTCTGGAATTCTTATTCGTCACAGTGTTATCTATAATTTGTTTTCATCCATAAAGTCAAATGCATTTGCGTAGTCAATCAAACACAGGTAAATATCTTTCTGGTATTGTTTGTTTCAGCCAAGATCCACTGACATCAGCTATGATATACGTTTTCCACACCTCTTCTGAATTTGGCTTGAACTTCTGACAGTTCTCCGTCAATATACTGGTGCAACCAGTTTGAATTATCTCCAGCAAAATTTTACTTTTGTGTGATATTAATGTTATGGGATCACCTTTCTTTGGAACAAGCACAAATATGAATCTCTTCCACTTGGTTTGCCAGGTGCCTGAATTCCAAATTTCCTGGCATAAAAGAGTAAGCACCTTCAGGGCTCTTGTCATTTGTTGAAACATCTCAATAGGTATTCCACCAATTATTGGAGCCTTATTTTTCATGTATGCTTTCAGTGCACCTTGGAACTCTTCCTTCAATTAGTTATTTTCAATATGCTCCCTCCTGAAATAGTTGAATGTCACACAATTATTTTTGATATAGTGACTCTCTGTATTCATTCAATCTTCTTTTGATGATTCCTGCATTGTTCTATATTTTGCCCATTAAAAACAAAAACAACTCACTGCCATCGAGTTGAATCTGATTCATAAGGACCCCTCCTTGGGTTTCTGCGGCAGTATCTCTACAGAAGTAGATTGCCCAGTCTTCCTTCTGAGGAGTGGCTGGTGGGTTTGAACCACCAGCCTTATGGTTAGCAGTCAAATTCCTCAGGCACTACGCCACGAGAGATCCCATTAGGGTCCTTCAGTATCGCACTTCAAGGCTTAAATTTTTCTTCAGTTCTTCCACCTTGAGAAATGCCAAACATATTCTTTCCCTTCGATGTTGCAAATATATGCCTTTGCACATTTCTTTATAATATTTGTTTGTCCTCTCAAGTTGTTGTCGTTAGGTGCCGATGAGTCATGTCTGACGCATAATGACCCTATGCACAACAGAATGAAACAGCACCGGGTACCGTGCCAGCTCCATGATCCTTGCTATACTTGAGCTCATCGTCACAGTCACTCTGTCAATCCATCTCATTGAGAGTCTTCCCCTCTTTTGTCGACCCTCCACCTTACCAAGCATGACATCCTTCTTCAGGGAATGATGCCTTTTGACAACATGACCAAAGTAGGTGAGATGAAGTCTGGCCATTCTCCCTTCCAAGGAACATTTCGGCTGCACTTCCTCCAGGACATATCTGTTAGTTCTTTTATCAGTTCATGGTACTTTCAGCATTCATCATCAGCACCACAACTCAAAAGCATCAACTCTACTTCAGTCTTCCTTATTTTTTTTTCTAGCTCTCACTTACATATGAAGCTATTGAAAATATCATGGCTTGTGTCAGGAATATCTTAGTCCTCAAGGAGACATCCTTGTTCCTCAGCACTTGAAAGAGGTCCCTTGTAGTGGACTTTTCCAGTGCTATACGTCATCTGATATCCTGGCTGCTGCTTCTGTTGGCGTTGATTGTAGAACCAAGCTATGTGAAGTCTTTGACAACTTCAATCTTTTCTCCATTTATGCTGCTTTTAGGTGAAGTTGTGAGGATTTTTGTTTTCTTTATATTGAGATGGAATCCGTACTGCAGACTGTATTCTTTAGTCTTCATCAGTAAGTGCCTCAAGTCATCCTCACTTTCAGCAAGCAAAGTTGTGTCATCAGTATATCGCAGTTTGTTAATGATTCTTCCTCCAATCTTGATGCACGTTCTTCTTCATATAGTCCAGCTCTTCGGTTATTTTCTCACTACATAGATTGAATAACCAAGGGGAAAGGATACAACCCTGACTCACTCCCTTCTTCATTTTAAATTATGCAGAGTCTCCTTATTCTTTTCGAACAATAGCCTCTTGGTCAATGTACAGGCTCTTCATGAGCACAATCAAGTTTTCTGGAATTCCCATTCTTCTCAATGTCATCCATAACTTGTTATGATCTACACAATCAAATGCCTTTGCATAGTCAATAAAACACCAGTAAACATCTTCCTGATATTCTTTGCTTTGAGCCAAGATCCATCTGACAGCAGCTATGATATCCCTTGTTCCACGTCCTCTTCTGAATCCAGCTTGCACTTCTGCAAGTTCTCTGTCAATATACTGTTGCAACTGTTTTTGAAATCTTCCATAAGTTCTTACTTGTTGTGCTATATTAATGATATTGTTCAATAATTTACACATTCTGTGGGATAACCTTTCTTGGAATAGGTACAAATATGTATTTCTTCCAGTCAGTTGGCCAGGTAGCTGTCTTCCAAATCTCGGCATAACCAAGTGAGTGCCTCCAGTGGGGTATCTGTTTATTGAAACAGCTCAAAGGATATTCCAGCAATTGCTGGAGCCTTGTTGTTCACCAGTTCCTTCGGTGCAACTTTGACATCTTCCTTCAGTACTATTGGTTCTTGATCATATGGCACCACCTGAAATGGATGAAGATCTACCAGTTCTTTTTGGTACAGTGACTCTGTGTATTCCTTCCATCTTCTTTTGATGTTTCCTGCATCGTTCAATATTTTGCCCATAGACCCTTTCAATATTGCAACTCAAGGCTTAAATTTTTTCCTCAGTTCCTTCAGCTTGAGAAATACTAAGTGTCTTCTTCCCTTTTGGTTTTCTAATTCCAAGTCTTTGCACATTTCAATATAGTAATTGGCTTTGCCTCCTCAAGCTGCTCTTTGAAGTCTTCTATTCAGCTTTTATATATTGTCATTTTTTTCCGTTTGCTTTAGCTACTGTCTGCTCAATGGCAAGTTTCAGAGTCTCTGCTGTCATCCATTTTGGTCTTCTTTTCTCATCTTTTTAGTGACATCTTGTTTTCTTCATGGATAATGTTCTTGATATCCTCCCACAATTCTGGTTTTTGGTCATTGGTATTCAGTGCATCAAATCTATTCTTTAGATAGTCTCTAAATTCAGGAGGGATATATTTAAGATCATATTTTGGCTCTTGTGGACTTGTTTTAACTGTTTTTAACTTCAAGTTGAACTTGCATATGAGCAGTTGATGGTTTGTTCCACAATCAGGTCCTGGCCTGGTTTTGGATGAAGATATTGAGCTTTTCCATCGCCTCTTGCCACAGATGCCATCAATCTGATTCCTGTGTATTCCATCTGGTGAAGTCCATGTGTATAGTGGCTGTTTGTGTTGTTGATCAAAGGTATTTGCAATAAATAAGTCATTGGTCTTACAAAATTCTATCATACAATTTCCAGCATCATTTCTGTCATCAAGACCAAATTTTCCAACTACCGGTGATTCTTCTTCATTTCCAATTTTTGC
Organism: Orycteropus afer afer; assembly: GCF_000298275.1. Lineage (NCBI taxonomy): Eukaryota > Metazoa > Chordata > Mammalia > Tubulidentata > Orycteropodidae > Orycteropus > Orycteropus afer. The sequence goes on along the minus strand of NW_006922117.1, from coordinate 1,132,691 downwards.
ATTCCAGTCACCAGTGATAATTAACATAACCTGATAGCATGTTCGGTCAATTTTAGACTGCAGAAGCTGATAAAAATCTTCAATTTCCTCATCTTTGACTTTGGTAATTGGTGCATAAATTTGAATAATAGCCATATTACTGTTCTTCCTTGTAGGCACATGGATATTATCCTATCACTGACAGCATTGTACTTTAGGACAGATCTTGAAACATCCTTTGTGATGATGAATGTCATGCCATTCCTCTTCAAATTGTCATTCTTGGCATAGTAGACCACATGGTGGTCTGATTCAAAATGGCCAAAACCAGTCAATTTCAGCTCACTAACACCTAGGATATCAATCTTCATGCATTCCATTTTATTTTTGAGAACTTCCAAATTTCCTAGATTTGTACTTTGTACATTCTACATTCCAATCATTAATGGATGTTTGCAGCTGTTTCTTCTCAATTTGATTCATGCCACGTCAGCAAATGGAGGTCTCAAAAGCTTTACCTTATCCATATCCATAAGGCTGGTTCTACTGTAATGATGCAGTTTTTTCCCAGTCCTATTTTGAGAGCTTTCCGACCTAAGTGGCTTATCATCCTGCACTGTATTGGACAATATTTTCTGGCTATTCATAATGTTGCCCAGTAATGTATCAGGCAGGGTTTCTCTGCTATTCATATGGTTTTGGACCTGACCAATTCTTTGAGAAGTGGATGGCCTCCTTCTTCCTAGTGTGTCTCAGTCTGGAAGTTGTTGAAATCTGAGCACCATGTGCAACCCCACTGGGGGCACAGCCTCAAGCCTGACAGCAACATGCCACCACAGTAGGACAAATTGGCACACAAGTTTGTCACCATTAGCTGACCTCTCAAGATGGCCTTTTGCTTCACCATATCTTCCATTCACTTTAGCTACTCTCCGTTCAAGAGCAAGTTTCATAGCTTTTGTCATACATTTTGGTCTTCTCTTCCTTTCCTGTGCTTTAAATGATTGACTTTTTCTTGTATTATATCCATGGTGTCATCCCACAACTCATCTGGTCTTCAATCATGGGTGTTCAATGTATCAAATCTATTCTTTAGATTGGTCTCTAAATTCAGGTGAGATATCCTCAAGGAGCTCTTGTAGCATAGTGACTAAGGCACTTGACTGCTAACCAGAAGGCTGGTGGTTCAAACCCACCAGCCACTCCTTGGAAGGAAGACTGGGCAACCTACTTCTGTAGAGATGGAAACCCAAGGAGAGGTTGTTCTGAGTTGGATCCAACTTGATGGCAATGATTTTTTTTTTTTTTTCTTTTGTGTGTGTTGATTGTGGATCGATGTAAAATGAAATCCCTGAAAACTTCAAACTTTTCTCCATTTATCTTGATATTGGTTATTGGTCAAGTTGTGAGGGTTTTTTATTTCTTTACGTTGTGATGCAATCCATGCTGAAGACTGTTGTTGTTGCTGTTGTTAAGTGTCCTCAAGCCAGATCTGACTAATAGTGACCCCATGTTCAACAGAACAAAACACTGCCTGGTCCTGTGCCAGCCTCAAAATCCTCACTATACCTGAGCTCATCAATGCAGCCACTGTGTCAGTCCATCTTTTGAGGGCCTGCCCCTCTTTCATTGACCCTCCACTTTACCAAGCATGGTATCTTTCTCCAAGGAATGTTCCCTTCTGACAACATGATCAAAGTAGGAGAGATGAAGTCTGACCATTCTTGCTTCCAAGGAGCATTTTGGCTTCACTTATTCTTGGACAGATTTCTTAGCTTTTTGGCAGTCAGTGGTATGTTCAGTATTCTTTGTCAACAAAACAACTTAAAAGCATCAACTCTTCTTTGGTTTTCTTTATTCATTGTCCAGCTCTCACATACATATGAGGTGATTGAAAACACCATGGCTTATGTTAGGCACAACTTAGTCCTCAAAGAGATATCTTTGCTATTCAGCACTTGAAAGAGGTTTTTTTTGCAGCAGATCTGCCCAGTGTAATACATTGTCTGATGTCTTGACTGCTGTTTCCATTAGTGTTAATTGTGGAACCAAGTAATACGAAGTCTTTGACAACTTCAATCTTTTCTCCATTTATTGTGATGCTGCTTATTGGTCCAGTTTTGAGGATTTTTGTTTTCTTTATGTTGAGATACAATCCATACTACAGAGTGCAGTCTTTAATCTTTACCCATAAGTTCTTCAAGTCATCTTCATTGTCAGCAAGCAAGTTGTGTTGTCTGTGTATTGCAGGTTATTAATGAGTCTTCCTCCAACCCTGATGACTCATTCTTCTTCTTATAGTCCAGCTTCTAGGATGATTTGCTCAGCATGCAGATTGAATAAGTATGGTGAAAGGATACAACCCTGATGCACATGGTTCTTGATTTTAAATGATGCATTATCTCCTTGTTCTATTCCATTGACAGCCTTTTGGTCTATGTACCAGTTCCTCAGGAGCATAGTTAAGTGTTCTAGAATCCGCATTCTTTGCAATATTATCCATAACTTGTTATGATCCACACAGTCAAATGCTTTTTCATAGTTAATAAAACACAGGTAAACATGCTTCTGGTATTCCTTGCTGTTAGCAAAAATACATCTGACTTCAGCAGTGATAAACTTCCTTCCAAGTCCTCTTCTGAATCCAGCTTGAATTTCTGGAAATTCCCTGTCAAATTACTGCTGCAACCGTTTTTCAATTATCTTCAACAAAATTTTACTTGCGCACTATATTAATAATATTGTTCAATGATTTGCACATTCTGTTGGATCACCTTTCTTTGGAATGGGCACAAATATGGATCTCTTCCAGTCAGTTGGCCTGGCACCTGTCTTCCAAATTTCTTGACATAAATGAGTAAGCACAGCCAGCACTGCATAGGTTTGCTGAAATATCTGAATGGGTATTCCATTAACTCCTGGAGCTTTTTATTTTTCCCCACCAATTCCTTCAATAAAAGCTTAGGTTAAATTAATTGTCTTGCAAATTTCATATTGTTCTGAAGGTGATTAAGAGGTCCTTTAGGACGTGAGCTGAAGTAACATCACACCAGGAAGGTTCAAAGTTTAAAAGAAAGTTCAGCTATAAGCTACAAGCTTCCCTGATTGCCACACTCCCCATTGACACAGGAATGCCTTTTAGTGTCTATAACCAGGTGATTGCTGTCCTCCAGAAGGAGCTCTAGGCATTTATTTTCCTCTCCTTTAATTCTTCACAATTGTCTCCTGCAAAGCACTCCATGCCAAAGGAAGACGAATGCTACAACTTCAACTTAGTTGCCTTCTCAAAACATGGCAATATTGGACCTCGTTATTAAAAACTACTATATGTGTTGCTCTCTACTTCTTTAGACTTTTTACCTTTTAGCTATCGGGGGGAAACAAGCCATTTCAACTGGTAAAATGGAGGAAATTGTGGTCCATCTTTTGTTTTTACTTGTAATTTAGGGCTTTTGTTTCTGGCTTCATAATTTCGATGGGGAAGAAAAACATCTATATATTCAGTAGTCACTAATCGATTTTTAAAGATGAGCTTTAACTTTTTTTTTTTTTTTTTTTTTAACCATAAGTGCATGCAACAAGGCACAATAGAATTAGAAGTAACTGGGACTTTTCATCAATAAAAATCACATATTTTTTTTTATTGTATTATAATTAGAGCAGATGCTTCAAATATTAGTTATACTCATTACTACCAAATACTACAGGAGTTATTAGACTTGCTGCAAGACCCTCTAATCTATCTCATTAAGATGTACATATTTGTGATTTTTAATTATAATTTTAAGTACTTTGAAACTATATTTTAATGTAATTGGTTCACTTTTAAGCCTACATATTTTACTCTATGCACTTAAAAGATGACTATAAGGAGGGGTATAGGCTTCATCAGCATGCACAAAAGAGTTTAGGAACCCTTACTCTAACCTGATTCTTCCCTGATAACCTCTTTTTCTCTTTGGCATTGTCTGCTTAATCTTACCTTCATGATACTGAAGCTCTGTGTCTGCTGCATTGGCCTAAGAAGATTTGGAAAATATTAGCTCCATTGGAGGGACCTTTGTGACACTTTTGTTTCTTTTCCTAACAGGCCAAACCAAAGCAAACCAAACTCATTGTCATTGAGTCTATTCCAACTGAAAAGACCTCCTTTGGGTTTCTGATGCACTAAATCTTTAGGTAAGGAGCTCTGGTCTTCCTTCTGCAGCCTGGCTTGTGGATTTGAACCAGCAACCTTCTGTTTAGCAGTCAAATGCCTTAGGCTCCTAACAGGCCAGGTAACCTGAATCAGAAAAGTCTGAGTGATAACTCAGTTTTAGGATTTGGGAAGATACATCTAGTCTTAGGGTTGATTTAGTGTTGACACTATTTAGAACTATAAGCTAAATATGGTTCACTTTGCTCACTAATTCTCCTGGGATCTTGAAATGAAGGTTTGCTCCTTGAAATGCAAGGGTAAAATGATGAAACTTCCTTTGATAACAGGGAGGAGAGCAGATGCACACCCCTATCCTTAGGGTGTCTCTTTGAAAACATAACGTGTTTGACAATAGGCCATTCTTTTTGATTTTACAGTATAAGATAAGGGGCTTCCTAATATAAGTTCAGTTACATCTCTGGAAAAGCCATGCTGTTGTTGTTGTTGTTTGCCATTGAGTCAGACCGGACTCATAGCAACCTCTCCTTGGATTTCCAAGGCAGTTATCACTATGGAGGTAGATTGCTCAACCTTCCTTCTGACGAGTGGCTGATGGGTTTGAACTGCCAGCCTTCCGGTTAGCTGTCAAATGCTTTAGGCACTACGCTACCAGAGCTCCATAATTAAGCCCTAATCCTTGATATCTATGAATGTAAATTTGTTTGTAATTCTTTGCAGATATAATTAGTTAAATTAGCACGAAGTCATGATGGAAAAGTCCTAATCCCGTTTTGGTGATATTATTATCCAAGGGGAGAAGAGATGAAGAGCCAGATAGATGCAGAGAGAAGACGGCCATATGAAGAGAAAGGCCGGGACTCGAGTTAGGCTGCCTCAAGCCAAGGAACACTGGGGCTACAAGAAGTTGAAAGAGATCAGGAAGATCTCCCCCTAAAGTCTTTCAAGAGGCAAGACCCTGCTATCACCTGGAATTCAGACAACGAGCCTCCAGAATTGTCAGGGAAAACATTTCCGTTGTTTAAAATAATTTACTTTGTGATAATAATAATAATTATTTTACTGGATATTATTGTGTGAAATTTTGTCTAGTCCTCATAGTCTTCTCTAGACAAAGAGTACTGTATTCTAGATAGATATTCAATAATAAAACACAATTTTTAAAAAAGCCAGAAATCACAATAATTAAGGCAGTTTATAGTCATTAACTACATAATTATGAAACTAGGCATCTATTTAAAAAAATACAAAACTCAAGGTCTTTTAAAATAAAGATCAAGTAATATTTAAATAGAAGACCTGGAATAAAAATTTAGATATTTATTTCTTGTACTTAAACAATATAATTTAATCAAATTAGGTCATATGATGTTACTAATGATAGCTTATTCTGAATTTGGGAAACTATAATTATGAACTGTATTATTACTATTTTCATTTGTTTCTAGGCTTTCTTTTCAGTTGATAGAGTAAGAGAGCTCTCCTTTTGAAAACCTTTGTAATATTATATATGGTTGGAAGGTGAATAGAGATTGGTGCTAGATGACTACTAGATATGCAATCCTAACATATTTGTGTCTATGAACTTTGGACAACTCAAAGGTCATTGGTAATAGAATCCTTAATTTAATTGTTCAGCAGAATCCAGGACTTACATTAGTGTAAATAAAAACAATGGTATTAAAATTAATGTAGCAGATTTTCAAAAGATTGAGTTAGCACTGACTAATTCTTAAGCACTGACTATTAAGGCATTCTGTTTTGTTAAAAATAGTATTTTCTATTGCATTTCAGATGGAGAATTGCATAAGTTATTGCCAGGAATTTACCTCCTGGTAATGCTCATAAATAGCCTGGAGAAAGATTTCATAAATAAGTGGAGGACTCATAATTTCATCACCTCTCTTAGCACCATACATCCACTCATAAAACATTTAAAGAACTGAAATAGGCCAAGCAGTCTTAGGTTCTAGAGATATTACGAGTTGCTTTGCAGATTGAACCAGCTCATATACAGAGAGCAGGGATTAAGTACATAGACTCCAAAGCAAGACTGCTAGGCAAGTGTAACCCTGAGCAAGTGACTGACCCTCTCTCTGTGCTTATAAAATAAGGATATTGATAGTCCCCACTTAATGAGGTTGTGATGAGGTATAATATGTTGTTGTTGTTATTTGCCGTTGAGTCAGCCACGACTCACAGCGACCCCTCCTTGGGTTTCCGAGCCAGTATCACTACGGAAGTAGGATTGCTCAACCTTCCTTCTGAGGAGTGGCTGGTGGGTTTGAACCGCCAGCCTTCTGGTTAGCAGTCAAGTGCCTTAGGCACTATGCTACCAGAGCTCCTGAGGTATAATATAGTATGTGAAAAAAAGAGTTAAATCTGTGCTCATACAGGTAAGCTCTTATTTCCTTTCAGCAGTCTTCTTCCTTATCTACCTGCTTGACTGAGTACATGAAATTATGCTATCTTCAGTTTACTCTTTCTCCTAGATAGAAGTTTACCCACATGCTAACCTCTAGGTGTAAAATATCTTATCTCCTCACATCTTAGGCTTCATCTGAGTCCTTCTTATCAATATTTTTAAGATTCAATTAACGTATCATTTTTATTAAAGATGATTTCCCTGAACTCTTTTCCTAACTTAGAAACACTTCTATGCTCTGTGTCCACAATATTCTTGTTTTTATTTCTAGCAATGTATCTTAATACAGCATACTACTGAAAAAAATTGGCCACTGAAAACCATAAAAGTAGCAGTAAAACACTACTGATATATAGTGTTGGAAGATGAGACCCTCAGGTTGGAAGGCACTCAAAATATAACTGGGGAGGAGCTGCTCTCTGAAAGTAGAGCTGACTTTAATGACATGGGTGGAGTAAAGATTTTTGGACCTTCATTTGCTGATGTGGCACAATTCAAAATGAGTAGAAACAGCTGCAAACTTCCATTAATAATTGGAACATGGAATGTACAAAGTGTGAATCCAGGAAAAATGGACGTTTTCAAAAATGAAATTTGTATCCTAGACATTAGTGAGTTTGAAAGCACTAATATTGGCTAGTTTGAATTAGACTATCATATGTTCTACTATTTCAGGAATGACAAACTGAAAAGGAATGACATTGTATGTATCATCCAAAGAACATTTCAATATCTATCCTGAAGTACAATACTGTCAGTAATTCATTAACATCCATACACCTACAAAGAATACCAGGGGCTCTGGTAGCTTAGTGCCTAAGACACTTGACTGCTAACTAGAAGGCTGGAGGTTCAAACCCACCAGCCATTCCTTGGAAGGAAGATGGGACAATCTACTTCCGTAGTGATACTGTCTCGGAAATCCAAGGAGGGGTTGCTATGAGTCAGGTCCGACTCGACAGCACATAACAACAACAACAACAACAACAACAAAGATACCAGTTAATATGACCATTATTCAAATTTTCACACCAATCATTAAAACCAAAGATGAAGAAACTGAAGATTTTTATCAGCTTCTGCGATCAGAAATTGTTCAAATATGCAATCATGATGCACTGATAATTACTGGTGATCGGAGTGCAAAAGTTAGAAACTAAAAAGAAGCATCAGTTGTTTGAAAATATGTCTTTGGTGATAGAAACTACTCCAGAGATCTCATTATAGAAATTCACAAGACCAATGACTTATTCATTGAAAATATTTTTAAACAACATAAGCAGTGCCTATGTTTCAGACCTTGCTGTATGGAAAACACGGGAATCAGATCGTCTACATCTTCAGGAAGAGATGACAGGGATACTCAATGCCATCAGCCAAAACAAGGCCAGAGTCTGACCATGGAATGGACCATCAGTTGCTGTTATGCAAGATGAGTTGAAGAAACTTGAAAGGAGTCCACAAGAGCCAAAATACAAATTTGAGTCTAACCCACCTGAATATAGAGACCATCTGAAAAACATATTTAATGCATTGACCACCAATTACTGAAGACCAGAACAGTTGTGGGAAGACATCAAGGACATCATACATGAAAAAAGCAAAGATCATTAAAAAGACACCAAAAGAAAAAAAAAAAACCCAAACCTACTGCCATAGAGTGGATTTTAACTTGTAGAAACCCTACAAGACAGAGAAGACTGTTGTATAGGTTTCAGAGGCTGTAAATCTTTATGGAAGCACACTGTCTCACTTGTCTTCCACAGAGTGGCAGGTGGGTTTGGTTTGCCTCTGAAATCTTTAACAACTATGCCACCAGAGGTCCTTTAAAAAAGACAGAGAAGGCAGAAAAGACTAAAATGGATGTCACAAGACTCTGCAAATTGCTTTTCAACAGAAAGTAGTAAATGGAAGAAATGAAAAGATAAAAGTTTTAAAAGGGTAGTCGAACTGAAATAAAGTTTTATAACGAAATGTGCTAAGACTTCAAACTCAGTGTCATGGAGTCAATTCTGACTCACAGTGCCCCTCTTTGGGTTTCTGAGGTGGTTAAATCTTTATGGAAGTAGATTGCCCAGTCTTCCTTCTACAGACTGTCTGGTAAGTTTGAACCCCCAACCCTCTGGTTAGCAGTCAAATGCCTTAGGCACTATGCCACCAGAGTTCCTTGTGCTAAAGACCTAGCTAGATTTAGAAAATCAAAACATGCTCAGCATTTGTCGAGGTGAAAGAACTGAAGCAAAACTTCTACCTCGAATTGCAATTTTCAAGGATTCTATGGGCAAAATTCTCAACCAACACTGATGAAAGCAGCAGTCAAGAAATCAACGGACGTGTTGTATTGGACAAAACTACTGCAAGGGAGCTCATTAAAGTGTTAAACGGCAAAGATGTCATTTTAAAGACTAAAATGCCTCTGGTCCAAGCCATTGCCTTTTCCATTGTCTTATATGCATGTGAAAGCTGGACAAGGAATAAGGAAGATTGGGGAAGAGTTGGCATCTTTGAATCGTGGTATTGGCAAAGAATACTGAAAATACCGTAGAGTGCCAAAAGAGGGAAGAAATTTGTCCTGGAGAAAATGCAGCTTGAACGCTTCTTAAAAAAGAGAATGTTCAGACTTAGTCTTACCTGTTGTTGTTGTTATGTGCCATCGAGTCGGACCCGACTCATAGCAACCCCTCCTTGGGTTTCTGTGGCAGTATCACTACGGAAGTAGATTGCCCCATCTTCCTTCCGAGGAGTAGCTGGTGGGGTTGAACCACCAGCCTTCTGGTTAGCAGTCAAGTGCCTTAGGCACTACGCTACCAGAGCTCCCTACTCTTACCTAGTTTGTTCATTTTGTAAGAAGGGACCATTCCCTGGGGAAAGATGTCATGCTTGGTAAAGTAGAGGGTCAGTGAAGAAGGGGAAGACTCTCAACAAGATGGGTTTTCACAATGGCTGCAATGATGGGCTCAGTCATAGCAAGGATTGTGAGGATGGTGCAGGACCGGGTAGTGTTTAGTTCTGTTATACCCAAGGTCACGATGAGCCAGAGCTGACTTCAGAGCCCCTAACTACAACAGTTGTCCTTTAACAGTTCATATATGTTTATGCAGAAAGTCTCATGTTAATCAGCTGTCAGTTAGATGTTCCCTGTAAGTAAGCTACAACAATGGAAAGTCTCTAAGAGTATATAGTATTGGTACCATGGCCAGTGTTCCCAAACCATATGATTTACCTTTCAATGTTCTGAAGTCTAACAGGAACTTTTGGTATTACTCACATCAGAACTATCTTTACACACGGATCTTTGTCACATTGGTAAATATAGATAATTATTGCATCCTGTGAGTACTAGTGGTGAGAGTGTAACCAAAACAAAACAAAACTCATTGCCATCAAGTAGATTCCAACTCATAGTGGCCCACATTGAGTTTCTAAAGTGGTAAATCTTTATGGAAGTAGATTGCCCAGTCTTGCTTCCATGGAGTGGCTGGAGGGTATGAAGCACCAACCTTCTGGTTAGCAGTAAGATGCCTTAGGCACTGTACACCAGAGCTCCCTGGGGAGATGGTAGATTGGAATATTTTATCTAAAGTGAAAACAAGGGAAATTATGGAAATGAGAGTGCTAGTCAACCACATCATCAGAGAAAGAATAGTCTAGGCATTGAAGACAGCAAGTGCAAAGTCCCTGAGGCAAAAGTGTGATTAGTTCTTAGAAAAAACATAAAGGTGATCACTGGAGCTCAACGGGAGTAGAAGAGAATAGTAGAGAGGTCAGGAAGGTCAAGATATGTGTGGGCAGATTATAAATACAGTTTCTTAATATAAAAACGTTGGCTTTTATTCTGATTTGGGAAGCCACTTGCGTATTTTGAGTAAATCAGTGATATGACCTGAGGTATATATATATACATTTAATCATAAAATATTTAAAACAAAAACAAAGACTATCACTATGAACCCCCATGTGCCCATGACCTAGCTTTGAAAACTATCAACTAATGGTTAATCTTCTTTCTTTCTTTATTTTTTAAATTGTTTTACCTATTTCAAACCTGTGTTTTAATTAAAACAGACCTGAGTTATGTTTTAAAGACCACTGTGTTGTGTTGAGATGTTGTGTTGAGAAGAAGCTGTACAGACAACAAAGGAAGAAGGTAAGCTAGTTAGAAGGAAGGCTAACAGGTAAGAGATGGATGCCCTGGGTTAAGGTAGAGGTGTTTCTATTGATATAAATGCAATGCCATCAGGTGAAATAAATCAAGTCGTGGATATTATTGGAAAAAATATGGAATCTGGAACTATTTGTGATTTATTTTCTGTATCTAATATTGAGTCAAATTATAGATCAGAATGATGTGTGACTTTAGTATATATATAAATAAATAAAGTGACAGAATTTGAATAGATACTTTACTAAATATGAATCATAAGAAGAGAAGAAATTACTTGCTAGACACATTTTTTTTTTTTTTATCATCAAGTGAATTGAAGGAAAAGATATCCTGTTCTGCTATCATTTAATATATATGACATTCTCATGAGATAAACTGCAGGGTTTCTCATCACTGAGCAGGACTTAACACAAGATGCTATCATTTTGGATCTACTGTTCTGACAAATATAATCTTCCAATGCCCAGCTTAAGCTCTTGAAAACATTTCCTTCAGATTGAAAATATGCACTAATTCCTTTAGATGATAAAAATCTATCCTCTAAAATAGACAAACTTTGCTAATTCTTATATTTTAATTCAATTTAGCAAATATTAAGAACCTGATTATATGAATTAATGTATTACAGAGTTGAAGAGTAAAATGTAGACTATGACTTCATGAAGTGTAATGTCTTTTAGTATGAGACTAAAGCAACATTACAATAGAAAGCAATATTGAATTTAAGAGTTTTTTACAGAGTATTGACATACTTATGTACACTTTTGTAAAAAACTTAATTAATGGTGAAAAGTATGTTGTTGTTATTATTATATGCCGTCGAGGTGGACCTGACTCATAGTGACCCCTCCATGGGTTTCTGAGGCAGTATCACTACAGAAGTAGATTGCCAGTATAGCCCCTTAAATTTTTTTTAAAATACTCAAATCATATCCTATTTTCAGGAGTGAGTGAATGTGTATATTTATATAACAAGATAAATAAACTAGTTTTAATTAGTTTAAAAAGACAGACATATATTAGTTCAAACAAAACATACACAATGCAAAATGCAATGTATGTTTCCCAGACATTTACTTCTTTAGGATCACTGTGTTGATAATCACAATTCCCATATATTTACACTCCAATATTTGTCAGCATTCCAATATTTGTTGTATTCATCAATTGAATCTTCAAAATAATCTATTGGATTATGAATTATCTAGTTTTAAAGATAAAAATCAAGGCTTAACCAGCCTCATATCATAGAGTCAGTAGGAGAATTTAAACCCAGATCTGTACTTCTCTCTAAATTATCTGTAGATAAGCTCTTTAACCAACATGAAATATACTTAATTGGACAATCATTGCTTCTGTGACATTTCTGGTTCAGAAGGATTTATTGGTATACAGTACAGCAAATTCCCTGTTGAAATTGCTATTTCTATGACCAACCAATAGAGAAAGACATTGAAAAGCAGTAGAATTATTTTAGCCAGGGTACTCTTAATGAATGCATTATATGCTCTTATGTTTCTTTATTTCTCACCTAAGTTACTGACTGTTATCTATTTAGTAATTTATTCCAGTGATCAACATCTATTCTGTTAATCTAGTTTGCAATATCTTCTGTTTTCCTTCACTGGAACATCTGTATAATTGTCTGGCTCCTGTAATTTTTCATAAATTTTATACAGTTTCTGACTTATAAAGAAACAAGCAAACACACAGCCATTGAGTCAATTCTGACTCATAGTGACCCTACAGGACAGAGTAAACAGCTAATAGGGTTTCCAAGGCTGTAAATCTTTACAGAAACAGACTGCTGACCTTTCCTCAGTTAGCAGTCAAGCACTTTAACCACTAAACCACCAGGGATCCTTTCTAATGTTTGTTGTTGTTGTTAGGTGCCATTAAGTTGTTTCCGACTCATAGTGACCTTATGCACAACAGAAAACAATATTGCTTGGACCTGTTCCATCCTCAAAATCATTGTTGTGCTTGAGCCCATTGTTGCAGCCATGGTGTCAATTCATCTTCTAATTTTTATTAACGGCAAATTTTGAAAACTGATTTTTTAAGTTTAGTGTATTTTTTACAACTATAAACAAATTTCTTTTGTATAACTCTAAATTCTAAGCATGTCCACTCTTTCTTTCAAATTTCCTATAAATGTCCATGCCAATAATCTCCTTTTTTCTGTTTGATAGAATTAACTACAAAGCAATTATCTTTGTATTCCTTTTATGTTCTAATAGGTGAAACCATTAATGCAAGTCAAGAATTAACCAGCTGTTCTGATATTAATACAGTGACCAGTTAGTCGATGCCCACCATTTCTTTATTTCTTAGCATTTTGAAGTAAATTTCAATTCTCTCCATCTTAGAAATGAGTAATCATAAACTAAAAGAACATGACTTGTATATCTACAGAAATTATATACAGATACAAATATATAATTTTAATAAGTGGTACATTACAATGCATGTCAAAAAAACAAAAACAAACTCCCTTCCATCTAGTCAATTCTGACTCATAGTGACCACCCATTGGGTTTCTGGGCTGTAGATCTTTACAGAAGTAGATTGCCCAATCTTCCTTCCATGGATCAGTTAGTGGGCTTGAACTGCTAACCTTCTGGTTAGCACCCAAATGCCTTATCCCCATGCCATCAAAGCTCCTTACCATGCATATCAGACCCTCAAAATTAATACTCCTAACTATCAGATTAGATCTGTTTTATTTTTTCACTGAAATTCATAGTAAGAAATATACTTTATATCATGACCCAATGCAAATGCACATACATGCCTATTCATATACATGTATGTGTGTGTGTGTGTGTGTGTAAATAAGAGCCCGGGAGGTTTGTCATTTGCTGCTTACCTAAAGATTGGAAGATCAAACCTACTCAGCGATTCAGCAGAAGAAAAGATTTGGCAATCTGCTTTCATAAAGATTACAGCCAGGAAAACCTATGGAATGCTTCTACTTTTTAACACATAGGGTCACAATGAATCAGGGTTAGCCTCAATGGCAGCTAGCAGCAGCAACAACTATAATATATATGTTGTATATGTGTATATATAACTGAGAAAAGTTCCACAAATTTACCCTTGCATTGACTTCTAATATTTTTCTCCTTTATAAATTTCTCTTCTTTCGGGGGGTATCCTATTTGATACAATTGTATGTCATTTATAAAAATACTCATCATGACCCAGTTAATTGATTTCATGACTCACTGGTGGTGACCCATCCTTTGGAAAATATGACCTAAATGATATCATCTCCAAGCCAATTCTGTGCCCTGCATTAGGATCATTCACCTGACTAGGGAGTCTTTGGTAACCTTCCACAGTGATATCACCGTTTCACTTCCTTACTGAAATCTCCTTTTCTATTGTATCTTTATCCATATATAGAGAGAGCTATATACGGAATATAATTTATACACATGTCCTTTTAGACAACTTTATTCTTAGGAGAAATGTATATGCTTCTATATACTTACTTCAGATAATAATTTGTACATCACAATGTGTGATACTATTTAAATTACTGCGTTTAGCTACTTGTGTTAGAATGCTGGTTTCAGTGTGTTTGTTTTTCATTTATTCAGCCAACATGTTCTGAGCATCTAACATTTCTAGGCACTCTACATGAGGGCAATGCCTTGGCTCTCAGTGAACTCACCTGCTATAATGTGCACATTGTTTTAGAGACAACTGGGAATATAAGCCTCCTTCCATAACCATTTCAATATTGAATACAATGAAAAATCCTATGCTAACATATCTGCTTGCTTTTCTCTATTTCACAAATGCTGGCTGTATGTTAAAGAGTTCATTTCAAAACTCAGAAATGACTTTAAACATATCTTGAGTATTTGTGGCAAATAATAAGAATGAAAAAGAGAAAAATATATGCTTCTTACCATGACAACTTGGTAGGGCTCTATTCCATCCAGGTCTTCCATCATCTCCCATAATACAGGTGAGTGTTGAATAACCCTGAAGGACGTAGCCTGCATCACAATAATAGGTCACTGTTGACCCTAATTTATAATCCATTCCAAGTCTGGTACCATTCATTATATTGCCAGGATCAAAGCAGGACTCTCGGAGTTTTGCTGTAAAAGGGTAATCATATGAAATAAATTCCTTTGAATTACTATTTTTTATGAAATGTCTAAGACATATTCATTTCTTCCTTCAAAAGGAGAGGAAAGTGCCCTTTCTGTTTCTGTATTGGGGCACAAAGTATAAACTAGCTCTTAACCATATCTGAAATCTTGATAGTTCATGTTGATATCTAGGAGAAAAAAAAATCATAGTATGTAATCTTATTAAAATTAGTATGTAATACAGTCAAACATATGATTTTTAAATTTATTACTTTAAATTAATATGTGCTATAATCCATGGATAAGTATTTTTCAATGAAATATTTGAAAAAAAAGCAGGATCCTTTCTAACATTTATTTATTTTGAGTAAGAGCAACCTAAATTATCTTAGGATTCACAACATAAAATGGTGGCTCTGATAGAGTCTGAGGCCAGAACTCCATTTTGAATCAGAAGCAACTTGTGCACTGAGAACACAGGCTATCATTTCTGTAACTCCCCACAGTACCCAGAGTAAATTATCTGGTAAGTAACTTCAGAGGAGAATGTGATTTTGCTTGCTTAAGCAATTGCTTACTTAAGAATACACAGTGCTCAGAAAACTGGGTCCAAAATAATTATCAGAACAGATGCTTATTCAAGGTAAACTTTAAAATTACGTATGTCCTCCACGCCTCATGCAAAGAGGATCTCATGACTGATTAGAAGGTAAATGAATCCAATTTAGTGACTACTTTGTGACTATGAGAAAACAATTTTAGAAATGTATGTAATTTCCCACCCATCAGATGTACCCTCACACAATTTTATAACCATTACCTAACTGTCAACCAATCACTGAATTTTTATTGAAGTTTCTTATATATAATTTTTTTTTTTTTTTATTAGGATTTGGGTGACGATTTACAGAGTAAATTCACTTTTCATGCAGCAGTTCACATATACTTTGTCTCATGTCATTGACCAAAATTTACAATGCAGTAGCTCCCCTCCCACTTCCTCCCCA
>NW_006922117.1:1101997-1108830 GCF_000298275.1 Orycteropus afer afer | reverse complement strand
ATTATCTTCTGTGTCTGTGTTAATTGGTTTCCCTTTTCTTTGTTGAAGAGGGTCTGTGCAATCCTTCTGCCTAGTCCACCATCTTGCCGGAACCCTTTATATTTTCTTTAAAAAATCTCTGAACCTTCTCTTCCTTGGATCCTCTGGAAATTTTGATTCCCAATTTGTAAGATGTCTTGCCTCTCAATAATTAGCTCTTTATTTTTCATTTAAACCAGACTCCGCCATTTTTTTTTTTTATGACAATTAAAAGAACTTCCCCACAAATGGGGGTCACTATGAGTCAGATCAACTTGATAGCAATGGGTTTTGGTATTTGTGGGTTTTTCTCCTCCCAAATAATGTATAGTAGCATCCCATGTTACTGAACTTAGAAATGACAACATTGCCTAAATTGAGCTCAGTCCACTTCACCACAACAAGGAAAGTGAAGGATCTTTTCTGCACTGCAATCATTTCTCTTAACCTAATCTATTTCTTCTAATCAGGCCCCACATCAGGGGGCTGCCCTTATAAAAGAGCAACAAAATCTTCTTAAAATCTAACCATGGACTTTTCAGACACACAGACTATGTCAAAGCAAAATATTTTTAATACAGAGAAAGACAAAATGAAAAACAGAGTTCACTCACAACAAATAAAAGCTTTCTCAGCTTGCAGATAGTGAATGAAAGAGAATAACAGAATATTTTGAAAAAGTGTCCAAAACCAAAAAAACAAATTCATTGCCGTTGAATTGGATCCGACTCATAGCAACCCCTCCTTGGGTTTCCGAGGTAGTATCACTATGGAAGTAGATTGCTCAACTTTCCTTCCAAGGAGTGGCTGAGGGGTTTGAACTGCCAGCCTTCTCGTTAGCAGTGAAATACCTTAGGCACTAGGCCACCAGACCTCCATTGAAAAATTGTAGAGAGATTAAAAAGATTTTGTAGGGTAGTCACTAGACATGTCTTTGTTAACTGATTTGGGTAAAACACAGAGATGATATCCAGTTTGTTATTATTATGTTGTTGTTGTTGTTGTTATTTGCCGTCAAGTCGGCCCCGACTCATAGCGACCCCTCCTTGGGTTTCCGAGGCAGTATCACTACAGAAGTAGGATTGCCCAACCTTCCTTCCGAGGAGTGGCTGGTGGATTTGAACCGCCAGCCTTCTGGTTAGCAGTCAAGTGCCTTAGGCACTATGCTACCAGAGCTCCTATAGGATATTTAAAATAAAAAAGAAAATTAAAATTTAAAGCCATCTCAAATTCAGGATAACAACTTGTGGTGATTTTCTACATTAGAATTTATCTTATGCTAATGAGAAGTCAGGAGGTAGGTGTATCTCTAAGTATGAGTTGGAGGACCACTGAATGTAAGTCATCATTATGTTTGTGTTTGGCTAATGCAGAACTTATATTAAAATCTGATTAATTGTAACAGTAAGAATATTTATTGTCCATTCATAAAAGTTTGCCAAAAATTTAAAGTACTCAAGTTTTAGAAGAACTCATGAGTATTTTGTGCTTTCAGAAGAACTTATATAATTTTTTTAAATTATATATTATTGTATTTTCAGTCAAAATATACAGAACAAGCTAGATTCCTATTTGAAAATTTGTACATAAATTGTTCCATGGCATTAATTAAATTTTTCACAATGTGTTGACATAATTACATCTAGAAATTTTAAAAACACCTGCAGAATCTTTATGTAAAGGTTTAGTTAGTAGATGGAAAGGTGATTTTATTTTTTGAATAAAAATTCTCTATTGATTTGAGACAGACAAGATATTACTGTTTTTGATGAATAACTAGTTTTGTTTCCTTAATTATAGTTTGCTTTTTGAATAGATCCTAGGTAAAGAAGTCCCTTGCCTATTATTCTCCAAATAAAATGTATCAGGGGCTGTCTGTTACCTCTAATATATATATTTTTTAATTTCCTCTTTAATTTTATATATAGATATAATCGGCAGAAACATATATGTATTACATACTATACACTATATATTATATTATACATGAAATTATACACTATACACATTTTACATATTATATAAAATATGTCTAACATATGGCTTTTACTTAATGATCTACTAAAAGTATTATTTAGAATGAGTCAGGATTAAAGAACTAATTTTTCAGTGGTAAGAGAAAACTACATCCTTAAGTCTCTGTATATGACTTACATTACAAATGCTATCTATAGCTTCTATTTATATGTCAGTTCATTTTGAGCGTGCACAATTTATCTTGAAAATTCTAATATGTTTGTCTATGGTACTTATAAACCTCAGGATGATCTCAGTTTATTAACTTTAAGACACGAGACAATTTGAGGATAAAGCCTTTCTTCATTGGGCTTAGTTGGGAGGAATAGGCACAGGAAATAGGGAAGAAAAGTAAGCCTCCGGAGACCCTGAAGTGGGCAATAGGATTTTTCCAGTTAATTAATTGGGATGGATTTGCGGAGTGTCAAGAATTCAGTACAAACATCCTAAAGTAATACCTTCTAGACAATAAAAATAAGACTTCACATGGGACTGCGAATAAGTGCGCGCACTTAACGTAGAGGTGGAGTGGCTAAGGAGGGTGGGTCGTAGTTACAGAGACATGAAGAATGATGTAGTTCGTGGAACGAGTATGCATTTGTCTCTGTGTTTATTCCTACATTTTCCTTAGCTTTTACTCTTAATGGTAACAATAATTTATGCAGTCTTGTGCACCGTATTTAAGTGATTTTTTTTTTCTCATTTCCAGCTTTTGTAAAATAGAGATAGTGATAAACCAGACCCACTGCCATCGCGAGTTGATTCTCATTCACAGTGACCCCCTTTGAGTTTTCAAGGCTGTAAATATTTATGGAATTAGATTACTTCATCTTCAGCTGGTGAGTTTGAACTGCTGACCTTCTGGTTAGCAGCCAAATGTCTTACCCACTACGCCACCAGAAACTTATAAAACTGTCAATATATTTTATTGCATTTATAAGTAGGTCTGCTTATTTGGAGGACAAAAGTGATGCATTAAAAAGGGCTAAAACTGTACCTAGAATACAGTCAGTGAATAAAAAATTATTAATATTATAATTTTCCTTTCTTTTAATTTTGCATCTGTAGCTTGATTCCCACAGTAATATAAAGCTTAAGCTTAGGTTTGGAAACAGGTACAGACATAGATCCTCCTGAGATATGGCAAATAATTTTTATCTAACCAAACAAAACCAAACTTAAGTGCTTAATTACATGGATTTTGTAATGAGTCGGGGCCGACTCGACGGCACATAACAACAACAACAACAACAGGAGTCCTTAGGGGTGCAAACAATTAAGTGTTCAGCTGCCAACTGAAAGGTTGGTGGGTCAAGTCTGCCCACGGCAACTCAGAACTAAAACCTAGCAATCTACTTCAAATGGTTTCAAAAGCATTGGAAATCTCAGCACAGTTCTACTCTGAGAAATATAGGGCTGTCATGAGTTGGAATTGATTTGATGGCAATTGGTTTTCTGTTTTTGCTTAGTAATAGCTACCTGGAATGCTGAGGGATATCATTGCTGATGTCAGACGGATCTTGGTTGAAGACAAATAATGTCAGAAAGATGTTTACCTGTGTTTTATTGACTATGTAAAGGCATTTGACTGTGTGGATCATAACAAATTATGGATAACATTGTAAAGAAAAACAATTCCAGAACACTTAATTGTACTCATGAGGAACCTGTATATATAACAAAAAGCAGTCATTGAAACAGAATAAAGGTATACACTATGGCTTAAAATCTGGAAAGGTGTGTGCCAGGGCTGTATTCTTTCATAATACTTATCCAATCTGTATGCTGTGCAAATAATCTGAGAAGCTGGACTATATAAGAAGAACACAGCATCAGGATTGGAGGAATATTCATCAACCTGTAATATGCAGATGATACAACCTTGCTTGTTGCAAGAGAAGACATGAAGCACTTACTGATTAAGCTCATAGTCTGCAGTATGGATTACATCTCAACATAAAGAAAACAAAAATCCTCACAACTGCACCAATAAGAAAATCATGACAAATAGAGAAAAAACAGAAGTTGTCAAAGATTTAAATTTGTTGGATCCACAATCAATGGCCATGGAAGCCAAACAGTCAAGAAATCAAGGGACACCTTACATTGGGCAAATCTGCTGCAGAAGATATTTTAAAGTGTTAAAGAAGAAAGATGCCACTTTAAAGATTAAGGTGTGGTGGCTGACAATGCGTAAGGAAGACCACAGAAGAACTGAAGCATTTCAGTTCTGGTGTTGGCAAAGAATATTTAATGTACCAGGGACTGCTATAAGAATGAACAGATCTGCCTTGGAGGAAGTACAGCCAAAATGCTCCTTGAAATCCAAGATGGAAAGACTTTGCATCTTGTACTTTGGGCATGTCATCAGAAAGGACCAATCCCTGAAGAAGGGCATCATGGTTGGTAGAGGGTCAGTAAAAAAGAGGGAACCCATCAATGAAGTGGATTGACATAGAGGCTGCAATGATGGGCTCAAGCACAGCTACAGTTGTGAGGTTGGCACAGGATGGAGCAGTGTTTTGTTCTGTTTGCATGAGGTCGCTGTGAGTTGAAAATGACTTGACAGTACCTGAGAAAAACATCGAATGTTATGCAGAGATAGGATTCTGATGCCATGTTCAATCTGCATAACAGAAAATGCTGTGATCAATCACCGCCATATGCTGTGAGTATGGTAGAGAATATCCTTGGCACTCTTCCTGAGTCTAACACTCTAGAGACCTTTAGAAATCTTTTAGCAGATGCCAATCCACAAAAGAGAAGGAAGGTTGGGCAATCAATCTACTTCCATAGTGATACCGCCTTGGAAATCCATGGAAGCTTCGCTGTGAGTCGGGTCCAACTCTATGGCAAATAACAAAAATCCACAAGAGAACCTTCTTCTTCTTCTTTTTTTTTTGCAGCCCTTCTTTCTCCCATGATTGTTCTCTCCAAGGAGTGTACCTACCTCAGGTAAATGTTCAACTCATATGCCTGTCTATTGCTTGGCTGGAAACCACAAGCATGGGTTCAATTACAGACCTGAAGGGCAGCTAAAGGCTATAGTCTCAGGTGTTCAACCAGGCTCTATTGGACCAGCAAACCAGGTCCCCCCCCCTTTTGTTTTCTCCAAATGATTTTGAGTTTTGTTCCACATTGTTCTCCCTCTCTATCCAGGATCTCCTACATAGTTCCCCTTCCAAGTCATTGACAGTAGTAGCCAGGCACCATCTAGTTCTTCTGGTCTCATAGTCATATAGGCTGCAGATCAGATGGTGTACCAGTCGCTAGGACTAATTGTTTCCATGAATTTTTGGTTTTCTTCATTCTTCTTTGCTCTGGATGAGAAGAGACCTATCTTTGCATCTAGATGGCAGCTTGCAAAACTTTTAAGATCCCATTAGCTACTCCAAAGTAGTAGGTGGAACAATGTTTTGTATAGTATGTTATGCCAATTGAGCTCGATGTCCCCTGCGACTCTGGTCCCAAGCCCACAGGTTCAACTACTCCGTCCCTCTGGGTAGCTGGCTGTGACCAAGCAATGACTACAACCTTGCCCCTTGTCAGCTCTCCTGTACACCTGGGAATTCAGATCATACCCATAAACTATAGGACCATTGTCTGCCAACCCTAAACCTGTTCTTTTGTACTCTCCCTTCTTCATAGACATACCTAATAATTCAGCCTGTCCACCCATCAATCCACCCGTATGTCCATGT
The DNA here is from genome assembly GCF_000298275.1 of Orycteropus afer afer. Lineage (NCBI taxonomy): Eukaryota > Metazoa > Chordata > Mammalia > Tubulidentata > Orycteropodidae > Orycteropus > Orycteropus afer. The sequence goes on along the minus strand of NW_006922117.1, from coordinate 1,103,095 downwards.
TTGCCTTCACTGACAACGCAGTACTGTATGTGCACAAGGGTTCATCTTTGGTGTCTGTACCTCCCGCATATCTCTATGTCTTTCTATTCCTCAATGCCACTATATTGATCACTCACATTTGGTACATTGCCCTTCTCTTCACCCACATCAATACTTTATCTAACAGTGTTACCTTCCCTCCACTCCCACCCCTGGTAACCAACAAGGAAAAAGTCCTTCCATAGATAAATCTTTGCTTGACTTTTATAACAATGGAATAATTCCAATGTTTTAAATTTGTCCTTTTGTGATTGACTTATTTCACTCAGCATAATGTTCATCCATGTTATTCAGTGTTTTGCAGATTCTACATTATTCTTTAGAGTTGCGTAGTATTCCATTGTGTGTATGTACCATAGTTTGGTTATCCATTCCTCAGTTGATGGACACCTATGTTGTTTCCATCTTTTGGCTATTGTAAATAGTGCTGCTATGAACATGGGTGTGCATATGTCTGTTCTTGTCATGGCTCTCACTTCTTCAGGATGTATACCTAGTAATGGAAGAGCTGGGTCAAATGGTATTTCTAATTCTAACTTTTGAAGGAATCGCCATACTCCTTTCCACAGTGGTAGTACCATTTTACAGTCCCACCAGCAGTGTTTGAGAATCCCAATCTCTCCACATCCTCACCAGAATTTGTTATTTTCTGTCTCATTGAATTTTGCTACTAGTGCTGGAGCAAGATGGTATCTCAATGTTGTTTTGATTTGCATCTCTCTAATAGCTAATGATCATGAGCGTTTCTTCATATGTTTGTTGGCCACCTGAATATCCTCCTTTGTGAAGTGTCTATTCATGTCTTCTGCCCATTTTTTAATTGGATTGTTTGTCTTTTTGTTATTGAGGTATTGGAGTTTTGTTTAAATTCTAAAGATAAATCCTTTGTCAGATATGTCACTACCAAATATTTTTTTCCCAATCTGTAGGTTCTCTTTTGGGAAAGTCTTTAGAAAGACATAAAAATTTAATTTTTAGAAGGTCCCAATCTTCTGGTTTCTTTTCTGCTGTTTGTGCATTTTGAGTTATGCTTGATAGTCTATTTATGCCATATATTGT
>NW_006922117.1:1099934-1101047 GCF_000298275.1 Orycteropus afer afer | reverse complement strand
CCTGGCTAGGACTTCCAGTACAATGTTGAATAGAAGTGGTGATAGTGGGCATCCTTGTCTGGTTCCTGTTCTCAAGAGGAATGGTTTCAGTCTCTATTGAGAACAATGTTGGCTATTGGTTTTACATAGACACCCTTTATTATGTTGAAGAATGTCTCTTCTATTCCTATTTTGCTGAGAGTTTTGATCAGGAATGGGTGTTGGATTTTATCAAGTGTCATTTCTTCATCAATTGATATGATCATGTGGTTCTTCTCCTTTGTTTTATTTATGTGGTAGATGACATTGATTGTTTTTCTAATGTTGAATCATCCTTGCATAGCTGATATGAACCCCACTTGGTCATGATGAATGATTTTCTTGATATGTTGTTGGAGTTTATTGGCTAGGATTTTGTTGAATATTTTTGCATCTATATTATGAGGGATATTGGTCTGTAGTTTTCCTTTAAAGTGGTGTCTTTGCCTGGATTTGGTATCAAGGCTATGCTTGCTTCATAAAACGAGTTAGGAAGATTCCATCCTTTTCTATTTTTTCGAATAGTTTGAGTAGGCTTGGTGTCAGCTCTTCTCTGAATATTTGGTAGAATTCTCCAGTGAAACCATCTGGGCCAGGAATTTTTTTAGTTGGTAATTTTTTGATGACCTTTCAATTTCTTCTTTTTGATGGACCTGTGCAATTTTTCCACATCAGTCTGTGTTAGTTTAGGTAAGTGGTGTGTGTCTAGAAATCTGTTCATTTCTTCCAGAGTTTCAAATTTGTTGGAGTACAGTTCTTCATAGTATCCTGATATTGTCCTTTTTATTTCCGTTAGTTCTGTTGTGATGTCACACATTTCGGTTCTTATTCATGTTATTGTATTCTTTCCCTCTTCCTTTGTTAAATTTGCCAGAGGTTTGTCAATTTTATTGATCTTTTCAAAAAACCAACTTCAGGTCTTGTTGATTTTTTCTATTGCCCTTCTATTTTCTGTTTCATTGATTTCTGCGTAAATCTTGATTATTTCCTTTCTTCTGGTGACTGTGGGATTTTCTTGCTCTTCCTTTTCTAGTTGTTGGAGATATTGGTTTAAAGTGTTGATTTTGGCTCTTTCTTCTTTTTTGATGTGTGCAT
>NW_006922117.1:1092346-1098283 GCF_000298275.1 Orycteropus afer afer | reverse complement strand
TTTTTTTTTTTTCTGATTGGTCCCTTTCCAAAGAAGTATTCAGGTATTTGTCTTCATTCTCATTAATTCTGTCTTCCATTGCATCAATTCTACTCCTTTGTCCTTCCAAAGTGTTATCTATTTCTGACAATTTAGCATTAATCTTCTGGATTTCTGTCTGTAGATTTAGAATCACTTCTAATTTTTCATTTATCTTGTCATTTTGTTCTTGTATTTTCTTCCAAAATTCTTCTAAGGTGTTTTCTTTGGTCTGTCTCTCAATCCTTTGAAGACACCTAAATATAATTCTTTTGAATTCCTTATCAGGGAGTTCCAATGCTGCTTATTCCTCAGAGATGTATCTGGGTCTGTATCCTGTTCCCTTGTTTCTACCACTTTATCTTGCTTTTTTGTGTGGACTGTGATGGTCTGTTGTCTCTGAGACATTGTGGTGTTTTATTTAGATCTCTGTTAAATGTTTGTGAACAGCAGCCAAGTGTGATTCAGGCTCTTCTTGGTGGTTTTTTATCATTGGCCCATTGGTGGAAAAGGGAGTGGTGGCTATCACTCAGTAAGTGAAGTGCCAAAAGTTGTGGGTGTAGTTGTATCTTATGGGGACTGTTGCTGTCTTCCACTCAGTTAGACAAAATTTACAATTACAATTGAATAACCATAAAAAACTAAAAGCACATGGACAAAAAATACACCATGTAATCACATAGGAACAGTAACCAAAAAAAGAAAAAAGGGAAAAAAGAAGAAGAAAAAAACAAGAAAACCTGCAATATCTGGGGATAGGGCACTAAGAGAAAAGGTAGTGAAGGAGAATAATGAATAAAAAATGGGGGAAATGCAAAATAAAACAAGGAATGAGGTTAACTATGAGAAAAAAGAGAAAAAAGGAGGAAAAAGGAATTTAAATAATAATAATAATAAAAAAAATTAACCAGCAACAGGGAAAAGGAAAAAAAGCTGTAAACTAGGACCTGGGAGGAAAAGAATAAAGAATAATAGTAAAAAGGACAAAAGTATAAATAATAATAGTAGTTTTAAAAGCGACAAATGCAAGCAAACTAAACACCAGAGAAAAGAAAGAAAAAAAGAAAAAAAAAATTGGTGGAGGACAGGGCAGAACACCCAGGCTCTGTCCGAGCACACAGACTGGGTTGGAGTTCTTGTGGGCCCAGAAGGTGGGTGGGAGTGGGGAATGGCTGCACCTCCATTCACCAAGCAGGTGTGGGGTATAAGATTAACAAGAGGAATGTTGTACCTTTTTAGTCGTGCAGGTCCGGAGTGCCCTTGGGGTTACTGGCAAGCAGAACCTGTTCTTAAGCCCCTGGAAATGGTAGGGTGCTGTCTCTTTAAATATCCAAAATGGTCAAGCAGTTTGTAAACATTCAAAATGGCAGCATCCTCCGGAAAGGCAAAAGTCCACAGCTCAGCCCATCTTTCTCTTCACCGTTGCTTCCCCTTTTATTCCCCAGTCACCAGAGCAGTCCTCCATGCAGTCCCTGGCTAGCAGGACTGATTTTTAGGTTAATTCTTAGGTCCTACCCCCACTTAGGAATCTTCAAGTTATCTGTGCCATCAGGATTGCTCAGGATCACTGCCAGACCACACCTCCATATGTCTCCTTTTCTGGTATTTTCATGCAAATTCTTCTGTGTCTGTGTTAATTGGTTTCCTTTTCCTTTGGTGAAGAAGGTCTGTGTAGTCTTTCTGCCTATTCCACCATCTTGTAATCGAAGACCTCAGAACCTTTTTGTTAACACTTTATGTTTATTTTTCATTATAAGCTTACCAAGGAGTCCTGGTGCTGCAATGGTTAAAGCACTTGATGACTAACCAAAAACTAGTAGGAGCTCTGGTAGCATAATGCCTATGGCATTTGACTGCTAACCAGAAGGCTGGCGGTTCAAAGCTACCAGCCACTCCTTGGAAGGAAGGTTGGACAATCTACTTCAGTAGTCATACTGCCTCAGCAACCCAAGGAGGGGTTGCTATGAGTTGGGTCCGACTTGACAGCACACAACAACAACAACAGTAATTCAAACCCACCCATTGCCCCATGAGAGAAAAGAGCTACTGATCTGCCTCCATAATGATTGCAGCCTAGGAACTCCACAAGGCAATTCTACTCTGTCCTATGAGGTCTCCTTGAGTCAGAATCCACTCAAAGGCACACAAAAACAACATAAGCCTTCCATCTTATAAGTAGGTATTGTTAATAAACCATATTCTCATTTATGTGGGGTTGGGGATTTATGAATTTCTGAGGTCTCTTGCTTTTCAAATATTTCATGATTCTAACTGTGACATGATTTTTAAAAAGGAAATACATCCTCAAACTACTCAAAAGTAATCAAGAAATAATTATTAATCAATTACTATGTGTGGGCACTATTCTATGTACTCAGTGTATATTAATAAGGAATAGAGAAGGTTACTGGTCTTAAGAAGATTATTGTTGTTGTTGTTTGCCGTTGAGTCGGCCCCCACTTATAGTGTACTATATTTATAGGGGGCTATGAAATGAGTGAGGATGCACATAGGAAATAAATGAATATCAGTTAGTGATAAGATTATTAGATAGAAAGCAAAAAAATTGAAATTACAGGTATAGAAAAAGCAGAAAGAATAAAAAAGATAAAATAAGACATCCAGAAACAAATAAATATAAATATACATAATAAACAGAGGAGCTCTGGTAGCTTAGTGCCTAAGGCACTCCTCAGAAGATGGGGCAATCTACTTCCATAGTGATACTGCCTTGGAAACCCAAGGAGGGGTCTCTATGAGTCAGGTCCGACTCAACGGCGCATAACAACAACAACAAAGTAAACAGATGAGAAAACCAGAAAACTAACAATTTGCATGCACCAAGAAACAGATTTTCAAAATATTTTTCAAAAGTTCAAAATTTTAATGAGAAAAAAAGGATTGTAGCTCATGTAAATTCAACTATTTGCAATAGGGAAATTTGCTGCAAAAAACTCTTTAAAATGTTAAGGAGTAAAGATGTTATTTTGAAGACTGAGGTGTACCTGACCCAAACCAAAGTCTTTTCAAAAGCCTCATGACATTTGAAAGCTGGACAATGAATAAGAAAAACTGAAGAAGAATTGATGCATTAGAATTGGGGTGTTATTTAAGAACACTGAAAATACTGTGGACTGCCAGAACAATAGAAAAATCTGTCTTGGAAGTACAGCCCAAATGCTCTTTAGAAGCGAAAATGGCTGGGCTTCATCTCAATGTACTCTAGTCATGTTTTTAGAAGGGATCAGTCCCTGGGGAAGGATTTTGTGGTGTATAAATTAGAGAGTCAATAAAAAAAAGAGGAAAATCCTCATAAGATGAATTGACACAGTATCTGTAAGTATAGGCTCAAGCAAAGCAAAAATTGTGAGAATGGTGCAAAGTCGGCAGTGTTTCATTCTGTTGTACAAAAGTCGCTATGAGTTGGAACCAGCATGATGGCATCTAACAGCAACACTTTAGATCAAGCACATTAAAAAAAATTGAGGCTATAAATATTTGAAAAACATGATTAGGTAACTTAGTTTAATAAACATATATAAAAATCTGAACCATCAATAAGAAACAAAAAAAACAAACAAACACCAAACTCACTGCCACAGAGTTGATTCTGAGTATGTGATAAGAAATGCTTACTGTTGCATGCTATTGAGATTTTTGTGGTTGTTTATTATGGAGCAAAAGCTGACACTGAGAACAAGACTAGTTCAGTTTGTCTGCCTAAGGCACTTGACTGCTAACCAGAAGGCTGGCGGTTCAAACCCACCAGCCACTCCTTGGAAGGAAGATGGGGCAATCTACTTCCATAGTGATACTGCCTCGGAAACCCAAGGAGGGGTCGCTATGAGTCGGGTCCGACTCCAAGGCATATAATAACACAACAACATATACCACTTCTTAAAGAAACTGAAGTGGTCATTTAAGGAACATTTCTAGCTTAAAAAGCTCACATTAGAAACAATATTTCAAAATTAATAAGCACTTGATGACTAACCAAAAACTAGTAGGAGCTACTAGACAAGAAATGTCCTTGGGTAGTAGAAACGGTTAACAGGCTTAACTGCTAACCAGAATGTTGGGAGTTTGAATCCACTCATGACAATTTGGAAGAGAAGTCTGGTGATCAACTTCTGAGAAATCAACCTTCAAAACTATGCCAAACACATTCTGTTCTGACACACACAGGTTACCAGGAGTTGGAGTTGACTCAGTGGCAAACTTTTTTTTTTTTTAAACATTCAAGAAGTTAGGGGGGAAAAAAAAGCAAAACTAAAAGAAATAGTAGGAAAGAAATTATACATTTATGAGAGAAAATGTTAAACAACCTTAAGAATAAAATGATGCAGCAGCAAATAAAGAGGATACCATGAATAATTTTATATCAAAAAAGTTGAAAATTTGATTGTAAATAATAATTTTTTATAAAAGCTTTTAAAATGTATAAAATGAAACAGAAAATCTAAATGTGTTTACAACTGCTAAATTCTGCTACTTGAAATCAGCAGTTCAGCAAGTTTTCTAGGGGAATTCTATCAAATATTTAAAACCAAGAATATTACTATATACAAACTATTGTAGATATGAGAAAAGTAAGAAAGTTCCCAAACTTAGGTAGTTAGTATATTCTTGACACCAAACTCAGACAAAAAGAGTATAAGAAAGAAAGATTACAGACTAATTTCATTGTAACCGATCTATAATTTTTGTAATGATGGCAATGAATCTATGGTAATAATTAACAGAATTATCAAAATATTAACTGAGATATGTGAATTAAAATCAGAATGAATATTAAAAACAAGACATGATGAACAAACTGGTTTTATCACTTGAATGTGCAGATAATTCAATGTTAGAAAGTCTATAATATAATATAAAACAGGAGCTTCTCATAGGAAATCATGCAATTATTTTCAATAGTGGACACAAAACAGTTGATAAAATTCAATCCCATTCATTATCAAAGAATGTGTCTTAAACTATAGGGAACTAGTAGTAAAACAGAGGGAACTTCCCATAATCAATAAAACATATTTCTGTTGTTGTTGTTGCTATGTGCCGTGGAGTCGGACAGACTCATAGCGACCCCTCCTTGGGTTTCCGAGGCAGTATCACTAAGGAAGTAGATTGCCCCATCTTCCTTCCGAGGAGTGGCTGGTGGGGTTGAACTGAAAGTATATTTCTAGGAAGCTAAAAACACTGAGTAAGAATTCAGAGTCTGGATTCTATTACTTGAATCAAGTTATAGTTCTGCCATATGGCCTTAGGCAAATTACTTAAACTTGCTGTGCCAAAATTTTTTCACTTTTAGAGGTAAATAAATTTTTATATGTAGATTACTGTGAAATGCACCTGGAAAACAGCAAGCGAGAAAAATGTTAGCCCTTATTAACCTGGGCCCCAGCCAATAATAAATATTACACTAAGGTGAAATGTTAGATGCATTTCCTTTAAAATCTGCAATGACACAAGGATGAAGGCTTTTAAAGCTTCTGTTTGAAATGATATTGAAATTTTTAGCCAGAGCATTAAGCCAAATGAAATATATTCACACTAGCTAAAAACCACATTGTTGCTATTTGTGGATAATATTATCTATTTAGAAAATCTGAAGATTCTACAGAAAATTATGAATACTCATGATAGAGTTAAGGAAGTTTGTCAAATATACTTTGCTGTTGTTTGGTGTCATCGAGCCATTTCCGACTCATAGGGACCCTATGCACAGCAGAACGAAACACTACCCAATCCCATGCCAGATCCATGATCCTTGCTATACTTGAGCCCATCATTGCACCACCATGTAAATCCATCTCGTTGAAAGCCTTCCCCTCTTTTGTCGACCCTCCACCTTACCAAGCATGACATCCTTCTCCAGGGAATGGCCCCTTTGGACAACATGACCAAAGTAGGTGAGAG
>NW_006922117.1:1091383-1091885 GCF_000298275.1 Orycteropus afer afer | reverse complement strand
TATTTTTCAATCTTCATCAGTAAATAACTCAAGTTATCCTCATTTTCAGCAAGCAAAATTGTGTTGTCAGCGTATCACAGGTTGTTACTGATTCTTCCACCAATCTTGATGCCATGTTTTTCTTCATATAGTCCAGCTTCTCAGATTATTGCTCAGCATATAGATTGAATAAGGATACAACCCTGATATACCCCCTTCTTGATATTACACCATGCAGTGTCCCCTTGTTTGATTCAATGTACAGGTTTCTCACAAGTACAATTAAGTATTTGGGAATTCCCATTCTTCTCAATGTTATCCACAATTTGTTATGATCGACACAATCAAACACTTTTGCATCCTCAATAAAATGTAAGTAAACTTCTTTCTGGTATTCTTTGCTTTGAGCCAAGATCCATCTGACAACAGCTATGATATCCCTTGTTCCACATCCTCTTCTGAATCCAGCCTGCAGCTCTGGAAGTTCTCTGTCATTGTACGGCTGCAACCGTTTTTTAATTAT
>NW_006922117.1:1088003-1090122 GCF_000298275.1 Orycteropus afer afer | reverse complement strand
TCTTCAGTTTCCTCATCTTTGGCTTTGGTGGTTGGTGCATAAATTTGAATAATAGTAGTATTAACTGGTCTTCCTTGTAGGTGTATGGATATTATCCTATTACTGACAACATTGTACTTAGGGACAGATCTTGAAACATCCTTTGTGATGATGCAATGCCATTCCTATTTAAAATGTCTTTCTTGGCATAGTAGATCATATGGTTGTCTGATTCAAAATGGCCAAATCTGGTCCATTTCAGCTCATTAATGCCTAGGATATCAATCTTTTTGCGTTCCATTTCAATTTTTACAACTTCCAATTTTCCTAGATTCATATTTCACACATTCCATGTTCTGATTATTAATGGATGTTTGTAGCTGTTTCTCCTCAATTTGAGTCATGCCACATCAGCAAATGGAGGTCTCGAAAGTTTTACCTTATCAGTAAGGCTGGTTTTACTCCGATGATGCAGCTCTTTGCCAGTCGTATTTTGAGAGCCTTCTATCCTAAGTCACTCATCCTCCTGCTCTGTATTGGACAATGTTCCCGGACTATTCATAACATTGCACAGTAATGCATCAGTGTTTCTCTGCTATTCATAAGATTTTCCCTGGCCAATTCTTTGAGAAGTGGATGGCCCCTTCCTTCTTCCTAGTCTGTCTCAGTCGGCGAGCCGCACTGAAACCTGTGCACCATGTGCACCCCGCTGGGTTTGAAACACCAGTGGCACAGCATCAAGACTCACAGCAGCATGTCACCATATTAGGACAAACTGACACACATGTGTCTTCCTTAGCTGTTCAAAACCTCTCCACCTTCCTCTTACCTGGATCCCTGATGCTGCCTCCTCGCTCTGCCCTGGCCCTCTGGCCTCTTTCCTCTCCTTTCTCACGTTTTCCTTCCTTGCTGCTTGGGAGGTGTGGCCTGGGTTCCCTCCCCTCACCTGTATCCCTGCAGCTGACTGCTTGCTAAATATACTGGGATATTACAGAAGTCCACCATGGTCTTATCATTACCAACAACTAGAAAATGTATATTTGAAAACAATATGTCATTTAAAATAACAGTGGAAAGTATAAAGCATCTAAGATGAGATAAGAAAACTTTATAAAGAAAATTATTCACCTTTATTATAAAACATTTATGAAAACATCAATAATAGGTATATATGAGATATTCAATGTGAATGTTAAATATCAAGCCTTAGCTAGGACCTATAAGGAAAAAAAAAAAAAGGCTAATGCAGAATAGAGAATTCAGAAACACAGTTGTAAGGACTTTGTTTTTGATATTAGTGTTATTACTGGCCAGTAAGTGGTGCTGGGGCAATTGATTACACATATGGACAAGAGAAAATGAATTCCTTGCTTTAGTGAACTCTAAATAGATTAAATACTTTGATTAAAAGCAAAGCTTAAAACTTTGAAAACCAATCTTTTCAAATGTCTTTATAACCTCATTTTAAAGAATGACTTTTAAAACAAGATATAAGAAACACTGACCAGGAAGAAAGGAAGGACTAAATATTATGATATTGATTTTTCAAACTTTTGTGCTGTGAAAGAACCTAGAAATTAAGCAAAACGGGCGGTAAGATATTTACTACAATATAGATACTAGATAAAATAATAATATTCACAATACATAAAGATTTCATATAATAAGAATGAAGTAAATGGCTCATTAGAAAAATGTGCAATGATAGGAAAATAAAGTTAAAAAATGGAAACTTCAGTTTACAAAAGAGTAAGGAAACAGTGCTCAGGTTAATGGTCATTTGGAAAAAGGCAACATAATTGAAAACAAAATACCATCTAACATTCATAAGACTGAAAGCTTTCAACTTTGACACAAGCACTAGTTTTTAAATAATGTGAAATTTTCAGAACGCTCATCCTCTGCTGTGAGTTTAAATTAGTACAACTTCTTTGAAGAGTAATTTAACAATATGAAGTTAGATTGATGAGGTTTATACTCTTTGACCTATTAATCCCACTCCCAGACGTAGACACATCTAGGGCTCTCACATATATGCTTACGAAAGCATATAAAATAATGTTCATTTCATTAGTTTTCACTTCTGGTAATGAGAAATTGGAACAAACTAAGTGTCCATCAGCAAAAAAAAAAAAAAAAA
>NW_006922117.1:1039299-1087903 GCF_000298275.1 Orycteropus afer afer | reverse complement strand
AAGCATATAAAATAATGTTCATTTCATTAGTTTTAACTTCTATTTATTAGGAAATTGAACAAACAAAGTGTGAGTAAAAAAAAAAAAAAAAAAAAAATTAATGAAAAAATCATATGACTAAATATTATAAAGAAACTACAATGAGCTGAAGCTGCACATCTCTAACACTGATAAATCTTATAAACAATGCAAAGGAGAAAAGGAAATTTGCAAAAGTATATGCAAATGATTGTTGTCATTGTTATGTGTCATTGAGTTGTCTCCGACTCATAGCGACCCCTCCTTGGGTTTCCAAGGTGGTATCTGTATGGGAGCAGATTGCCCAATCTTCGTTCCGAGGAAATATAAAATGTGTATATATATGTTGTTGTTGTTATGTGCTGTTGAGTTGGATCCGACTCATCGCGACCCCTCCTTGGGTTGCTGAGGCAGCATCACTGCGGAAGTAGATTGCCCCATTTTCCTTCCGAGGAGGCTGGTGGGTTTGTACTGCCAGTCTTTTGGTTAGCAGTCAAGTGCCTTAGGCACTGTGCTACCAGAGCTCCAGTGTGTATATATGTATGTATGTATATATATATATATATGTGTGTATATATATATATATATATATATGATGGTAAATATAAAAATATGTACAAGCATATATGAATGGAAAAGATAATCATCAAATTTTGGAATAGATTGCGTACTGCTGTGAAAAAGGCAAGATGTCTAAAAATTACCTTAACTGCATACTGTGGGTTGTCTGGATGGCCAGCTAGCTAGGTCCCGATGAATGGTGGAAGAGCCTTTCCCTGTTGAAGTGGTGTGGTGCTCAAGCTCAACTTTCCTTAAGATCAGTGGCTTCCTAACCCACAGTCTGAAGGCTAAGCTTCTCCAGTGTCCCCAGGTGCAGGGCACCTAGCATTTCCAGACAACCCACATAAACAGCTAGCACTCCAAATCCCACAATGCCTGGTGCCAATTAGCCCATGAATTCTCCAACTAGCAAGATCTTTCTTTTCAGTTTACTTTCTCCTATGAAATGGAAGGTTCATGGAGGGCTGGATCTTTCCACCGGAATGAAATTTATACCATGGCCATGTCCAACATATACCTTGGCCTTGGCATGCCTTTCCAAGTGATGACAGGAATGTTGGGGGAATCAGGCATTTGTATCTTGCATATTATAACCTTATGAGTTTTTCCTTTCCCCAATAAACACTTCTTTATCACATGCTACTTGAAGTTCTGGCATTTTCCTGACCTGCAGAGATGAACCCATGCTCCCATGGCAGATAGAAAGGGAATTTCCACTATATCTGTAATATTTTATTTCCTAAACAAGAATAAAGACATCTGAAGCAAGTGTGGCACAGTATAAAGCTGTGACCAAGCGGGTGGTGGATACTTTGAAGCTTATTATTCTCTATAATTTTTATTCATAGAAAGTATTTTCTTACTAAAACAAGAAGTGGTAAGTAACAAATCTAAAGTACATATTTTCAGACACAGTTGATAACTTGAGATGAACTATAAGTATAGCTTTTAAAGAATCTAATATAGAAAAATATATTTTTTTCTAAACTAAGATAAAAAATTCATAAGTACCCATAGGCATTCAAAATTTGAGTCATTTAAATAGCTGCATAAATATTGTGAAATATTATCATTTCACTGTATTTTGCTCCCTGATTCTGACTATTGATTGAGTCATTTAAACATCTGAAGATGACAGACCGAAATGTCATTACGCTATAATTCGTTCTCCTTATGACTGAGAGTAGTCTCTGAATAAATGTATTTAAGTGAATCTTCCGCTTCCAGAAAATGAGTTTGTCTTATTTTTAAATATTTTATGGTCATAACTAATTTCTGCAGGGTACCACTTGCTATTTCATTTGCCTGATACATTTTCTTTGGTAGTAATTAGAGGAAAGCTAATTTCTTTCTCAGTGAGACAAAAAGTATACACTGAGAGCCTTTTTATGAGATGAATTTTAGGTAGCCCTCATTAAAAATATGCATGTAACTAACCACTGACAATCCAATACAAAATTATTCTTCTGTAGGAAATATTCACAATTTAAATCATTATGCTCAACTCAACTGTTCACATTTACCTTTGTATTCTAGATGAAATCCAGTGTAGCTAACAGATCCATCACTCCGAAAAGCCAGATGCATGGTATTTGAACTGCTTTCTATTCTCTCTGGTAATTTGCTGTCTTGAAAACTTCCAATCAGTGGGCTATTACTGTCCGGTCCATCATATATATAGAGGAAGTCATAGTTTGGTTCAATGCTAAAACTAAGAAGAAAAATAAAGAAAGAGAGAGAGATAAGTATGATGGTTATTACTAGGGTAGTAACCATACTAAACCAGTATTTTTGTTTTTTTAAAAATAACACAGATCTAATAAAATAAGCTTATTTTAAAATTTACTTAGTAGCAACACATTCAATATGAATATTGAATCTGCAATGGAAATACATATTGATATTTTCTATTATTTCTATGTTGGCATTGAGTCTACAGGAAATACAAATGATGTAAAACAAGAGTGTAGCCAATGAATAGAGCACAGATTATGAGTCAGAAGATAGGGGTTCAAGCCTCATTTCTGTCCCTAATTAGCCATACATCCTTGCACAAGCTGGTTTATATCAGTAAAGTGTGGAAAATACCTATTTTCAAATTTTGGATCATGAAAATGCAACTGATTTTTTTCTTTTTCAATGGTATTATTTACTTTGAACTTTCAAATATATGAGCATTTTTCTTGTTTTAGAATTCAACTTGAAATATCAGATCCAAACTTAAGTGGAAATATAAAATTTGCATTTAAATTACCCACATGAAGAGCTGCACATTGTTTTAGGTATTCTTTTTTCCTGCAAGTACATATATATTTTTTCTTCTTTTAGAATTTGGTGAAGAAGAAATTAAGCACTACACTGTTGAAATTAGATAAACTATGAATAAGGGCATTTTATCATGGAAATGACTCAAATACTTTAAAAACTGTAAAATTTGCATAAAAGATCTGTCTACATAACCTTTAAAGGTATGAGAATTTTCCCATAATGATTATAGGATTCACATCTTTGGAAGGCAGAAGCTATACAACCAATCTGCCTCTATATTCCTGAACATATTGTGGCAGAGAAAAGGATGGGCTCATTTGGATCATTAAAAAAAGTCAACCAGTCGGTGACAAAAATGAAACCTGTAATGTTTGCCACTGTTAAATATCCGTCAGTAATTAACTATTTTATTAAGTTTTGTCATCTTTTCATCTAAATAAGAAACTTGTTAGGTGAGAGATATTATTTCCACATCTGCAGAATTTAGAGGTATTAAGTCTCCACCACAATTCTAATCCTTACTGAGTGTGTGCACAGAAGAGAAGATCCATTTACTCCATTTATTTAAATGGAAATGGTGGCTAAGAAGATTGGAATAGTGCAGAGGTTCTCAACCCTTTTACAAAGAAGAGTCCTTGGTAAGCAAGGAAACAGGGAGCACCACCACATTATTGGACTGTGTTAAAATTTATTCACTAGTTTCCTTCCCCTAATTCATTTAATTACCCCTGAAACCTATCAGTAGATCTCAGGACCAAATTTTGGTAATGGTGGCTACAATGTAGCAGAAATCAAACATTAAGGCCTGGTTTCACTACTTGCTATCTTCTTTCTGAATTTTACTTTTTTAAAAATTAATAATACATGATAATTACAACTTGCTTGTCTCATGTCATTTACAAAGCACTAGACTAAAAGTGCTTTATAAATGGTATGGGTTATTTATAATCCTTTAAGGCTAAAAGCCTATTTAATAGTGGGATGTAATTCATTTCCTTTTAATTTTTGGTTTGAGCTTAAAAAAATACTCCAGTATAATTGATTTGAAATGTCTTTGAAAATAAAACAAAAAGGTTTTTTTTCTTTTTTTTCTTAAATTTTAGAATCTTAGTTCTAAAGATTTTTCTTCTGGAAAACTTTAAGATAGTGCATTCTAATTGTCCAAAATATTTCACAACATACTTTCATAAATATTAACTTGCTCTTTCCAGTAATCCTAGGGTGTAAGGAGGGATTTTTTTTCATTTTACCAGTGAGTATGCTAAGGCTCTGAAATATCAGTGGTCTCCCTAAGGTTACATAATAAATGGCAGAGCTGAAAATCAAACTTAGATAAGATGCTTCATGTAATGTGGGTTTCCATCACCCGGTTATTAAATAGAATGATTTTATAAGTAAACAAGGTCTATATCATACATCTTAATATATCCAATGTCTGTATTGTCGTTTCCTCAAATGTAAAAATGAGAATGTTAATGGTACTTACCTCAGGAAGTTTTCAGAAGAATAAATGATAAATGAGCAATATTTTTATAACAGGAGCTTAGCATTTCACTAAAGGAGCTCAGCTAGCACAGTGCCTAAGGCATCTGACTGCTAACCAGAAGGTTGGTAGTTCAAACCCACCAACCGCTCAGCAGAGGAAGATGAGGCAATCAATTTCTGTAAAGATTCCGAGTTGGAATCAACTCAATGCCAGTGAGTTTTTTTTTTTTTTTTTTAGATAGCATGGATCTTTCCAGTGGAATGAAATTTACACCAATTAATAATGTATCTGAAAATGTTGGAGAATAAAAATTCCATATATTTGTTGCTTAGCCAAATTTTCATGACTTTGAATTATTTTTGTTATTTTATTTAACATGGCTTTAATATATATATATATTTTAAAAGGGCATATCTCAGCTTAACATTTTTTAAATACCAACGAGCTTTAACCTAACTACCACTGGGTTATACCAATAGGGTTTGTGTTATCAGGGCCCATGTTCTGATTACATCAGGCTAGGGAAATTTCTACTTTGGAATTCTTTGAGTTTCTGATACCTAACACTTCCACTGAAATTTTAAGGGAAGGAGTTGGTCCTGGTTTCTGTGATACCAGCAATTGGCCCTATGTGACTCAATGGAGGCTCATTCAAATAAATAACTTACCCAACATGTCAATTTACACAGATGACAGTGGCAGAGCTAGGGCTCAAACCAAGCCATCCTCTTTTGCCACAAAGAAGTTGAACTGCAACTACTTCAGCACTAAGCTAACATTACAGTTTACATTGCTGAACATCACACGTAAATTTTGGGAAACTCCATGCAACACTTTATAATGACACACGTTCTGCTGGTTCATCAAACGCAAATGACCCATCCAGTTCTTCTTTGTCAGTTTGACTTAATGAGACCACCAAAAAGGAACTCGCTAAGTATGTGTGCCTTACTAACCTCAATGATGGTGCTGAACATAGAGGTTTTTGGATGCATCAGAAAGCTTTTGCGCAGAACACATGTAGGAGAAAAAACTATGAAGAACTGACCTTTAATCTTGAAGTTTAGGAAAAACTGAATTTTGAAGTAGTGATGATTAAGTGTAGGCTGGGAGAAAAGGTTACAAAAAGATCACGTCCTGAGAGCTAATATACTACTCAACCTTTAACGTGTTTCTGTGTGCTGGAATCTGCTGGCAATACTCATTCACTTACCTTCAGAATTGCTTTGGTGTCTGTACTGCTCTTCAAGGCTTCCTAAACCGTTAAATGCTGCATAACTGCAAACCATTAGTATCAGGATTAGGAAAAACTAATAAAAATGCCACGAATATATATAAAACAAAATGACTACAGAGGTTTCTCCAGGGTGGAAATACATAGAAACTCACCTGATAAATGCCAAGGAGATCACATAGTCCGTGTTGACAGTGACAGTCCAGTCGCAGTCCCTGCTATGGGGATATGGATGAGGGAAGTTTGGTGAAAGAATAAAGCCTGAAGATCCTGTTAAATTGCCTCCACAGGGTGCTTTAAATGAAAAATAAACAAACAAACAAACAAGAAAAACCATTTAAACTGTTAATAAAATTAATCAGCTATCAAACATAGATAAATCAGTTTATGAGGTTTTGTACAGTTTGAACCTCTTATGGTACTGGAGAGTTGGACACTCTACTGTATTTCAAGGAAGATCATTAAACTATTAAGTACACACAGACATACACAACAGCATTCGTGGAATTTAGCTGCTTTAGTAGCTCCCAAAGATAAAAACAAATTGCTCATAGGCTTTGTTTCCCTTTTTATTAATATTTTGTAAAAGAAAACCTGGGTATGGGGAAGATGGTGAAAAATGATTTCTGTAAGATTACAAGGTTACTAGACAACATCTGAAGGTTTCTAGAAGAAAGGAGAAAAGAAAAAGAAAAAGGAAAACCTTTAATAATAAATGGAACAGTAGGACATGAGATATTTGGCTAATTTTTATGTCTTTATTTATACTTTTCATATATTTATGGAGAAAGAGACTTTGATACCAGTTAATGAGTAAGAATGGATAAGTATCTGAGGACCTAGATAGAGCACTTTGCAATAAATACTCTTACAATGAGTGAAAATGAATATATGGAGGTACCTGGTAGAAGAGTGGGGGAGTGGGGGATCTACATATAGATAAATGAGAGAGAGAGATTGAGAGATTGACATTCTCATGATTTCGTGATATTTCCTACACATATGCAGTACACCAGCACATACATAAATGAGAGAGAGAGATTGACATTCTCATGATTTTGTGATGTTTCCGACACCTAATCAGTGCACCAGCACATCGGCATTCTTCTCTTACGTAGGTTTTGTCTCTTACATGGTTTTCTGAGATTTTACATATCAGCTAAAAGACAAACCAGATGCCTCAGACAGCACAGAACTGTTTTTTGCAAGGAGGACACTTTTGCTTTGGGAAATGTCAACATTGCTCTTCTTTGTTTGGGTTTTGATATGCAATAAGCTTAATTAAAATTTGATAATATTTGCCATTTAAATTGTGGATCCACTTACACAGTCCTCCATGCTCTTGTGTCCCCTTGTTTCAGTCACTCTCAGATGACTTCACCTCCTACTATTTTGAGAGTATTTACTTGTTAAGACTGTTAAGGCTATGAAGTTTATTTTTACAGGAAACATTGATTATTTGTTAGAAATTTTCTGCAAAAACACATCCACATATGTGTTTATATAAATAAATCATTTATCACAACAGATATATGAAAATCTATAATATATATTTCAAAGTATTTTGCAGAATAATTTCCATGGCTATACTATTATTTAGGAGCTCTGGTAGTGTAGTGCCTAAGGCACTTGACTGCTAACCAGAAGGCTTGCAGTTCAAACCTACCAGCCACTCCTTGGAAGGAAAGTTGGGCAATCTGCTTCCTCAGTGATACTGCCTCAGAAACCCAAGGAGGAGTCGCTATGAGTCAGATCCAAATTGACGGCACATAACAACACAACATACTATTATTTGGACATGAGAGTCTCTAAAATCCTTTGATATTCTTATTTAAATTATTTATCAAGGTTTTCCCAATACATTTCAATCCTGTAGTTGATGCTGAAATACAAAAGCCAGTGAGACACGCAGCGGCATCATTTGACATTTGTATATTCCAGTCCCTCAGTGAGTAAAGAAAATTCTCTTCGTCTAAATATATTAAACTTTAAAGATTATTTAGAAATGCATTTTTATTTTTATGCATCTTATCATGAAGCATCCAAAATTAGATTCTCTTTAAGTCAAATAAATTTGTGAATTAAATTTCAGTTACGTTTCATGACATTTTGACATTAATGATTTGTTCTGCATGTAATTTCATGTGAGGCAGCTACATGGCCATCAAATATTGGCAGCTATTTTACAATGTTCTTAATTTTTTTTTTCCCAATTCAATTTTATTTTTTGTCTACTATCTTTCTCAGCATCCCACCCCCACTAATGTCTTTGTTATTTACCTTCATATTGAATGCGCTTCTTTCCCTCTGGCAATGTCAAAGTAATCTTCACACTGTCACTTTTGTTGGGAATGAATTCTATTAACTCTCTTAAAGATGACGTCCCTCTGTTTGCTACTTGCTATAAGTCTGACTACTACTACATGCAAGCAAAATATCTTATGCTCCAAGGTCTGAGACATAAACTTATGGAGTTTCTAAAAAGTTCAGAGTTTAATCTTTAGCATAGTATTTCCAATCATGGTATTCTTTCTTATCAGTTTCAGAGGTCAAGCTTTCTGCAGCCTTAGCAATTTTTCAGACTTTTTTTTAAGCTTGTTTTCTTCCTCTGAAATGCTCTAACGCATATCTTCTCCTCAAGCTATCTTTTCCTGCCAAAAATATAATACACAGCATCACAATCCGTACAACAAAATTGTTCCATTACCTGCTCAATTGAAGTGAGATCATTTTATTTATTTATTAGAATTAGAAATTGGTAGCTAAAGCATATTCTGTTCTATAATGGAAGTTTAGCTTATCGTAGAAGTTTTTAATTTGTTGCCTTTTGAATTTTGGTATTTTATAGAATTACAGTTTGAAGTTGTTCAATATTTTAAGACTTCAAAATACATTTGCCATACATAGCCATTCAAGTAATTCTACTGAGCAACCCCTCTTACCTGAGGTAAGAGTTACAATAAAGCAAGAAGATCTACAGGAAGCCTCTGGTATATTATCAGTTCTTTTCACATTAAAATTCTCTTTACTAAATTTACAGTCAAATTCCACTTAATTGGGATATAATATTTTAACTGGAATTTTTAAGTTAACTAAGTAGTAAACAAAGAAATGGAAATGTCAGTGTTTCAAGCTTATTTTGTTTGAAATTGTTTCTTAACAGTATTTCCCTTGTTTTTACGAGGGCACTTGTGGCAAGTATATGTTAATCACTGTTTGATGATTTAGACTCTTGCTGAGGTATGTGAAGATCAACACAGGCGTAAATAAAGAATAATAATAAGGAGATATGGCTAAATCTGAACTTGCTTAACATATATGTCTTTAAAGTTTTCTTTGTGCTTTAAAAACAAAATTAATATGCTTGCTTCCTGTCATCTGCCTTATTTTCTCCAGAAGAGGCTGGGAAACTGTCTGTACACTTCCCGGCTGGAGTGACGTGGAGATATGTGTTGTTTGGTGCATGAAGTGTTTTAAAAATCCCAACATATAAAATAGAGAAAAGATGATGTAAGCATTGTAATGTTTAGTTTTCATTTTACTGGAAACCAAGGTGCATAGGAAAGGGGCACTTCTCTGTCTTGTTTCAGTGCCAAGTCACCAGCGCCTGGTACAGTGTCCAGGATATTGCATAACACAAGAATTTAACTTTGCGACTCCTGAACAAGAACTTACAAAAGGGAGTGAAATGAAACCGAATAACTGAATGCTAAGGATTCTTTAGTTCTGACTGAAGTACTAAACACTCTTTTCTTATTCCCATACAGGAGCTTTGGTGGTGTAGTGCCTAAGGCATTTGACTGCTAACCAGAAGGCTGGCAATACAAACCCACCAACCATTCCTGGGAAGGAAAGTTGGGCAATCTACTTCCGTAGTGATATTGCCTCGGAAACCCAAGGAGGGGTCGCTAAGAGTTGGTCCGACTCCACGGCACATAACAACAACAACAACAACCACTCTTTGGAAGGAAGACTGGGCAATCTACTTTTCTTATTCCCATAGGACTCTCAAAAAAAGTCACTGTGAAACTATATTGAAAATGTATTTAAGAGTTGGCAATATATAACAAAGACTTTCTCCCCTAACTATGCTACATTTGAATGAGTTGAATGCTAGACACAATACAATGAACCAGAACCTTCGTTCAAGTTGCTTACAGTGTAGTAGGGAAGAGAAGCTATACATCAATAAAATCCAGAGTAGAGGGAATACAGTTTCAACCAAATCTATTGTAAATTCAGCACAAAATACTTTATCTAAAAGGGTTGACCTACACTATTTTACTTAAAAATATAACAATGAGATTTTTTAAGGTTACATGGAGCTTTTCTCATCAAATTTATTCCAAAATTGGTCTGTCTCTGTAACTTTTTCTCAACCAATAGAGAAATAAAGTCTCTTTAAATTTTCTTGGTAATCAAATGACCCAGCTGCTAAATTGCTTATATCTCCAAAACTAATTTTTTTTTTTCAATATTTGAATTGGATGGAGAGACAAAGTTTGAAACCCTAACGTTGGTTCTCATAACCACTCTGGAGGCAAAATCGGTATGGCCCAGGTGAAGAGTCAATCCTTTGGACAAGGCAGGCAGCCATAATTTTCTCCATTCCTTACTCTGATTTTGTTTTGGTGCAGTAGTTAAGCACTTGACTGTTAACTGAAAGTTCAAACTCAAGCCACTCTGTGGCAGAAAGACGTACCAGAGTGCTTCCATAATGTTTTCATTCTGGAAACCCTCTGGCATCACTATGAGTCAAAATTGAGTCAATGGCAACAGGTTCCCCCCCACCCACCCACCCTACTGGCATCTTTAGCTTGGAAGGAAGATTGGGAAATCCATTTGTGTAGACACCACCTTGGAAACCCAAGAAGGGGTCACTGTGAGTTGAACTGACTTGATGGCAGAGAGTTTGGATTTTTTGTTTTGGTATCTGTAGGCCTCAAGCCTCAGAACAAATTGACATACTGACTGAAGCCTGATGTTTATTGTTGTTGTTGCTATGTGCTGTCGAGTCAGACCCAACTCATAGCGACCCTTCCTTGGGTTTCCGAGGTGGTATCACTACAGAAGTAGATCGCCCAACCTTCCTTTATTAGCAAAATTAAAAAGATACAATTCTGGGATAATCAGTCTCTCTCTCTCTCTCTCAGGATGTCAGCATGATTCAGTAGGAAGTTTGTAGCAGACTCAAAAAGATATAATTCATGAGAATATAAAATAGGTGGAGGGCAGTTTTCTTAGTCTCCTCGGCTATGGCACAGGTAGGGCACATAGAGGGTAAGCTTACTTACAGTCCCCAGGGGAGACTGGCAGTAGGAAGGGTCCCATTTAAGCCCTTCACCATGGCACAAAGTGGGGTGTACAAAGAAGAGTTATCGTCTCTGTCCAGACAGCTTTTGAGGGGAACTGTTCATGACCGAACTTTTCCAGTTATATGCTGTCTGCTTCTAGTAAGTAATAAAAGGTACTCACTATGTGCTAACTTGTGTTCAGGCTCGGAGCCGAAGGACGTGATGTTTATGGAGCAATCCTTATTAGTAATTGGTGCCCTTTTCCTCCTGGCCTCCTGGCTATCTAGTCATTGAGTGCAATCTGTGGGCACCATGCAGATCTGGAGTGCAGTCCCACAGCTTTGTTGTGGTCAAGCAGGATGTACTGTTCTCCAACTCATTTTAAATGCACAGTCTGAATCTACTTTTTAAACTTTAAAGGCAGTGAGTGAATAATTGAGTTTACATTACAGGTAAGTGAAGATCAAAGCTTTCCAAGAGCTATGATTCATAACTTTTAGAGAATCTTTTGAGAATTATTACCCATCCCAGGAGAAAACATTTATAACTTTTTATATCTTTGGGAAGTTCATGGAGCTCTGCAATCTTAGTTTCCCATATGGAACCCATTTGAGAATATGGTTCTTAATTAACAGTA
This sequence comes from Orycteropus afer afer, assembly GCF_000298275.1. NCBI lineage: Eukaryota > Metazoa > Chordata > Mammalia > Tubulidentata > Orycteropodidae > Orycteropus > Orycteropus afer. The sequence continues at coordinate 1,076,405 of NW_006922117.1, read as the reverse complement.
TCAATATCAGTTTTGACCATTGTTTCATATTTTCATAACATTTTAATTGTTCTTTAATTCATACCTATACAGACTGGTGGGCTGGGCTGCCAGAAGTATCGATTTTCTACCTGAATGCAGGTTATTCTTTGCTCTCCTTGAAGCTCATATCCTGGATCACACTGAAAAACAACAGTGTCCCCGGGTTCTCTTCCATCCCCATTGCGGGTCCCATTCATGGGAACTCCTGGGTCACGGCAAGCGGTGGCAACGGAACCTATCAGAAGACAGAAACAAAAATATAGTTTGAATACTACCGAAATAATCTTCACAGTTCCAAACAACGATACACTATAAAGTTTAGAACCTTCCATATATCTAAGTTGAACCTACTAAGTTAACATATTAACATATTAACTTAGTTCAGATAACTAACTTAAAAAAAATACTTGGAACAATTTTAAAATGCCTGTACAATTATTAATTTTATTTGTAAACTAGTTGCTATGCTATGCTGTTATAAGAAGAGGCACACCATTTGAGTACATAAATATATTAACTCAAAAGTATTAGATGCTCTGTAAAAAAGATGATGAAAATACAAGCTGCAGACTGAGGTCAATTATTTACAAATGACTGTCTCACAAAAGACTTGTATCCAGAGAAAATAAATATCTCAACTATAAAATAATAATGATAAAAAAATACAATCGAAAAATGAACCAAAGATATTTCATTGAAAAGAATATCATAGCCAATAAGCACATGAAAATATGTTCAATATCATCATTAGCTATCACAAGAATGCAAATTGAAATCATAATGAAATATCACTCATGCATTATTGATGGAAATATACATACTGCTACAGCCACTCTTGATAAGCATATGTTAAACTGGTGAAATTTGAATGAAACAATGCCCATTTTCTGGTTGTGATATTGTGCTATAGTTATGGCAGATGTCATTATTGGGGGGAACTGCATAAATAGCATACAAGATCCCTCTGTATCATTTCTTAGAAGTGTATGCAAATGTATAATTATTCAAAAATAAAAAGTTAAAAAATATTAGTAAAGAGGAAAATAATATGAGACTATAGGAAAGCAACTTCTCCCCAGCCCCCATGCACAGTATATGGAACATTTATTAATAGACTTAGCTCTAATTATTCAGGGTTAATGGCACAAAATATTATTTTCAGTTCCATAAAGTAGATTTACTTTAAAACATATGTCAATTAAGTATCCAGATAAAAAAGCTATTACACTTTCCATTTCAGTTGCTATTAAACTATATTTATAAATAATGTTGTTGTTGTTATGTGCCATCGATTCGGACCTGACTCATGGCGACCCCTCCTTGGGTTGCCAAGGCAGTATTACTACGGAAGTAGATTGCCCAAACTTCCTTCTGAGGAGTGGCTGGTGGAATGTAGAAGTTGTCATTTAAACAATTTTTTTTTTTAAATTACAGATCAAAATAATTAGTCAAATGGCTGGATCACATACCCATGACCAATATTCACTCATTCATTCACTTACTAGCTTAACATATGTTAGGCACTGGGCTGCTGGGCATACAGAGAAAAAAAACTAGCATGCACAAGTAGAACTGAAGAGGCTTCAAATTGTTTTCAACTGTTTTGGTACAAATAAACAGATTCTACTGCATATATTCTATAATCCTTCATAAATAGGTAGATATGTAGATAGATTGATTGAAACGCTCATAGATCAGTCTGTACATCCATCCATGAAATTTGTTGCAGTTCATCTCTCTAACACACACATTCAACAAAGAATTTGAGAATCCACATACAGTATTGTAATGTTCTTACTCTGAATATTGTGTGGGAATCAAGTTGACAATATCAACTAACCGTTGACTAAAACACTGATGGAGTGTTATACCTGACACTACATCAAAGCAGCAACAACAAAAAGACCATAGACACATACATTTAAGTGTGTGTTTACTTTCTTTAGTCAACAACAATAGCAAAATCTAAAAGAGTTAGAAAATATAGATTGAAGATGTAATTTGCAAATCAGTAAAATCTCTCTTCTGACTGTCAGTCACTATAGGTGCTATCTTAGTAACCAAAACTCAGAGATTTTGCTTCATTTTACTGATACACTAGCATTTTTAAGCAAGGATCACTGGCTTTACATTCATAATTCCTTTAATTCTCAAAGCACCCTGTGAGCCAACTGATTTTATTATCCTTATTTTAGAGATAAGGCAAATGAACTGGAGTAAGCCTCTGTAACTTGCCCAATATTACAAAAACTAGAGTTCAGAGTCATAATTTGAATGCTGATTAATCTGATTTCAGAACTCCAACCCTCAAATAGTATAATTATGGGTCTGATGGAGTCTGGTGGGACCCCTAAGACTATGGCCCTGGGATACACTTTGGGCCTGGAATAAAGCTCACACTGAAGGGCTGGCTTTCAGCCCAGTAGTAATTAAGACATACACACAGAACACTCAACTTAGGGCCATGCACCCACATACTCCACGGAGATACATCCCTTGGAGCAATTGGCCATGGGGCACCAGAGGGGCACCATTCACATGGAGGAGAAGCAGGGCACACAGGAGTGCATGACAAAGAAGGGCACAGGGAAGGGGTGTTACTGGGAAGGGAGAGGAGGAGAGTGCATTAGGGTTGGGGAGGGCGATTGGGGAGTGAAACCAAATGTACACAGAATGTTGAATGTAAAACATATTCTGCTCTATAAATCTGCACCTAAAACACGGGAAAAAAAGATTGTATGCTAGACTATCCTCTGGTACCTAAGTCCATCTCAGAAATCCAATCTCTCCTATTCTTGGTTAAAAAATAAAATAATAAACCCCACTAAGAAATTGTGAAAGGCAGAGATTACATATATAAACAGGAAAATTGCAGCTGACGTAAATCTGAATATACCTTAAAAATAATCAATCTACCTCCATGCTACTTATTTTGAGGCAATTGCTTTTACCTGTTAATATAGTTAATAATCTGATCTGTATTAGAGAATAATCAGAATAGATTGGTGACTTGATGGCCAAGGCAAAAAAGAACTTGAAGAATGAAAGCATGGTCAGCTGTGAAAAACGTTGAAATATTTCTGAAAGTAGACACAAAAGTTACCATTGACTTTGACAACTTGGACAATTCCCATTGTAAGCTAATCAAAATACAATATAATGTGAAATGCAATATTACAAGCTAATCACTTTCATATGTTAAGGAAACAAAGAAGGGAAGCTATCTTTTATTGTCAGTTTAATAGGGCTTTTTACATCAAATCCAAACAATATTTGGATTCAACAATATATAAGTCTTTATTACTCACTTTCCAGAGCATTCCTTTTCATAATATAATTGCAGGTGGGAAAATGGTTGTAAGACTCTTTAACGTTGTAGGAGTTTCTATTTACTTTACATATTTATATCAGGAAATATGAAGAATCAATGTTGTTGTTGTTGTTATGTGCCGTCGAGTTGTACCTGACTCATAGCGACGCCTCCTTGGTTTTCTGAGGCAGTATCTGTACGGAAGTAGATTGCCCCATCTTCCTTCTGAGGAATGGCTAGTGGGTTTGAACCGCCAGCCTTCTGGTTAGCAGTCAAGTGCCCTAGGCACTATGCTACCAATGGCACCTCTAAAACCTATTATAACAAAGGCATCCAGTGCACCTATTTAATTTGAAGCAATTTGAACTTAAAATATGAAGAAAATAACTAGAAACAATTCATGCTAGTACACTGGTGGTAAGTATATTATATTTTGATATAAATACTTCTAAATTTTGTTTATGTTTAAAATAGATTAATTTTAATATTTTTTTTAAAAGTTTTCATTTTAGAGAAACTTCTTATGTATTGTTTCAGAGTGGGAGAACATAAAGAGAATCTAACTTCTACCTAAAAATTTATATACACAAAAAAATAAAGGCAGAAAAGGATTATATATTTTAAGAATTATATACTCTACAAAACTGAAAAGTAAATATAAAATTAATTTATTTTAAACATCATGTGACCAATATTTTTCTAAAGTTCTAACATCATGTCATTGGTTTTTTAATCATGCTAATTATTTCCTTAATTATGAATCACATAGGATTATGCTCTGGTAGTGTAGTGCCTAAGGCATTTGACTGCTAACCAGAAGGCTGGCGGTTCAAATCCACTAGCCACTCCTCAGAAGGAAGATAGGGCTATCTACTTCCATAGTGATACTGCCTCAGAAACCCAAGCAGGGGTCGCTATGAATCCAGACCAACTCAATGGCACATAACAACAACAACAATTCTCAATAACATAATTCCTTAAGTACTTAGTTATTTTCTTCAGTGGCTGTGTTTTCTATTTAATATAAAAATAAGAATGACTGACACCACATATAATTTTGTTTATCCACAAACACAAAGTATAAACCGTATTGAAACTGAATTTTGAATAAGAAAGTTGACTATAGCATTTGTGCCAAGTCATTGTTCCTGTGTATATTTAACTTACTGCTTTTAGAACTGAAGTAATTTGAAGGAAAAAAAAAATTTCTTTGGTCTTTTACTAAACCCCATCATTCTCTTTTGTGCTTAAATAACTTATTCCTAATTTGTTTATTAATTGAAAGAAAAAGTGGAAGTTTGCCACTTTAGATTTGACTTACAGGACCCTATGAAGCTAACAATAAAAGATACCTTCCCTTCCCGTTTCCTTCACTTCTGAAACACTGGCCATTTATATTTAGAGAAGTCTAGAATGGGAATGACCCAGTTGCCAAGGCAAAAGGTGACTTTTGTGTCTCCTTTCAGAAATCATCCAACAGCATTTCTCAGAGCTGGGCACTGCTTCATTCTTCCCATTTTTTCCCCCTTGGTGAAATCACCAAACGACTCTGATTTTCTTTCTGATCCATTTGCTGCTCCTTTCTGGTGTCTTTCTTTTGCTGTGCCGTCTTTGTAACCTATTGGCCAAGGGCTAGAATGCTACAGGGATTAATCTTCAATGCTCTTTTCCTCTTTTTCTATAATTTCTCCTCAATAACTCTGTCAGATCTCATAATTGTGAGTAACATTTTTGCTTGATGCCACCCCAAATTTTATCTCCATTCTTAACTTCACAGTTAAGCACCACTACTTTCTACTCAACTACCTACATAACTTGTCCACTGGACATCAATATGCCCCTCAACTTACTTGTCCAAAACAGTTGCAAATATATATATATAACCTTTTAATTTTCAGATTTAGCAAAGAAAAAATGTAACAAGATTAAAATTTGACATATACACGTATATAGTTTTCCTATGCTATTTATATGATCTCAAATTAACTTCTACTTTATCATAGTAATCTGATTCATTTTATTGGAAATAAGTGCCCCCTTATAAGGTAAAATTATTGGTATAATAAAAAATTTATATTTGCAAAAATATAAAGTCTTCTAATTTTTACTGTATTTTTTTGTGTCAGTACTTTTATCTTGTATGGTGGCATTTATTTCTCAGATAATGAATATTTGGCTATTATAATAAATTAGACACAACAACAACAACAACAACAACATAATAAATTAGAAGTAAAACTGAGATCACAAATTTTTACTTTCCAAATGGAACTATTTTTATTCTACAAAAAAAATAATTATTATCTTTGGCTATTTTTTATGAATAATTCACATAACCCAGAATGTGAAAAAAACAGTAGCCAAAGTAATGTAATTTCATAACTACTTATTGTATGTAGTAGAAAAGTTTTTTTCAAGATATGTCATTCTAATGCTAATTATATATAAATGCATTTCTTCCCATGCATTGAGAAGTACTTATGTTGTAGTTGGGAATGCTTACTTAATGTTAGAATTTTTATTTAGAATGCCCTAAATCTTCATCTTTGTTTTAAATCTACTGAGTTAAGTTTGTTTTGGGAGAAATAATGCATCCTTCTACAATAGTTAAAAAGACTTTATCAAGTACATATTTATGGAATGAATGAATGAATGAAACTACAATCTTACATTTTAGTATATGTTAGTGGTTTGTTTATAATACAGTATTTCTTTGATATAAAAAAAAGTTACTCCAAATATGTGGTAGCATTTCAACTTGCTTTAACCTATTCTAGATAATGGGAATGTTTTCAGCCAAAAAGAAAAATCAATGACATTAGTAGTACAGAATATGACTGCATTTGCAACATTGTTACAGCTTTATGCATAATACTTCTGACTTCTTATTTTATATTTATGTCCATCCAATTGAGATTATAACATCTTTGAAAGAATCCACTTTACCTAATTACAAATTTCACCATCCTAGCTAGAGTATGTATAAGTTTGTTACATATGGATGATAATTTGAACTATTAAATCAAAGATAATGTCTCAGTTATCATCTCAGTGACTTTGCAAAAATTAACACTCTGGTTCATTTATTATATTGCTTGATATAGCAAAAATAAAAGCTTTGAAAAATTATCAACATACACTAAAATTGCTCATAAATGTTTATGGGTCATATCTATCCAGAAAATGGACTAATTTGGAATAAACTTATTCATCTCAACACTTTTCAAGAATGAAAAACCTTGGATTTCATATAGTTGATAAATAATGCTATATGTATCATGAGGCTTAGATTCTAGTCACTGTTGTACTAATAAAGGCACCTTGATCAGGTTAGGTAGTTCCCTGAATGTTAGCTGTCTCCTCTCTATAAATGGCATATTAATATTTTATTTGCTGATTTAGTATAAGGTAAATCTTAAAGTTCTAGCACCTATATGTATAATTCAATGAATATATCAGTTTTGAAATGAATCCTTAAAAGATCAGTAGATGTTTAATATTCACTGTGTAGTTTGTCTAAGAAGTAGTTTAATATTTTTTTGAAATATGCCAGAAAACTTCAACAAGGTCCTAGTTCAAATTTGATATTCACAAAACCTTACATGCCTATCTTCCATTTTTATTGCCTTATATTTTTGTATTGACTAAGAAGTGACACTCTATTCTCACTCCACTATCTATAAGAAAATCAAGATGGGTAATGGGAATATTTAACCTAGAAGGATAATCCTATCTAGAGTCCAATCAATCAGAAAATACTTAAAATGCAGATGGTAACCTAGAGGTGGATTTTGCCCTGGAGTATTTTGCCCTTGATTGAGCCCTTGCTTTGTACAAGATCCATCAATTTTATAAAGAATGTTCAACATCATTATTAGTCTTGCACTCTGCCAGCTACTCAGAAATGTGGCTATCTTCAGAATTTCATTATCTTTCTAAGGATATACTCAATGACATAGCAGGTCAGGTTAAAGTAGATGGCAGCAAGATGAGACATTTTCCATCAATCTGGGAGAGAAACAAAGATGTATAATGCATCAGATGCGAAAAACAAATCTCAAAGCCAGTGTTGTAATAAACTTCTAAGTCTGTGAAAATCACTTCTTAAAAAAAGTAATACATATTTATTCATTCATTTGACCACATAAGTGTTGTGTACCCACTATGAGGCAGGTGTTACGCTTGATGTTGGAAGATGTATTTTAACGAGAAACAATACTTCCCTGGTCTCATTGTGTCTTGTTCAAATATGGAGACAAATGTGGGGATGATACAATTTGTGTATATGTATGTGTGTGTGTGTGTGTGTGTAGTCAAAAGGTAGGTATTATTGATTGAATTGTGTCTCCCTAATATAGGTGTTGTAAATCCTAACCCCTATATTTGTGGTTATGGTTATAATCCCAACTAGGACTAGAGTTTCTCTGGTATGTTAATGAGATCAAATCTGAAGGGGATGTTTTGAAACCAACCACTCAGATACAAAAGAAGCAGATTAGGCACAGAAACAAGCAAGGTCAAAGGGAGGGAAAAGTATATGCCACCAGAAGACAGCCAAGAAACCTCTAAACAGAAACTGAAAGATACAATGACCTGCCCCCAGAGCATATGCAGAGAGAAAGTCTTCTCATAACTGATGCCCTGAATTCAAAATGGTAGCCTCCTAAACTGAGGGAAAAATAAATATTTATTGTAACCACCCCTGTTTGGTATTTCTGTTACCGCAGACTAAGAAACTAAAACAATATGTTAGGTTGAAGAAAGTTAAAGTCATTTATATAGGAAACTGATTTTATATCCAAATATTATACAAGTAAAGTAAAAGTTAATTCTAATTTGAAATAGAAATCTTAAGTCTGGGGATTACCAGAATTAATTAACAAGAAAGAGAAAAATCACATAACAATGATCTCACATTACTCCTGACTGACAGTATGTTTTTAAACTTGTATAATTAAAATATTTGCCCACTAAATTACATTCATTGACATTTATCAAACATACCACCCAACAATTTCTTTGCAAGTGATTGAGATGTTTACAAAACTATATGCTATATCACAAAAATTTGCAATAAACTAAAATACTGAAATTTTAAAATGCAACTGAATTTATAGTATCTGAATTTCATCTTTGACACAATAAGTTTTCAAAGACTTTACTTTGATTTCATGAAATGGATACAAAAAATATCCACTTATTGCACTCATTTAATTATTTGTGAAGTTCTGCTAAGTATCGTTTCATTTTTCTTACTTGCAGAAGAAAATTTAAAATATATTATGATGAAATTAGTTTCTAAAAGTTGTGATATGATCTAAATGAAAATCCAAGTGTTTTTTGTTTGTTTGTTTTGTTTTGCTTTCATTCTGACAGATTTCTTCTTTGTGAAAAATTTGTACAGAATCTTTACTGTGAGTACTAAAAGTCCAAAAACCATGTAGTTAATCCACACAACTTGTTGTTGTTGTTATTTGCCATCTAGTCGGCCCCAACTTCTAGTGACCCCACCTTGGGTTTCCGAGGCAGTTATCACTACGGAAGTAGATCGCCCCATCTTCCTTCCGAGGAGTGGCTGGTGGATTTGAACCGCCAGCCTCCTGGTTAGCAGTCAAGTGCCTTAGGCACTATGCTCCCAGAGCTCCTAATCCACACAACTAATCCAATGAATTATTAGCTTAAGATGTGATGACTATTTGCTCATAGAACTAGAACATCAAGTATCAACATTTCAAAATTCATACACTGAACTAGAGTCCCAGTATCTCACAATTTTATACAATACACATTACATTCTCAATCAAAATACTTAGCCTTTCACAGCATGTTATTAAGTTATTAAGAAAAGTGGGACCAAAATTATCATAATACCAGGGCTAAATCTAAGACATGGGAGAAACTTTTGTTTAGGAAAAAATTATTATTATTTTTTTTTTAAAAGTATCTGTAGAAGATTGTTGTTGTTGTTATGTTGTTATGTACCGTTGAGTCGGACCCGACTCATAGTGACCTCTCCTTGGATTTCCGAGGCAGTATCACTACGGAAGTAGATTGCCCCTTCTTCCTTCTGAGAAGTGGCTGGTGGGTTTGAACCGCCAGTCTTCTGGTTAGCAGTCAAGTGCCTTAGGCACTATGCTAAAATGATCAAAGCATATTCAATGCATTATCATTACTTCTAATTACCATTTAAATGTTTCCTATTTCAACATTAAGGAGCCCTGGTGGTTTAGGTGTTTAGGCATTTGGCTACTAACTAAAAAGTTGGTGGTTCAAATTCACCCACTTCTCTACAGAAGAACGATGAGATAGCCTACTTCTATAAAGCATTGTTGTTGTTGTTTGCCGTCGAGTCGGCCCCGACTCATAGCGACCCCTCCTTAGGTTTCTGAGGCAGTATCACTACGGCAGTAGGATTGCCCAAACTTCCTTCCGAGGAGCGGCTGGTGGGTTTGAACTGCCTGCCTTCTGGTGAGCAGTCAAGTACCTTAGGCACTATGCTACCAGAGCTCCTCTATAAAGCATTACAGCCTCAGAAAAGCCAATGGGGATCTCTATGAGTCAGAATTGACTTGATAGCAATGAGTTTGGTTTGGTTTTGGTTTATTTTAACATACAAAATGCTCACACCATCAATCTAAAAAAAATGTTAACGTAATCAACATGGCAAAAAAAGTCTCTTTCTTGCCAGTTCTGATAGAGCCTGGTGGAATCCCTGAGACTATGGGCCCTAGTTGCCTTCAAGTCTTAAATTAAACCCATACCTGTGGTTTCCAGCCAAACAAAAGACAGGCATATGAGATGAATATTTACATTAGTTACACTCCTTGGAGAGAACAATCATGGGAGAATAGAAGGGCTGTGTATGCACAGGGAGACATTTTGGGGAGCAAGAGGGCATGGGAGAGAAAGACACAGGGAAGAAGTAACTATGGGCAGGAAGTGAGAAGAGAGCTGTTGCATTGTGGAAGATTGCAGTCAATGTCTTGAGACAAAGTGTTTGTGAGGGCTGTATGGAAAGTGAATTTGCTCTGTAAACTTTCAACAAATCACAATAAAAATTGAAAAAAAAGTCACCTTTAATTTAATATTTCACTAATTTCTGGTTGTTTAGAAAAATAAGCAATCAATACAAAATTTCCTTCAAAAATGAAACTTTTACCACTTAGCTAAACATGTTTCATTTTTTTTTTTTAAATGTGATCATTTGGGATTTCCTGCTTTATAAAAATGTGTTTCTAGAACTAATACAATTTTTGCATTTATAAATAGTAATTTTAAAAATAAAATCCCTCTAGATCCTTTTCTATTATCTTTCTGATTATCTTTCAATTTTTTGCAGAGACAAATTTATCTGACACCATTGCTAATCATTGCCTTCATAATTCCTTTAGCAGAACTAGCTTTCTAGAATATCTCTGTGGAATGAAAGTTTATGGAATATTCTTAAGAAATGAATGTAGAGCATGTATTTTTTCATTAAACTTGCACTTTTAAAAACCCCATCATGGCCTTAAAACCATGACAAAATAATAATAATAATAATAACAATAATAAATCTACAAAATAAATAGTTACGCATTTACTCCCATAAAATAAACGGCAAAAACACTCATGCAAAGGGCATTCAGACTATATTCTATGGCTCTATAGGAGAACTGCTTAGCCCCTGCACATATTTTTAGAATACAAATACTTCCTTAGTGATACTGCCTCCGAAATCCAAGGCGGGGTTGCTATGATTCAGGTCTGACTCCACGGCACATAACAACAAGAACATATTTCCTGCTAATCCTATTGATTCATGGCCAAGAAACTTTATGTATCTTTCCAATCCCTGTGACATAACTAATTGAGATACAAAATAGGCAGCAAGTCAACAGAGTCAAATACCTCTACTACCATTAAAGATCAGGATGGGTTCATATTTGAGAATAATTCATTTTATCCACAAGTACCCTCCAACATATTATCTTTGAAAGGGAAGCATATGGAAACGATTGGGAAATAGAGGTGAGTTATAAGAATTTGTCCTTCAGATCTAACCATGTATTATAATTACTTTGAACACTGCAAAAATATCTTGCCCACACCACTTCCTGTTGTTAGTTGTCTTTGAGTTGGCTCTGCACACCAGTAGATAGATCAAATACAATGTAAGGATGTAACAAATACCTCTGGGTTATTTTTATAGAACTATTAGTAAGAATACTTTTTTTTTTTTTGGTATGGAAAATATTGATCAAACCAGTCAGGATGCTAGGATAACAGGTGTAAATTGAGCTGTCCTGGGCCAACTGGTTTATATGCCCATTCTAATATGATATGTACATCGTGTTAGAACAACAGAGATGTGTTATTTTTGTTGTTAGGTGCCGTGGAGTCAGCGCCAACTCTAACCACTCTTATGTACAACAGAAGGAAATGTTGTCTTGTATGTCACAGTGAAGTGGTAGTGATTAATTCTGTGTAGGAGTGAGTCTACTGGTGCTTTTACTGTAAGTACTATTTGACTTGGGTCTGGATAATGACTAAGAGTTTAAGGATTTTGAATGTGAGCATGATGTTCCAGAAATAGGGAAGAGAGTTATCAACAGACACATAAATGTGAAAGAACTTTGAGGACAGTGTATTTACAGGGCTGCATGTGTGTAAATGAATAGTAAGAGGAGAGACTGGCAGGAAGGCTGCATAGAAAATGTGCTTAGTTTAAATGTAAAGGTTTGAATTTAGGCCTGTGTGGCCATCAAAGAATTTTAAACAGAGGAGTAGTTGATTTGTATCTTAGAAAGATCATTCAGATGTAAATGTGGAGAATACTGACTGGAGGAATAATGAAGTGAATGAGTGGCTGGTTGGCTGTTACAGTAGTGCAGGGAGCAAGAATGAGAATGGCAACAGAGACAGGGCCATTTAGAAGTCAGTTAAGGCTGGGATGCTTTAACCTCTCTTGGCTAAGGGATCTGTTTTCTTGAGAATTTTCAATAGCATAAATGATGGGCCTTAGTATTTTGTATTACCCAGCAGGGAAAGATTCCTAATAGTGAGGTCAAAGAGTGAAGAGCATGGAAAATACTCTGTCAAAATCAACTATTCTGTGGGCAAATGACAGCATGATACCCGAGATGTCCTCTCTGTGGAACTGAAGTGAAACAGACAGGCAGATTACAAATTGAAGCCGGGGATACAAAGGCTCAGTGCTGAGCACCAAGGACAGCACGCGGACAGCACGAGGTAACGGTGTCAGACTTAAGTAGCTCTGATTAAACAAAACTGCCTCTCACCTCTCAGACTATATTACCAAAGGCAAACTGACAGATTCAACAAAGAATGACTAGATCAGGAAACAGAAGGCCTGAGAATAGCAGCTTGATGATGATTAGAAAATTGGTATGTGAACTATATTTCAGTTAAGTTTACTCTCCGCTAAGTTCACTGAAACATATTTCATTGTTTTAAATTTCACTGCTGAAATTGTCCTGCTACCATTGTCTGACTCATTCCCTTTTCTTATTTTTATAAATTTCACATTCAACTGACAACAGCCTTTACACGCCAATAGAAGTATGGGCATTGTTGTGGAGGGTGGGTCCAGGATAAAAGTCTGGCATAATAATTAAGGTAAAAACACCTCCTTAATTTCATGTGGGGAGCTCTGGTAGCATAGTGGCTAAGGCACTTGACTGCTAACCAGAAGGCTGGCGGTTCAAACCCACCAGCCACTCCTCGGAAGGAAGGTTGGGCAATCCTACTTTCGTAGTGATGTTGTTGTTGTTGTTATGTGCCGTCGAGTCGGCCCCGACTCATAGCGACCCCTCCTTGGGTTTTCGAGGCCTTGGAAACCCAAGGAGGGGTCGCTATGAGTCAGGGCTGACTCGAGGGCACATAACAACAACAACAACAACAGTTTCATGTGACTGTACTAGTTTATGTCTGCTGTCTTAGCTTAATTTTTAATATATTTCCCTCTTACTCTAAAAACATTCTAGGCTTCATTTGTAAATTAACTTATCCCTCCCACAGGACAAAATGGTAGAGCCAGAGGACTAAAAAAAAAAAAAAAAAAAACTTCACTGCCATTAAGTTGATTCCGACTCATAGTAACCCCCATTGGGTTTCCAAGGAAGTAAATCTTTACAGAAGTAGATTGTACCATCTTCCTTTCCCAGGGTAGCTGGTAGGTTTGAACCGCCAACCTTCTGATTAGCAGCCAAATGCCTCAGACACTGTGCCACCAGAGTTCCTTAGAGCCAGAGGTTACCTGTCTGTTTTTAATGGGTGTGTACACTGCACACACTCCAGCTTTCCATCATTCTTCCTCATTGCTTCACATGGAAAAACCACTTGCTTTTTAAAAGTGTGACCTTGATATTGTATTTGGGATCATAATCAAGAAGCCAAGCTGATAATGGTATAAAAATTCACCGACAATACACAACTAATAACACACAGAAAATAACATGCAACTAAAGTTTTTTTTTTTTTTTTTTCTGTAGCTTATAATACATGCACCTATAATAATAATCAGAAGGAAGGTTGGACAATCCTACTTCTGTAGTGATACTGCCTTGGAAACCCAAGAAGGGGTCGCTATGAGTTGGGGCCGACTCGATGGCACATAACAACAACAACATAATAATAATAATAATCATAGTAAAATAACAATAACAACCTTTAACCATTTATTAAGCACCAGGCATGGTGTTCAACTCCTTTCAGACAGCTACGGGTTTAAATAACAAGTCTAGGCATCTGCTAACAGCATGACCTTGAGCAAATGAACTGATTGCTCTGAACCTCAGACTATTTGTTCAATAAATTTAAGTGGTTTTGTGAGGATTAAATGAGATTATAGATATAAATCACTTAATATGGTTCTTGGCACTAAGACCTCATACCTGAAAATAATATCTCCCCATTTGAAATATAAATATTCAGGAAGCTCTGTAAGCATGTGTGTTACAAAAAGTCTCCAACCAAGAGGCTGATTTTCATTGATCAATGCTATTAACAATGTGTTAACCTTCAACAGAATTTTATTTCAATAGGTAAATTTTAGTTTCAGATGAGTAGTATACATTTCTATACATCTTAAAAGAATATTATGAAGGCAGATTTATTAAGGCTCTAGTATAATACATTTTGTTTCTATAACTTTAATATATCCTATAAATACAATACATATAAAAATGTACTGCCAATGTCACAAAGACATTCTCAATAAAAATATTCACAAACAGACATAGAATGGCCTGTTTATATTACATGGAGGCACTTTGCATTCATGAACACTAACCTGAAACACCTTTTGCATCACTGTATGTAAATATTTAATCACAGTAAACATGTAAGCGTAAAACACTGGGTACTATGAATTTAAGCTAAAAGAGAAGTGCTGATTGCCAAACTACCACTAGGAAGAGCTGAGACTGAACAGCAGTCATGAGCAGGTCCCTGCCAAATTGTTCCTAATTCAAAAAGAAAGAATTAAACAGCAGAATACAGAAGAAAAAAGATATGAAGAATGTGGAATTTGTGTTTCAGAAATAGACCATTTGTGTTTATCAACTACATGATCATTTTCTTATTTTCAGTTTTTTTTTTTTTTTTCTTTTCATCCAAAGATTTGTTTAAACTGCAAATTTACAGGTAAACCAACACATTACCCTCTTACGTGAGCTTGGCTTATCTGATAAAAAAAAAAAAATTTGTGTTAGTCAGTTCAGTCAAACAGCAATGTTTCTTGGACAACAAACATGACAAGTCAATTGTTTAATTGATCAATTGTTTACATGAAGTGATGTATTGACTTGACAGTTGCTTCAAAAATTCTTCATCTTTTTTTTTTTTTCCAATATGATTTTCAAATCATTTACTTTCACATTTATTCATTTAG
Organism: Orycteropus afer afer; assembly: GCF_000298275.1. Taxonomy (NCBI): domain Eukaryota; kingdom Metazoa; phylum Chordata; class Mammalia; order Tubulidentata; family Orycteropodidae; genus Orycteropus; species Orycteropus afer. Next base: position 1,061,181 of record NW_006922117.1, on the reverse strand, counting down.
TGATAATTGTTCCCTGGACGTCAACTATATTCAATAGTCTGTGCTACATATATATGATAGTGTTATATCCTAATAACCTCTCTATGAGATGAGCATTATTATTCCTCTGTTGATTAAGATAACTCAGCTTGAGGTGAGGTAAGTTGTCCTAACTTAGTAGTAAGTAAGGAGCCAAGATTTGAATTCAGGCACATTTGAAAAATACTGGTTGGTTCTATCTTCCATTGATGATGTTGAAAATTTTGATGAGAATCTGTTAATAGGATTTTTTTAAGACTATAAAATTAAAGGATTCAGTAGATAACTTTCTCAAAGACATAGTGTGTGGGGGTGGTAAAAATAAAAACATCACCTAAAAGTTTTCAGTTTTCTTTAATTTTCTCTAAACATTAAATCAAAATCTTTTTTAGAGAACAATATATATTTAGCCAATTAGCAGTGCCATTGGGAAAAACAAATATGAACACTGGTAATTACCTACAATGAACAGCATTATATTGCTTTAAGAAATCTGGAATTTGAAAGTATATTTTAAAAATATTGTCAAATATATCTGTGAATACATGACCAAGATCGTTAAGAAAGGAAAAACAAAATTAGAAAAATATAATTTCTTTTGAAATGGCAGTGCTTCATTATCTTCATCATCCAAAACACACTTTACATTTAAAAATTCAGTTTTATAGTATGTACATCTCATAAACTTGTGGCATTTAATTATTTCATTAGCCACATTATTTTACTACTACCTTATTTCAAGGATAATTGCTTTGACAACTGGAGAAACCCATTCATGGGCAAGCAATTATTTTTTTAGGTTAAATGTATTTTTTTCCAAGTGTACTTCCTTCTCTGCAAAGGGAAGGAGAATGGACATAAGAAGATGCAAGACCATTAAAATTTAAAACTTACAATTTTGAACACTGAAATTACTAGAACCAATAGGAGACATTTATATATGGGATTTAAGAAATAAAGTGATAACTCACTTGAAAACTGAATTGCAAATCCAGATTTGCTGATATAAAAATCGGTGTCAAACTGGATGGTTACGATGTTGAGGGTGCTGTGGATTCCTTCAGGAATAAGAGAGCCACTAATTTCCTTTAACAGCATCTCATTTTCTGGTGGGCCATCCCAGACTCGGAGTATGTCATGTGATGCTTCAGTATCAAAAGCAAGAAACTGCAGGCTGTGGGAGAAGCAGACATCTGATTGATTATTTTAAACAAGGATTAAATTTCAGCAAAGAATATAAAGAAATGCAACTTGGCTCTTACTAGATATTCTTTTTACTCTACAAAATACAATATGTAAACAATATATTATACATAATCTTAAGGATTGTGTACATGTGTGAATATGTATATATATGCACACAATAAATACACACACATATATATTACATATATAGTCTTAAGGAACTTGTTTTCTTGAGCAATGTAATTTGTTTCTTTGGAATATGATTAAATATACTATCATATCACTTTTCAGAATTACAGGAATTTTAGGTATGCATTCTTTTCAGGGTTCATGAATTTTAATTATAGTAAAAACTAATGGTATTTATACACCATTTTCTATGTTCAGGCACAGTGCTAAATACTTCACCTATATTTTCTTGTTTAATCTTAATAACAACCCAGTGAGGCCAATACAAATTTTATCTCAATTTTACAAATAGGGCAAATGGTGTTTATATAGATTAAATAATTTTCAATGACTAATAGAGTTATGATTTGAAATCAAGTTATCTGAATCAATAATACATACTTCACCATTTCATTATGTTATATTAAATTTAATCTGCTTTATGTCTAATCTAGATAAAATTGGTGGTTGCTGTAACATCTGATCTTTTTGTCCCCAGTGACAAATAACAGAAATCCAGTTGTATCAACATGTTCAATTGTATACATGCCATATATTCTTCATTGATATGTGAATTTTAACAGCTTTAAATATAGGTAGCAATTTAATATTAAATATTATATATAATTAAAATAACACCACAGAGTCCCATTGACTTTATTTTTGTTAAGTTCACTAATTCTAATATTTACATAACACAATGCATTATGTAGACCAAAGAGAAACAAGCTGAGGATATATCCAGTGAAGTCTATTTTGAGTTTTGTGGCCAAATTGCCTTGCATAGCAGTGTACCAGGTCACATTGCATCCAGTCAAGTACGGGAATTTGTAATTGCCATAATAATAAAACTGGGTTGCCTTTGATGGCCTTGGAAGCCCGATTGGTGTTAAGGATATGGGAGATGATGGGCTTGCCCTCATCTGAAGGGCAGCAATGTGATGAGTTGGGAACCATATAAACTAAACTCAGCACCTCGGGAAAAAAGAAAGCACACACAGTTTAAGGAGCAGTAAGCAGATGCTTAGAAATGTGTCATGGACTGGAACGAGGTTAAGTTACTGAGTCTCCTTTTATGCTTACTTCTTCTTAACATTAGTGAGGGGGAACTTATGATAGTAACCAGCACAACTTTGTATAACTCTCAAAATAGTGAACTCAGCTCCTTAAGTTATCAAAGGTTGAAGGAGCAGAGTACAAAAGAAGCGGAAAAAGATTTCACCTGCTATGTCTTCTCACAACTAACTATGAAAAGCTTCACTCTAACGAGTCAAATGAGCTACCGCTGTGGTCTGTGAAGCAAAAAATCATGCTTATTAATATATTTCATGTTATAAATACACACACACACAAAATAAAGTTTTCCCTTGCCAAAGTTAATAATACGGAAAAATGTTCATTGGTGTTTATAGGGTCTGATCAGGAAATTTCTATTCCTTTCTTTCTTTTTTTTTTCCCCTACAATGAACAAAAGAGTAATATTGAGACAATAAAATCTACTTACCTGACAATGTTACCTGGATCTACCTCAATCATCCACATGCAACGCAAATTATTATCATACGGAAAGGGATAACCGGGAGATAAGATTCTTCCTGATGATTCTCCTTTAAAACGACCTCCACATTCAGCTAATTAAAAACAAGAAAACGTCGTTAGAATTCAATGCCAGTCATTTAAAATGAATCTACAAATTTCTCATGAGTATGTGTTTTTCATATTAAGGAAAATAAGTATTGACATTTCTCTCTCTTACAAGTATAAGTTGTATGAATCTCTTCAGTTGAAGGTATTAGTTAGAAGCCAGAATATATTGTACAATAATAATGTCAAGTCAGACCACATAAAGATACTAAAACAAACCTAATTAGAGAATAAAAAAAAGGACACACTCAAAGACTTTGCATTTAGCCTTCCAAACACTTTAAGATGTGTTGTTAAATAACAGTAATGTAAAAAGGACAACAGATGGCAAGTTGCTCTCACCACTAGTTGGTTGCTAGCTGAATAATTCATCATCTTGCTACCCCACCTCTGACAATAACTAATCTGTACTACCGCCCCTCGGGCCTTCTAAATTTCATTGTCCTTTTAGTCTTCCTTTAAATCATTCTAAACGCTCGCTTTTAACCTCCCAAAAGTCAAAGTGGCATTTTCATTTGATTTCTTATTTCCAATTAAGTCTAGTTTCATTTTGATTTAATAGCCTCTCTAATATTCATATAAATTATCAAATCACCAAAAAATGTGTTATCATACAATGTAATACAAAGTTTATCTTTTATGGTATGCTTTCCTTTTAATAGTGTTTATTACTTTCGGGATGTCAAGAGTGATTTTACTTTGGGAAGCAGGCCATCTAGAAAGATGTCTCTGTATTAAAGAACTGAGAAACTAAGACTTTGTTCATATGTTTTTCTACATATCTAAACCCTACAAGGAAACAGAACACTATGTAATCCATTATAGATTTGAAAATTCTGCAGATACAGCCTATGACCAAAAAAAAAATCTTAGTTTAAATCTTAAATATTTAAAGATACTATTCTTATATTTTTATTATTCTTGTTCTCAGCACTATTTCCATTTCACTTAAATTCAATAATTTAAGAGCCTACAGTGTTTCCTGTAAAATGGTGGAGGAGGAGGGGGAGGGTATTCTATACTTTGGGACTTCTTAAGTTTCTGAATGGGTTCATATGATTTCTTTTGGTAGTTTTTATTTATTCTATCAGTCTTCCTAACAAATGATGCTGCACCCCCCCCCCGGTGTAACATTATTTTACTGCCCTTGCAGTACTGGAATTCAGTTGAAAGAATAAAGCATTTCTATTAAAAAAAAAAAAAGTATGATAAGTAAATGCTGACAAGTTCATAATTGTGTGCTATTACAACTTCCATTGCTTCATTTAAAATATTTTTGAATCATATCAAAGAATATACCCTCAAAGAGATGTAATCAGTGGTATATTTTTCATAAACCAATGTCCAGGGTCATATTCCAGAATCCCAAACTTTTGGCATTTGGGTGATGATTATTTTAGATATCACCCTCATAATTCATGTAAAATTCAGATGTCATGTGAAAAGAAAATATTGTGACTGGATATCGCTACATAGTATTTTTCTATGTGAATCAATGTTTAAATAAACCAACTACAGACCTATGAAATCAATAGCATTGGGAAATTAGTTATAACTCCTCTAATGAGTAAAATTTCACTTTTTTCTATTTTTATTTTAGCAAGATTTATAGATAGTCCAATGTTGATCACATCAACTAACAAAGATTGGGAAAAAAAAGAGAGAAAAATTGTGTAGTTATAGAACTTCTAAATGGTAGGGAAGTCAAGACTAGTGTAACATAGAAGAGACTGTTCTAAACTTGGGAAGATACTTATAAATCACAGGGTAACGTCAAAGAAAAATGATAAAACTTCACATCAAAATAAAAAAGAGGACCAGCATATATTTAGCAAATATTAAAACAATAGCAATGAAGGAAGTGATAATATGATTCATAAACTAAATGAGCTCAGCACAGAAAATTATATGGAACAAAGAAATTAACACCATGAAAAAGCACATAACAAAATGACAGCAACAAATTCATACTTGTCAATAACTACATATCTGACAAGGGACTTATCTCTAGAATTTATAGAGAATCCCAACACCTCGACAACAAAAAGATTAACAATTCAATTGAAAAATGGACAGAAGACATGAATAGACACTTCACCAGAGAGGATATTCAGGTGGCTAGCAAATACATGAAGAAATGCTAAGGATCATTATCCATCAGAGAGAATCAAATCAAAACAACAATGAGATACCATCTCATCCCAGTACTAATAGCAAAGTTCAACAAGACAGAAAATAATAAATGTTGGTGAGAATGTGGAGAGATTGGGACTCGCATACACTGCCGGTGGGACTGTCAAATGATACAATCACTGTGGAAAGCAGTGTGGTGATTGCTTAAAAAGCTGGAAATAGAGATACCATTTGACCCAGCAATATCATTATTAGGTACACATCCTAAAGAAGTGAGAGCCAGGACAAGAACAGATGTATGCACACCCATGTTCATCACAGCACTATTTACAATAGCAAAAACATGGAACCAGTCTACATACCCATCAACAGAAGAATGGATAAACAAACTATGGTACACATACACAATGGAATATTATGCAACCCTAAAGAATAATACAGAATCTGCAAAACACCACATAACATGAAGGAACTTGGAGGACATTATGCAGAGTGAAATAAGGCAATCACAGGACACATATAGTATTTGTTACTGTAGGAAGTTGGGGAAGGTTTTACATGTGGAAGGAAACTTTCTTCATTGCTTATCAGGGGTTGGGAGGGAGGGGAGGGAACACTGCAAAAAAAAAAAATTAATAAAATGTATTGGCCCATGTCACATTAGTTTTGTGTATTCACTGTCCATAAATTATATTTCAATAAAATGCATTTAAAACAATAAGAATGGCTGAAGAAATGCTGCATATGTATTTTCTACTTAGGGTTATTGTTTTATTAAAATCACAATTTCTTTTTGTTTGCCAAGTGTCCCGTCCTGGCCTGTACTTGTTATTTGGAGCAGGAAAGAAAAAAGCAGAAGTCTTCTCAACACTTGTCTGTCTACTTTCCCATATTCAAATCCTCAGTTATTCATTAACTGATTTACAGGTTGTAGGAAAGAACTGGTCACAATGGCACATAACAACAACAACAGGAAAGAACTGGTAGATTGCCCAACCTTCCTTCCGATGAGTGGCTGCTGGGTTTGAACTGCTAGCCTTCTGGTTAGCAGTCAAATACCTTGGGCACTACGTCACCAGAGCTCCTGTTTTAGTGAGGTTAGGAAAGAACTGGTACCCCAACTATGAGAAGTGGAGAAAAGCAATAATTTTCTCATGCCTACAAGAAAAAGATTTTAAGTCACTGACTCTCACATCTTCCTTCATAGTAAAATGAATTATGCTGCACACACATAAGAAAAATAAATGTAGTTTGAGAAAGTACATATATACCTAAAGATTTTAAAGTTTTTGTATATAATATACTATTTCAAAATCTATCTTAATTCCAAAAGGGGCAGTCATTTTGTGAATTAAAGCATATATGGCAAATGTGATTCAATAGAGTTGTGTGATTAAATGTCTTAAAATATATTTGTATTGAATTAGATTGTATATCAAGGTCAAACAAACTCCAAACTCACTGCCCTCGAGTCAACTCTGACTCATGTAGCAACCCCTTCTTGGGTTTCCGAGGCAGTATCTCTACAGAAGCAGGTTGCCCAGACTTCCTTCCAAGGAGTAGATGGTGGGTTTGAACCACCAGACTTCTGGTTAGCATCAAATGCCTTTTGCACTAAAATGACTTCATATAGATTATACTGTACCAACACAATACATTCATTGATATGATTGTGAAATGAGTTCTTACTTTCCATGGTTTTCCTTTTGAAAAAAAAAAAAATCAGCTGTAAGTTCATTTAACTTCTTGATTCATGGAGTGAATTGTGTGTATACATACGGACTTACTTAAAATATACAATATATGTTGATAACATTTTTATGGAGATACTATTTCATGAAATTCAAAAGAGTGTCCTACCAATACAGGAAGGCAGAGGATAGTCCCACGCCCTTCTTTCCCCTGTCATGCACTTGAGAAGGCTGCTTCCATGGAGAGTGTAGCCGGGATTGCATCCATAAATGATAGTGCTGCCGGCAAAGTGGCCTTGGTCACTGATCTTGTAGCCAAATTGTGGAATGCCAGGGTCTTCACAATGTGAAAGTTCAAAACCTATGAAAAAAATATAACTTGATTAATGCGAAAATTTAACAGGAGGGTTTATAACTGCAAAGAGTACCTTTCCATTATTACTTTGAGTACTATGCTGTAGTAATTTCTAATTCTTTTACTCTTTTATATATAATTATAATATTACACAATAATCATAGAGAGTTTTTTTTGACAGTGAGAATATATCATATTTTTTCAAATTTGTTAATGAAACCCCATTGCCTATATGAATATATCGTGGCTTGTTATATTGTTAAGCTTTCTGCCTGTTTCAAGTGATGTATACCTAGTATGACATCCTAAACAATTTAACTACTAGGATTATATGTCAAATTAAAAAAAAAAAAAAAGATAAATATATAAAATTGCAATGACTCCCAGTAACAACTATGTGTACTGCAAATATAATTTTATCATGCTTTACTTTCACAGTCTTAAAAAAGTGAAATAATCCTATGCTAAAATTTACTTAATCAAGAGGTATTATATTACAGCAATCAGCTTGAAGTTTCCTGAATTTTTCTATTTTATTTGCTCCAGAAAAAGTTTTCTCCTCAAAAATTCTCATATGAAATTAATATAGAAGTTTCTTCTATTTTCTCATTCTGGAGTTTAGAGAAAAATTTTTGTGTTTCTGAAGAGTTGGAGATTAATTAATTATTTTTCTGGAAACTTGGGATTCAGAACTAAGAACAGCTTTGAGAGTTAATTTCCAAATGGTTAGAAAGTGGAAGAACTCTAGAGAAATTTACATAATGCCAGAGGGGATATTTGCTTATATTTCAAGGGAGAATGAGGCCCAGGACCTTGGAGACATCTCTATTTAAAAGCTGAAGACACCGGCTGGTTTATATTTATATTTATATTCCCACAGGTTAGAGTGACATTTAGGATTCTTTCCATCCTACCTTCAAGGAATAGTTTTCTCACCCTTTTGGGGGGAGGGGAGGGACACACAGCTGCTTCTTTCTCCCTTGTTTGTAAGCAGAATAAGATCATTTTTTCTTCACCCCTCACTACGGAGTAGCTGGCTACTTGAATAGGAAACCTTTCCATCTGGCTTTCATGTGTTCATAGGGGTAAGGACTAGGGTGATGGATACCTGACGCAATTATTATTACTTTAAATGATAATAACTAATCTCTCTCTGTTCCAAACTATTGTGGCTTCCCATTCAAGATAAAATTAATAAATATGAATATTAAGACCCAGCAGTCATAGGAAAATGTTCAGGTGAGATCCTGAAAGAACTATAGAAAGACACTTTCAATTCAATTTAAATTGAACAACATGATATAAGTAACCTAAATCTAAGGTCCTTAGCTATGTAGTTCTTCTGGTTTAAACAGTTTATAAAGTGTATAATTGAAGAATAAACGGCATAGTGAACTCACCAAGGAATGTATTGGCAATATTAGGGTTGGCAGTTGTAGCTTCTGAGAATACAAACCTATATACAATGTACTAGGTAGCCTCATAAATGAGAAATTTGTGATTTAAAAACAAATAATACATAAGAAAAAGAAAGTTATTTCTGTCTTAAATCATATGATGATCAAAAAGAGATTTTTGCCTCTTTTATAGGGACATATCAATGACTAAATTAATATCGGCTTGATCTAGGAAATAAACAATAAAAAAAGGATCTATCAGCTCACTGATGTCAAATCACTAATTTGTATCAGTGATTTCTCAGAGATATAGTAGTGTACATAAAACCAACATATCTTGCACAACTTCAAGTAATTTAATTTTCTTATAATTCCTGTATAATGAGAGAAACAACTGTCAGAGAACATAAGGCGTCCTTCCTAGTCTCTTTTAGGGGTTGGTAATCATTCCAGAAAGACACCAGAAGTAAATGTAAGCCATCAGAAGGTGATATGGAACAAAGACAACAGTGCTGATATCAGAGGGATCTTGGCTGGAAGCAGAAAACGCTATAAAGGTGTTTATTGTGTTTTATTAACTATGCAAAGGTACTTAACTGTGAATCATAACAAATTATAGATAACATGACAAAAAATAGAATTGAGAACATTTCACTGTGCTCATATACAACCTGTACATAGACCAAGAGGCAGTCATTCAAACACAATAGGGGATACTGCAGGGTTTTAAATCAGGAAAAGTGTGGATTGGAGTTCTATCATTTCGTAGTGCCTAAGGCATTTGACTGCTAACCAGAAGGCTGGTGGTTCAAACCCACCAGCCACACCTCAGAAGGAAGATGGGGCAATCTACTTCCTTAGAGATACGTCCTAAGAAACCCAAGGAGGGGTCGCTATGAGTTGGGACTGACTCAATGGCAGTGAGTTTGATTCTTTTGGTTTTGTGTATCAATCTGTATGCTGAGAAAATAATCTGAGATGGTAGACTATATGAAGAAGAGTGTCACATTAGGATTAGAGGAAGAAGCATTAACAGTCTACGATAGGCAGATGACACACCTTGCTTGGAAGTAAAGCACTTTCTGATGAAGATCAAAGACTCACAGCCTTCAATATGAATTGCACTTCAATATAAAGAAAAACAAAAATCCCCACAACTGCATCAACAGGGAGCATCATGATAAATGAAAAAAGATTGAAGTATGTAGAGTTTCGTTTTACTTGGATCCACCATCAATGCCCAGCAAAGCAGTAGTCAAAAAATCAAACAATGTATTGTGTATTGCAAAGTGTTAAAAAACAAAGATATCATTTTGGGGACAAAGGTGTGCCTGACTCAAGCCATGGTTTCAATTACCTCATATGCACACAAAAGCTGGACAATGATTAAAGAAGACCAATGAAGAATTGATGGATTTCAATGAAGGATTTATGGTGTTGGAGAAGAATATTGAATACACCATGGACTACATGAAGAATGAAAAAATCAGCTTAGAAGAAGTACAGGCAGAACACTCCTTAGAAGCAAGAGTGGCAAGACTTCATCACACATAGTTGAGACATGTTATTAGGAGGGACCACTGAGAAGGACATCATGTGTGGGAAAGTAGAAAGTCAGAAAAAAGGAGGAAGACACTGAATGAGATGAATTGACACAGTGGCTGCAACAGTGGGCTCAAATATAGGAAAAATTGTGATGATGTAGCAGGACCAGGAAATGTTTCATTCTGTTGTATAAGGGGTCAATATGAATGGGAACTGATGTGAGGACACCTAACAGCAACACAATATGATTTTGCACATTCTACAATCTATTGGGGTTTTATAATTCCTTAATAATCATTTGAATTTTTCCTTCTCTTTCCCCCTATATATTGGAATTATTTCATTTTTTTTTTTTCCTTTTCCCATAGGGCCTACTCATTACAAATTCTGGCACATAGCAGATGTACAATACCTTAACTGTTCATGGATTCTTAGAGGCCATTATTGGCTCTAGGATAAAATTAAAAAACAAACTAAAGTAATTGTGAAGAAAAACTGAAATTTGAAAGACACTATCAAAACAAAAATCCTACAGAATACCCTGTATGAATCAATTTTTGTCAGCTTTTTTTGCATTAAAATATGTTGAAATTAAACAAAGGCAAAGTGTTTCAGACAGAGCTTTACAAGAGGTTAGCAGTCAGTCATTAATTCAACTTATGACATAAAAAATGAGATAGATACATGGTCAAGCAAGTCAATCTTTCAAGCAGAAGTAGTAACTTTAAATTTCTGAACACATTTCTTTGCATTAATCTGCATACTTATCATTAGATGTAATGTGTTCCCACTCGAAAATGAGAAGTTTGCATTTCTTCTACAAGCATAATACTCAGTTTATCATTCAAGATACAGACACTTGAGTTTTACTATACATCATTTATCAAAAGAAAAATGGAAATCAAGCTCTCTTGTCAAGATTTATTACCAAACCATCCTTCCTTAATTTTAATGTTCTGTAAATGTGGTTGGCAATTGCTTGGTGATGAGGTAAAAAGGAGATATTCTCTCTAAATTAAGATAGTTTATCATACTTTACATTGTAGATAAAAATGCACATGGACAATAATATATAAGTTATAAAGCACAACATAATTTATTCCAATTTCATGTAATTATTGTTTCTTATTCATAAATATTCAGAACTGTCTTATCATTATGGAAGCATTCTGCTGCCAGAGTTTTCATTTAAAAGCTCAAATACTTGAAATTGACAATTAAAGAAAGATATATATGAAAAAGTTACATATTCTATAAATATTCACCATTCCTTGTGAAATTTGGAACTCTAGTGAAATGAAAATTTCTAGAGCACAAAATTAACGGAAAATTCTCCTTATCAAAATATTTATGATTTACTGAATAACTTAAATTGAGATCTAATTCCTTCCTTGGCACCATGTAGTACATTTCTTTTAGTATTTCTAATTTATTTTTGTGATATAATATTTGCAATCTACAAGAGTACAAACGATAAAATAACAAACTCACCATCTCACTGTGTCAGATTCTAGTATTATGTTATTGTTGCTTCAGATTAATATTTGTATTAATTCAGATTGGTGGTGTTGTTATGTGCCGTTGAATCTGACCCGACTCATGGCGACCCCTCCTTGGGTTTCCGAGGCAGTATCACTACAGAAGTAGATTGCCTCATCTTCCTTCCGAGGAGTGGCTAGTGGGTTTGAACCACCAGCCTTCTGGTTAGCAGTCAAGTACCTTAAGCACTACACTACCAGAGCTCCCAATTCAGATTAGTATTCACATTAATTAATATTCACATTAATTTTAATATTATTATTGATATTATTAAGAAACGAATATTGAGAAATCAATTAACACTTCTTTCACATTGCTATGCATTCTCCCTTTCTGCTCTTCACCAATCAAGAGTTATCAAATATTCAGAATATGGTATATGTATGTGTATATATAAAAAATGTTTTAACACATATATACACAAATGAACAATATGTAGTATGTTTTGCAATTATTGAGAAATTTTATGAATTATATGGAAACATTTTCCTTTGTGGCTTTATCTATTGCTTAGCATTGTGTTTTCATCTTTTTATTTATGAACACACAGAGTTTATTAATTTTAACTACTTTGTGGTATTTCATTGAATGTATAATTCAAAATTGATTTATTCATTCTCCAACCAATGAGAATTTATATTGTTCCCAACATTTCACTGCTACAAAAAAAGCTATAGTTTTATAGATAGAGTGACCCTATATCTCATCAGTAAAACAATATAAGTTATATAAAGAAGGCATATTGTTTAGGTTTGTAATTGATATTTGAAGATTCACTTTTGAAATATAAGTAAGTTTTTTTTTTAATGTAACTTGGAATAAAGAACTATTATTCGTTTTTGTTTTGAAGCTCAGTCAGGTAAAATGTAAATATATATTTGGTGTTGTAAACATAAATTGCTAGAGTATATAATGATGAGTGAGGATATTTTAATTTCATGCACCAAAGTAAGAACTTCCAAAGAGCTAAATAAAAAAAGGAAATGGATTTATAATAAGGAAACTGAGAAAGTATGTTTGCTAAATATAGCAGGGAAACATACTTTTTGACATAATAAATGTTAAAAAAAGTTTAAATAATTAAAGGAGACAAAGATTACACAATCAATTATAATCTCTACAGAATTATGTGGTCGACTTAATACTTATCATCAGAGCAATCTTTAAGTTATACTTCATATTTCATTATTACATTTCATTTAAGCCATGAGACTTTCAAGAAAAATTTCTATCTTAAAATTCTTTGTATTACAATGAGGACATAGAAAAGGGAGAATGTCAATGTTGCCACTTGAAAATCTCACAAACAGGAAATATTCCAAGATCAGACACAACAGCTAGGATAAACCTCTTTGATCCAAACATGAAAAAGAATATAAAGGGAATAAAGAAAAGAACAAAGGGTTGAAAACGATTAAAGCATTCCTTTATTTCCCCTGACAGATCAAACTAAGCAAAAAGCAAAAACACACACTTATTTCTCAATAATCATACTATATCATACGTATAAAACTTTGAAACCACACACTTTAGAATTCTTTAAGAAGACAATCATTTATCATTTTTAGTCTATGGAAGTTAAGAATTTAAACAAAAAACGTTGTGGAAATGATTGCTATATATTTCCACTTGTTTTCAGGAACGAAGACGAAGGATTATTGATTGATTGATTGATTGATTGATTAGGGACACTCTAAATCCTAGTTATAAAATCCCAACTAGAAAATAAGTCACTGACAAATTCTCCTACAATATTATTCATAGTGCATAAAAAAGGGAGTGATCTTATTAATTGTACTACTTTGTGTCTTTTACACTATATATTTGTACATCATTCTGGGAGGGTGATATTCGCTTTTACATGAGTATTGCTTTTTAGCTATCAGTCATTTGGCTAAAATATATGGTTGATACATTCTAGATAGGAGCTCTGGTAGCATAGTGCCTAAGGCACTTGACTGCTAACCAGAAGGCTGGCGGTTCAAACCCACCAGCCACTCCTCGGAAGAAGGTTGGGCAATCCTACTTCCGTAGTGATACTGCCTCGGAAACCCAAGGAGGGGTCGCTATGAGTCGGGGCCGACTCAATGGCAAATAACAACAACAACAACACATTCTAGATAATCCTAGGAATGAATTTTTTCTAGACATTGCCAAATTACTCTCTTAGCTGGCTTTACCAGTTTATACTGTTTAAAATGTATGAGCTTCCATTTCTTTATATTCTCATCAGTATTTGGTATTACATGGACTTTTAACTTTTACTAACTTTATGGGTGTACAGTAACATCTTATTTTGGTCTAAATTTGTTGTTGCTGTTGTTAGGTACCCTCGAGTCAGCTCCCATTCATAGCAGCCCCATGTACAACAGAATGAAACAGTCCTGCACCAGCCTCATGGTCCTTGGTATACCTCAGCCCATGGCTGCAGCTGCTGTGTCCGTTCATCTCTGAGATCCTTCCCCTTTTTTGCTGACCCTCCACTTTATGAAGCATGATGTACCTCTCCAGGGAATGGTCTCTCCTGACAATGTGACCAAAGTGGGTGAGACAAAGTCTGCCATTCTCGTTTCCAAGGAGCATTCTGGCTGCACATCTTCCAAGACAGACCTGTTAGTTCTTCTGGCAGAACATGGTACTTACAGTACTCTTCTCTAACACACAACTCAAAAGCATCAACTCTTCTTTGGTCTTCCTTGTTCATTGTCCTCCTCTCACATGCATATGAGGCAACTGAAAACGCCATGGGTTGCGTTAGGCGCACCTTCATCTTCAATGAGACATCTTTGCTCTTCAGCACTTCAGAGGTCTGTTGCAGCAGATTTGCCTAGTGCAATAGGTAGTCTGATTTCTTGACTGCTGCTTCCATTGGTGTTGATGGTGGAATCAAGCAGTACGAAATCTTTGATAATTTCAGTCTTCTCCATTTATCGTGATTCTGTTTATTGGTGCAGCTGTGAGGATTTTCATTTTCTTTATGTTGAGGTATAATCTATACAGCAGACTGTAGTCTTTAATCTTTACTCACTGCCGTTGAGTCACATCCGACTCACAGTGACCCCTCCTTGGGTTTCCGAGGCAGTATCACTGCAGAAGGAGCTCTGGTGGCTTAGTGCCTAAGGCATTTGACTACTAACCAGAAGGCTGGCGATTCAAACCCACCAGCCACTCCTAGGAAGGAGTGCACAATCTACTTCCATAGTGATACCACCTTGGAAACCCAGGGAGGGTGTCACTATGAATTTGATCTGACTCCACAGCATTGCATTTTTTTTTTTTTTTTAATCACTATGGTAGTAGATTGCCCAATCTTCCTTCCCAGAAGTGGCTGGTGGGTTTGAATTGCCAGTCTTCTGGTATAAATTTATATTTCTTTAATTTCTAATAAGTATACTTTTTTTCTTTTGTATAATGTCCATTGCAGTGTACATTGTCTTTCGTTCAAGTGTTTCTTATAGCCTATGTATATATATATATATTCTTTTTTTCTTATTGATTTATAGGATTGATTTATACAGACTGTGTATTGTTTTGTTGAATTCATTATAAATATCTCCTCCTAAAACAACTATTTTTTTTTTTACTTTGTTTATAGTGTGTTTTGATGTAGAGAGTTTGTTTGTTTTTGGTGCTTAATGAACAGTGCTGGATTAGGAAAGCATAAGTCATTAGAGTAGCCAAGATTCTATCTAAACATTTAGATGCCTTGGCAATTTTGGAAGTGCAGAAGGCATGAAAGTTTGTAGACAACTTATGGTATTCAGAAAATTCAGGCGTTCAGGGGAACCACTGCTATATACAGTCACCTGCCAACACCACACTCTTATCTGCAGCTTCTGGTGGAAAGTAACAACTTATTTATCTATTCCACCTTTCAGCTCATAAAACAAATAGATCAAATATAAACAGTGATCTTGACTAACAAGGGAGCCGGGGAAATCTAGTTCCCAGAGTTTAAGTCTCTACACATCAGAGAATTGCTTAGAAGGACAGGGATACAACAGATCACTGGCAGATTTATTGACTGTGTGACCATGAGCAGGTCATGGAAGTTTTCTGTATTTCATTTTTCCTCCGATTATCCATGGGGATAATGATCATACTTTTCTCATATGGTTATGCCTTGTACCTAGTACATGGAAGATAAATGGTATCTATTATTACTTTAACTCATATTTAAAGTTGTGGTAATGTTGAAGGTCTCCATTTGCATCTTTTTAATTTTTTTAATCTGAGTCCCTTTCTATGTCTACCTTGTCCCTGTGTAGCCGACACCTGCATTTTTCGTTATGCCTCATTCTCCTTGTTCATTTTGCTCCAGCCACACAAAGTCAGGCGTCTCTCATGCCTGTGTACTTCCTGATCTCCTTGTCTAGAGCCCTTTGCTCTTGGATCTTGATGTAGCTGTCCCTTCTGATACCTTCAGGTATCAAATCATATCACTCTGACGTTACCCTATCTTCTGTACCATCTATCCTATTTTGTATTTTAAATGAATTACAAATGTATTTACTTCATCATTGTTCTTAAGTTTATGTTCTATCTTTCCTCACTGAGAAGTTAGCTAGCTCCGTGTGGGTTGAACTGTTAGGCACTGATCTCTTTATAGAAAATTCCAGTGTGGAAAGATAAAATACAAACTTATTACCAGATAAATAGTTTCAACAATGAATAGATCAACTATATTAACATTGGAGACAAAAGGGGGAAAATGTGACAGATGATAAAACAGAAATAGTGTGTATACATCTCAGCCTTTTGAGAGAGAGAGTAAATAACACCAGATTCTTGGCAATACATTCTGAAGATGTGTGTTGAGAGGCTGAGGGAGATTTGTTAGAGTGTCCTGTCAGGTTTTGCTGAGTTATTTTACAGGGTTATACGGGGCAAAGTGATATTTTACAGTGGATATCCAAATGAGATATTAATTCATGGTTTCTTCTTCCAACTTTAGAAGGTGGAAAGGGTGACCAGAGTTCTGAGAACAGAAGAGTGGCTTACCCAAAGAGAGATGGATTCTAGAGATTGAAGGATAGAAGAGCAGTAGGATTCCCTAATAATAGGCAGAGTTGACCACATTTGCTGTGAAGGTTTTATATTCAATTAGCATAACTCTGCACACTTCAACTGAATATACAGATTACAGTTGAATGAGAAACTTATTTGGGAGAAAGACAAAATGAAATTTTCTTAATAGTAAAGGATGAAGACCGAAAGATTTAATTTGCTTTAGAAAAACAAAGTAATAAGATGTTTCCTGCCCTCAGGTGTGGTAGAAAATTTTCATACAGGGTATGCATATTCTGCTTGATTGAGGAAGTTGAAAGAAACTTATTGTCTCCTTAGTACAGCAGAGCTAAAATAATAATGGGTGAACTAAATAGTTTCCTTTCTAAGTACCAGGAGTATCCAAGCATAGAATCATGTATTAATACAGTATCTTTAAACTTAACAAACTGACAGTAACAACACAAAGTCCTTAATCTTTTGCAGGATATCTGTGACAGCTGCACATTGTAGCAGATATTGTATTGTCTTCTCAATATCTGTTCTTCCCTTTTCTTATTAACAAAACCATGATGTGGTTCTCAACTGTAAGGTGACCATATTAAACAATATGTCATGATAGCCTAAGACTAAGCCAATCAATTAATTCTGCAAACTCTTAATTTCCCAGTTTGCCTTTCTGAAAAATTAGGGCATATCCATATGACACAGTTTTGGACAAAGAGATAGAGGGGATATCTGATGTAGGCCAAGGGGAAGATTTTGAATTCCTGATAAAATGGCCAACGTTTGGCTCTAACCACTCCTCGCTTCTCCTTGCCTTGAACATGCTCAGGGTTGCTGTAGCCATTTTGCGATAATGTCACAACAAGCATGAGCCCAAAAACTGAGCATTCTAGAGATGCCATGGTGGAAAGATAATGACAAGATCCTTGTCGTCTTTGTTAAGCAGCTGAATCAAAGCTTGATCTGCCTCACTCTCTGGACTTCTTGTAAGAAAGAAAAATGAAACATGACTTTTTAAGCCATACTTTTCCATTACCTGAAGTCAAAAGTAACATTTTAGGTACGGCTTCTACCATTCCATTTACAAGCCTTAGTGATTATATAACAAATGGACCAATAAGACAGTTGAGATAAAATGCACCTTATAGGCCTATGCTAACATATTTCTTCACTTTTACCTCAGCCAAATGCAATCCAATCTACCAAAAAGTGGAAATACTCAGACAACAGTGAATGTAATTAAGTCAGCAAAATTGATAATGGGAAGAGATTGACTATCATCAGCTAAATGGATGTCATTAATAGGGTAGGCAGAAAAAGACCTGTTTGTGCTGAGACGAGTACTGAGAAGAAGTCAGTCATGTGGGATTAATTTGAATCAGATTATTTGCTGTATTTTCCCTGAATGTGCTTTGTTCTCGCTAAAAATCTTTGTTTCTTCTATTCTCTTTACCTAGAATACTCCTCATGTTTCTCTAAGGCCCAACTCTACCTTCACTACCATCTCGTTCCTGAAAACTTACTTGACTCCTCCACAAGCTAAAATATCTCTCTTTTGTCCCTAATTTTCTCAATGTTATTACTGATCTCTCCTCAGCATCACTCAAGGCTTCTGCAGTGAAATGTTTCAGAAGGACAGACAGAATAATTGTAAGAAGGAACATACCATAGAATGAGAAGAGGTGGAGTTGACCTTAGGAATGATTGAATACAGGGTTCAAACACAAAAACATTGTCTTTTCCACTTTTCTTCATGTTTGAACACCTTAACCACATTCTCTCATATCCATAAATTGATTAATTACTGCCTCTAAGAATTTTATGAATATCTAAAATAATGTCCTGGAAGAATCTTCTTATACCACAAAAGTATTTTATAAAATCAGTATTCAAATCATGTTAATTTACCAAAAATATGCAAAAAAGAAAAAGAAAAGCAATTAAACTCAAGCTGACTAAAGACATTATGAAGTCTTTATAAACTAAGTACAATCTGTCTGCAAACAATTACAACCACAATACTATGTGATAACAATTATATTATTTGTACATATAAAATATTGCAAAAGGAATACTAAAAATGGCATTTAATTGGCTCAGGGAATCATGGCAAGCATTACTCACTACCGTCGAGTCGATTCTGACTCATAGCGACCCTCCTTGGGTTACCTAGGCAGTATCACTATGGAAATAGATTGCCCAACTTTCCTTCCAAGGAGTGGCTAGTGAGTTTGAATCACCAGCCTTCTGGTTAGCAGTCAAATGCCTTAGGCACTATGCCAAATATTTGAAATGGATCTTGAACTAGTTCAATCTGTGCCTATGTTGGAGAGGGCATGCCTAAAAGTGAACATAGCCTGGGCACAGTTTGCTTTACATCTAGGATTATACTTGGGAATGGATTTATTTCAAAGAAAAAAAAAAAATCCCTAGCTAACCACTCTTATGATAACTGCAGAGACATGTATGGGTTTTTCATCACAAAAATCAGAAGTAACAATAAAGAACAAATACAATTAAGAATAGATGTGTTATTACTTCCAGGGCTCTCCCATGTAGTAGGGCTCAGAACACAGCTGTTACTTCACAAAAAATTTA
The DNA here is from genome assembly GCF_000298275.1 of Orycteropus afer afer. Lineage (NCBI taxonomy): Eukaryota > Metazoa > Chordata > Mammalia > Tubulidentata > Orycteropodidae > Orycteropus > Orycteropus afer. The sequence continues at coordinate 1,041,895 of NW_006922117.1, read as the reverse complement.
GAAGCATTTACTGACCTGTAGATATTGAGACAAGGCACTCTGGTGGCATAGTGGTTAAGGCATTTGTATGCTAACCATAAGGTCAATGATTCAAACTCACCAGCTGCTTCATGGAAAAAAGATGGGGCAGTCTACTTCTGTAAAGATTTACAGCCTTGGAAACCCAATGGGGGTCTCTATAAGTCAGAATCTAATTGATGGCAGTGGGTTATTTTTGTTGTTGTTGTTTAGATATTGAGACAGCTTGGAAATAGGCTATACTCATTTCAGTTCAAGATATGAGACTGAAACATTTTAGAGTTCCAAGACTGAAAAATACTTATAGATAAATATTTTCCCTTTATAAAATGATAGTTTTTATAGTCTCTTCATAATTCTATATTTTTCCATTATTATAACTGACAGCCCATAATGAACAAATAGAATTATTAAGAAAATCACTTCAGATATTCCCCGCCCCCCATTTTGACATCCTTTAACTCACACCAACAACAATAAAGTCAATGATTTTACTCATTCCAGACCCCTGGGCACGCCATACAGAATTGAATTCAAGTATGGCTTTTGATGCCAAGTATTCTTAAATCAATAACCTAAATTACATAGATTATATGCATCAGCTGAGGAAAACTGTGCTTCCCTTGAAAAAGGCATAAATATTTTAGATGAGAAAAATACTAAATTATTTTAACAACAAAATGGTTACAGGTTATGATGAAACACTGAGTCATTCATTACGATATAGTTTTACAAATGGCCTAACTATGGTATCCCTGTTAGAAAACTTGAAAAGAAAGAAGAATCAGAATCTAAAATGATCTGACCAGATCACACCAATTGGATCTGATTAATAGTCCTCAGGGCCATTAATTTTAGCCCATTACAGGAATACCTAAAAACATTATTTGCTTAGATTTTCATTTGTCTTTAGGAGGACTTCAGAATAAATCACCTTGCTCATAATCATTCTGAGGATTTAAAGATCTTTATTCAGCATTCATTTTGTTGATTTAAATTTAGTTAATGTTAATAATGCAACAATTCTAGCACAAGTAGAAGAAACAAACCTTGAAATAAACAGGTAGCAAGGGTAATCTCTCATTATTTGAACAAGGATATTTTAGTATAATGAGTCATTATATTCCCTTGTCTCCTTTTACTAACAGCATTAAGAAAGAATATTTTCACACAGTATAATTTGAGTCATATTCTCCTTAGGATCCTATATAATTATATTCAATGCTGCAACCCTTTTAATTCCTGAGTTTTCACAATAATTTTTATCCAACTGACTTCTGGAGAAAGTTTATAGGGGTCAATAGATTTTCTCAAATTTTCTAGCAGTAGATATTTCTGAATATTGCTATTTAAGGTATTTTATTATATTAAGTGCATATTCTGACGTTCCATTTATCAATTTGCTTCAATAGATTGTAAATTTTTAAATACACAGCCAATATACACCTCAGTTTCATTTGTTTTACTTTTATAGTCCAGTATTTTACACAGGGTAGAAACTTAATAATTATATTATTTGAATAATTTTATTGTCAATTGGTGTAACTAGTTTGTTTCTAATTTTATGCAACTGGTAAAATAAATTAATTTAATTTATATAACAATTGATGAAATCCATGTATCTGTAGCACATAGTCTTTGGGTTTCTATCTGTATGTTGCTGACTTTAGTTTAATAAATCTGCACAAATTCATTTTAATAAGGCAGTTCAACAAAAGGCAAAATGAATGAAAAGCTTTACCTACTTTTTAATGTAAAATCAACTGAACAACTTAATGATCATTAGTGACTGACCAACAATAATAACTCTACAGATATTTTGTATTTTGCAATTACTTATAGAAACTTAAATATTGGATTTCTATCAATTAAAGAACCTTACATCTGTTTACAACTATTAAAATAGTATATGGAGAGAATTATGGTATTTAAAAAATCTAAGCCCCAACTAACAAATTATTTAACTTCTCTGAAACTTAATTTCAACTCCAAAATGACAACAGTTAGAATACCTGTAAGTTGTAGGGTTGTTGCTGGGGCCAAATACAATTATATATGTAGACAGGAATTCTAAACTGCAAATTGTTAACCAAATGTTGGACATTACTTCACCTAGGGTGCATTGAAATTATTAAATAAACGTGAGCAGGAGTGCTTGACCATTTTATTCCCGAAATACTTACTGGTGTAGACAAGTTGAAAGCCTTCATCTGTCCCCTCAGCATCGGAATTAAATTCCAGCCAGAGCTGATTGGAAGTACTACTGAGTGTCAGTCCCCTCATTGATGCACCAGTAAAAGCCCCCAGCAGATGAGTTGTTTTATCTTTTCCATCATAAATCTGTAAAAATTATAAAAATGAAAATGTAAACGCATCAAAAATAACCAATTCAGAACATGTACACAAAACTATGGATAAAAAGAAACTATTGTTAAAATATTAACTCATCTTAAAGCAGTTCACTAAATATTTCCAAGGACAATTAAATGTACTGTTGTTGTTGTTGTTGTTGTTAAGTGCCGTCGAGTCGTTTCCGACTCATAGCGACCCCATGCACAGCAGAACGAAACACTGCCCG
>NW_006922117.1:1031859-1032592 GCF_000298275.1 Orycteropus afer afer | reverse complement strand
GTAATTGGCTTTGTCTACTCGAGCTGCTCTTTGAAATCTTCTGTTCAGCTCTTTTACCTTTCCATTTCTTCCATTTGCTTTAGCAATTCTCCACTTTAAATACTAAGGTGCACCTAACCTAACTGAACCAAATCTTGCAATTTGTGAGCTCAGGCTTATTTTTTTTTTTTCTTTTATTATGTAAGACTCAACTTTCATTTTTTAAGTATAGTAGTCATCAGGGATAATTTAGAGGCAAGAAAACCTTGGTTTTGGGGAAAAACAATTTTTTCGCTGTAGTTTCAAATATGCAGTATCTCAGATGTCTGACTCTGAATATATTTATTTTATGACTCAATGTATTCCATAGCTTATTAATGCTGTGGCTGTTGTGAGGTGTCATCCAGTGAATTTCCACTCACAGCAACCCCTGTGTGTGGAGCAAAGCTGTTCTACACGGTTTTAAGGTTATGACTTTTTGGAAGCATATCATCAGGCCTATCTTCTGAATTGCCTCTGAGTAGGTTTGAGTCACTAATCTTTTGGCTCCAGTGTTTAACCATTTGCAGCACCCAGTGACTCCAAGTCTGTGGTTATAGCCACACATTCACAACAAAACCATTAAACCAGCAGATCCAGTGGATCTTGTTGTTGTTAAGTGCCATCGAGTGGTTTCCGACTCATAGCGACCCCATGCACAGCAGAACGAAACACCGCCCGATCCCGCGCCAGCCCCACAATCCCTGCTATACTC
>NW_006922117.1:1026451-1030998 GCF_000298275.1 Orycteropus afer afer | reverse complement strand
AGGTTGTTAATGATTCTTCCTCCAATCCTGATACCACGTTTTTCTTCATATAGTCCAGCTTCTTGGATTATTTGCTCAGCATATAGATTGATTAAATGTACTAGTTTCTAGAAATATAAACCTAAGAATGTGAGAATTCACACAAATAATTTTAAAATTTCAAACTCAGGAGACCCCACTTAACACTCAGGCTTATTTTATGACTTCTGTTTTTCTTATAAAGATAATATTTTTATGGCAGATAATTTAAAATTGAGAATAAGTTTTCAAAAAGAGTGATTCTCCAATTAATTCAAAGGACAATTGGACAATATGAACCCCAGCCTTCATGACCCTGAGCCCAGAAGAACTCTAAGATTCCTGGCTACCCCTGCTGACTGCTCTGAGAGGGATCACAATAGGAGGTCCCAGAGAAGTGTGGAACAAACTCAAAATCATAAACATGATCAGGCTTTTTAGACTATTGAAGACTGGTGAAAACCCCAAAACTATGGTCCTCAGACCCTTCAAGCTAGGAACTCAAATGGACCCCTGCAGCTCATCTTTTAGCCAAACTATAGACAGGTTTGGGAGCTCTGGTGGCAGAGTGCCTAAGGCACTTGACTGCTAATCAGGAGGCTGGTGGTTCAAACCTACCAGCCACTCCTCAGAAGGAAGGTTGGGCAATCTACTTCCGTAGTGATAGTGCCTCGGAAACCCAAGGAGGGGTCGCTATGAGTTGGGTCCAATTCCACAGCACATAACAACAATAACAACAACATAGACAGGTTTGTAAGATGAACACTAATACCAGGAAGGTATGCACTCATTAGAACAATCAACCATACAAGATCCAAAGGGCAGCATTTGCCCAGGGATAAAGTTAAGATGGCAAGAAAGGATAGGAAAGAAGGTTGAAGGGAAATGGTAAATATATGAAGTAGTAGGAAGAGTGCTGTTAGATTATGGAGATTGCAATGAATATCACAAAACAAAATATGTATGAATTATTGATTGGAAAACTAATTTTCTATGCAAACTTTCACCAAAATCACGACTGAAAAATAAATGGTAAGAAAGAAGGAGGGATGATATTCCTACATGTGTATTTGTATGAATTATAAAAATGTCCATTTGCAGTTTAAACCTAATAGGAGGCAAAGGTGGGATAACTTCTAAGCCACAGATTATCACCTTGAGGGAGTGGGTTGCTGGGCCTGTGGGCTAGAACCATGGTTGTGGGAGACAACAAGGTCAATGGGCACAACGTGGAATACAGAAATAATTTTCTGCATCTTACTTCGGTGAGTAGTGACCGGGTCTTAAAAGCTTGTGAGTGGCCATCTAAAATGCAACTATTCGTCTCCACTCATTCAGAGCAAAGAAGAGTGAAAAAAAATCAATGATACATGGAAACAATTAGTACAAAGGACTAATGGACCATGAGAACCTCAGCCTCTATCACCGTGAGACCAGAAGAACTTTATGGTGCCCAGCTACCAGTGCCAACCACTCAGAAAAGGATCGAAATTGGACATCCTGGATAGAGTGGGAGAAAAATGTAGAACAAAACTCAAAATTATAAAAAAAAAAAATAAAGGCTTTTAGGTCTTATAGATACTGGTGAAACTCCCAAGACTATAGACCCAAGTCACCCCTCTGGTCTGGAATTGAACTCATTCTTGTAGCTCAGTCAACAGGCCTACAAGCTGAATACCTATATCAGAGAAATGCACTCCATAGAATAAACAACCATGGGAGATCAGAAGGGTAGCACAAGGAGAAAGCTAGGGAGGCCAAAATGTATAGGAAAGACGAAAAAAGGACAAACACACACAAGAAGAAGAATGAGACAGAGAGAGGGAGAAAGAGACACTAAAGACTAAAAGAGATAGAAGATAAATATCAATCAATATAATGTTGCTACTGATCATTGCCATAGAATTGGACTGTTGTGATCCATAGGGTTTTCATTGAATGATTTTTTTAGAATTAAGTCATCAGGCCTTTCTTCCTAGCTCCTCTTGGCCTGGAAGCTGAAACCTGTACAGCTAAACAGCAACTGACAAGTGACTGTGCTTTAGGTTCATTGGTGAGAATCGAACTCCGGTCTCTCACATGAAAAGTGAGAATTGTACCACTGACCCATAAATGCACCCTATCAGATGCAGTATATGGACCTTATTTTATTATGACTTGAGAAAAACTTTATGAGACATTTGAGGAAATTGAGTATTAGATATATAATGATATTAGGAATTCTTTTTAACTTTCTTAGGTGTGAGGAATATCATGGAGAGAGGAGTCACTAAGTGGTGATAATGAAAATAAAAAGATGAGAAACACTGTTTTAAGTTACTTGTCCTTTGCCCCAAACTGCCTTAAGTGTGTCACAGGTGTGACCCTGAATCTAAGAGAAGTAATTACATTATTCAAACCCTAATATAGTATTCTTGCCATTGTACCAATGTTCCCTGAAAAGTGAAGCTCATTACATGTCATTTACCTTAAGAGATAAGGTGATAAACAATGGAATTTTTCATTATTACTGTATTTATTAATCTGTGTGATGTATTATCTCTGTACTAATTTTCCTGGTTTAGTTTAAGAATATCTATTTAGATGGTTTTTCTATAATAGTATCTAAAAATTTATGTATCTTTTTCAGATTATCTTTATCAAATTTTAGTATTAAGATTATGCTATTTAATAAAATGAACTGGGGGTTTTGTTTGTTTTTACTGTATTTCTAACATCTAGATTACTTGAATAAAATGATGAGCTTATTTTTATCTAAAGGTTCAAGGTTTTCTTCAATTCAAGGAAACATGCTTGAGTCTTTGGTCATTTGATTACTCCCTTCTATTTGTTCTTTTTCTTTTCCACCTGGAATTATTATTATTTGCACATTTTCACTCTAAAATTACATCGAATTCTCCTACATCTTGTCTTATGAAGTTTGTCTGTGTGTATTTCTTCTGTATTGTGAAAATTTTTTCCACTTGATCTTCCATATTAGCAAGTAGGATTTTAGCAGTGACTAACTTCTTTTTAGGCTTCTCGCTAAAATCTTAACCAGCTCTGGGGGTGCAGTGAGTAAGCATTTGGCTGCTAGAAAGAGTTTGGAAGTTTGAACCTCCAGTCACTCTGCGAGAGAAAGATGAGGCAGTCTGCTTCCATCAGATTTACAGCCTTGGAAACCATATGGGACACATTTACTCTGTCCTTTAAGGTCACGATGAGTCAGAATTGACTCAATGGCAATGGGTTTGAGTTTATTAAAATCTTAAATTTTGAAATCATGGATTAAGTTCTAGAAAGTCATTTCTGTGTTGTGTTTGTATGTGCACTCTAATTACATTATTTTGCAATTTCTTATAACTTTAAATTTATATCAAATTTATTTCTTAACTTGTCCATAGTTTAAATCCAGTATATATTATCCATGTTTGCTATTTAACAGTGGGAAACAAATAGTTAGTGAAAAAGCCCAGAAAGTTCAGCTTTTGAGGGACAGGAGTGAACTGGCAAATAATTACCCTTTTGCTGAATTATGGGAAGAAAACTTCTCTTCTTCCAGTTTCTCTTAAGTCAAAGTAAGAGCATTTTCTTTATCTGTCAGGCATACTAGTGTAATTTATCTGTAAATTCTTAGGACCAGCAGATTCAGGTAATCCTTTCTAAAACTACAAAAGCAAGTAGTCCCTCCTTCAGGAAATGTACTGATTTCAGCTGGCTAAGTTCCTACAGGGAGTATACCGATTCCTGGTCCTCAAATTTGCCTAAGTCTGGTCCTCTCTTCTATAGCACGTAGCTCTAAGTACAGTGGTACACAGAGTAGTGACTTGCATCACTTGTATCAGTCACTCAATAGTCTCCACCAAATCCCTTCCTCATTCTTTGATACACACATTAGACAAATGTTTCATTTGGATGCTGTGAAGACAACTAGCAAAGATCTTATGATGCAAGCTATACAACTATATATGTTTTTCATGGTCCTTTGGTACATGGCCCCATTTTAACATAATGATGGATTACTGCATAGTTTAAAATCAGGAAAGACATGCTTCAGGGTTGTATCTTTTCATCATATTTACATCATACATGATACATCAATCTGTATGTTGAGCAAATAATCTGAGAAGATGGACTATGTGAAGAAGAACACAGTATCAGAATTGGAGGAAGACTCATTAGCAACCTGCTATATGCAGAAGACACAACCTTGCTTGCTGAAAGTGAAGAGGACTTGAAACACTTAATAATGAAGATCAAAGACTACAGTCTTTAGTATGGGTTACACCTCAACATAAAGAAAACAAAAATCCTCACAAGTGGATCAATAAGTAACATCATGATAAATGGAGAAAAGATGCAAGTTGTCAGTGATTTCATTTTACTTAGATTTACAATTAACAGGCATTAGATATCACTGGGCAAATCTGCTGCAAAAGACCCCTTTAAAGTGCTGAATAGCAAAGATGTCACTTTAAATACTTGTTGTTGTTAAGTGCCGTCGAGTCGTTTCCGACTCATAGCGACCCCATGCACAGCAGAACGAAACA
>NW_006922117.1:993170-1023593 GCF_000298275.1 Orycteropus afer afer | reverse complement strand
ACTTTCAGCAAGCAAAGTTGTATCGTCTGCATATCTCAGGTTGTTAATGATTCTTCCTCCAATCCTGATACCACGTTTTTCTTCATATAGTCCAGCTTCTTGGATTATTTGCTCAGCATATAGATTGAAGTGGATCTTAATGTATGCTTAATATTATGAAGCTATTCATCCATGCACACACTCCCACTGAATTAATTCCCACTCATAGTGACACTATGGGACACAGTAGAACTGCCCCAGAGAGTTTCCAAAGCTGTAAATCTTTGCAAAAGCAGACTCTCATATTTCTCCCATGGACCAACTGGTGAGTTCAAACTGCCAATCTTATGGTTAGTCTCAAAAAATCGTTATTTTACTTTTTACTCCCTTTATTTTTGACCAATATAAAAATTCATTATTATGGAAAGTACAAATAATTGTTTCTTGGATAAAACTAGCACTGCTTTCATGCATGGATTAATGGTAAGAAAATTCAGTTTGTCAACACCAGTAAAAGAAGGTGAAATATAAACTCACCAACTAATTATTGCATCTAAGGAAATTAAAAAAATAATTTCTTTTATAATTTTTAAACATTTTTATAAAGTATTTTTTTTCTCAAATATTAATGTTAATGAAAAACAACAGCTTCATGATAGGTAGCAGAACATGGCATCTTACTCTCTCTACACAAATCACCCTTACATTGTTGCTGTTTGTGCTAGATACCTTCTGGTTGGATCTGACTCATAGTAATCCTATGTACAGCAGAACAAAACACTGCATAGCCCTGTGCCACCCTCAATTGTTACTATATTTGAGCCTGTTGTTGACGCCACTGTCTTAGACCTTTCTATTTTAAAAACTAGAAACATATATTTTTCTTATTCAAAAGAAACTTACCTTAAGAATTTTTTAAAAACAGGTTATAATTAAAAGAAAGGGTATGAAAAAAGAGCCGATATTTACCAAAAAAAGAAATATTTTTATGTCCAACTGAGAGGATCTAATTCAGTATCAAAACCCACTACCTACGGTTGATTTAACAACACAGAATCAAAAGGTTAAAAATGAAAAAATGGTAATACTGAATCATTTAATAATTATACAGAAAAGCTACCGTACTCTTCAAAAAAATGGAAGTCGATCTTTCAACTGTGAAATTTTGGAAGCATATATAGAACCAAAAAAATAAAACAAATCCTTTGCCACGGAGTCAATTCCAGTGCATAACCATCCTGCAGGACAGAGTACAACTGCCCAGTAGGATTTCCAAGGCTGTGAAGCATTACAGAAGCAGACCGACGCAAATTTCTCCCATGGACTGGCTGGTGGTTTTGAACCACTGACCTTTCCATTAGCAGTCAAGCATTAAATAAAAGTACAAAGTAAATGTTCATTAAGAAGGCTTAGGAGAAAAAAAAGTTTTACAGTAATGATCAAGTCAATGTTATCTGATTGGTAAATAAAATTCTTCAAATGCATTCAAACCTATAATAGGGAAGCATAAAAAGATCAAGGGAAGAGAAGAAGTTTAACTGATTGATTTTAAAGTAGACATGAAAGCAAGCATACAAATAAGAGAACTAAACAAAGAGCAAAATGTGCCTTTCATTCAAAAGTGATGATATGGTTTTGATATAAAATCATATAGAACTTTTATTTGAGACAGACATATTTTTATTGTAATTAAGATCAGAAGTGTTCATAACATATGGACATATTTTTCTTTTTTTTAAAATATATTATTATTAATGAGGACTCTGGTGGGTATTTGCTAAAGTGTTGCACTGCTAACCAAATAGTCAGTGGTTTGAACCCACCAACTGCTCTGTTGGAAAAAGATGAGACAGTCTTCTTCTGTAAAGATGTATAGCCTTGGAAACTCTATGGGCAGTTCTATTCTGTCCTTCAGGGTCACAATGAATTGGAATCGACTCAATAGCAGTGGGTTTGGGGTTTTATTATCATTATTAATTAATTATTCTTCTTATTATCATCATATATCTCAATCATTATGCATTCTTTTCCCCAGAAATTTAAAAACATAAGACAGGACAAGATAACCATATAATATAATTTTTAGTTGGAAGAGAGAGGACTCCAGGTTCTTCATAGCACTATTCTGTTACTTACGGCTTAATTCAGATAACAAAGACTTGTATGTCAAATGTAGAATTTTAAGTTGACTTAAGAATTACTGTCATGAAATGCACTGAAGGCTTCTATGGTGCTAATTAGATGCTTTGATGAGACACTAATTGATGATATAGGTTACAACTCATTTTAATTGTCTCCCAGAAAAGACTAGAAGTTAACGTTGCCATGTTTCAATTATTAATCCTTTTATAGTGGATCAGAGTCTGAAATTAGTTACAATATACAGGCCTCCTAGATACCATAGGTCAAAACATATTATGAATTGCTTATCAAAATTCAAAACTGTATTGTTGATATAATAATTCCATGATTAGAAAGTATATCCACTGTCATGTCTCTAATAAATTAACAAGTAAGTTGTTATTAGAACCCAAGAACAGAAAGTAAATTAAAAAAATGATAAAATAAAAAGAGAATTTGCACATTTGTCTAATTATACAAATATCTAAATATTTCTCCTTTCTAGATATTAGAGTTTTTATTTTTGGTCCTTTGTTTTATAGGTTGATTTGGAAGTTTAAATAAATTTTTTATAGTAAAAGTATTAAGATGTCAAAGTCTGAATGAAAAAGAATACTTTCTACAATGTATCAGAAAGGACTGTATTCTGAACTTAATTATGTCTTTTCCTCATTTACATGAACTACTGATGAGGCACAATGAAAGAGCAGCTTTCCAAGAACATTGTCTTGTGGTTATACAAGTCTGGATTTTAGTTACAACTCTCTCATGAAAGGTATGTATTTGACGTGTTACAAATCATTTTACTTCTCTGACCACCAGTATGTGAGAGGGTGGAAGGTGATGTGAGGCCTAACACAGCTCTCTGTGTTGTTTCTGTTAGGTACCACGGAATAAGCTGCAACACATACCAACCATATGTACAACAGAACAAAACAATGCCCGGTTCTGTGCCATACTCACAGTCTTTGCTATGCTTGAGCCCATCATCACAGCCAACATGTCAATCCATCTCATCGATGGTCTTCCTCTTTTCTGCTCTCTACTTTACCAAGCATGATATCCTTCTGCAGAGACTGATCCTCTCTTTCAACATAACCAAAGCATAGGAGAGAAAGTCTGGCCATTCTTACTTCTAAGGAGCATTCTGGCTATGCTTCTTCTAAGACAGGTTTGTTCACTCTTTTGGCAGTCCATGGTATTTTCAGTATACTTGCCCAATATCACAACTCAACTTCTTTGATTCTTCTTCAATCTTCCTTAATCATTGTCCAGCTTTCACACATATATAACTAACCAAACTCACTGCCATCAAGTCGGATCCAGCCCACGGTGACCCCTTCTTGAGCTTCCGAGGCAGTATCACTACGGAAGTAGATTGCCCAATCTTCCAGGTATATGAGGCTACTGAAAATATCATGACGTGAGACAGGTGCACCTTAGTCTTCAAAATGACATCATTGCTGTTTAACACTTTAAAGAGGTCTTTTGCAATAGATGTGACCAGTGCAATATGTTGTCTAATTTTTTGACTGCTGTTGATTGTGGATCGAAGTAAAATGAAATCCCTGACAACTTCAATTGTTTCTCCATTTATTCTGATGTTGTTTATTGGTCCAGCTGTGAGGATTTGTGTTCTTTTTATGTTGAGGTGTAATCCATACCGAAGGCTATAGTTTTTGAACTTCATCGGTAAGTGTGTCAAGTCCTTTTCACTTTCAGCAAGCAAGGTTATGTCATCTGCATATCTCAGGTTGTTAATGAATATACCTCCAAACCTGATGCCACATTCTTCTTCATATAGTCCAACTGTTAGGACTATTTGCTCAGCATGCTGATTGCATGAGTGTGGTGAAAGGATACAACCCTGACGCACATCTCTCCTGATTTTAAACCTCATAGCATCCCTTGTTCTCTTTGAATGACTGCCATTTGGTCTACGCACAAGTTTCTCACAAACACAATGAAGTGTTCTTGAATTCTCATACTTTGCAATGCTATCCATAATTTGTTATAATCCACTTAGTCAAATGTCTTTTTTTAATCAATAAACACAGGTAAACATCTTTCTGGCATTCTTTGCTTTCAGCCAAGATTCATCTGACATCATCAATGATATCCCCTGCTCCACACCCTCTTCTGCCTCGGGCTTGAATTTTTGGCAGTTCCCTACTGATGTACTATTACAACTGCTTTTAATTATCTTCAGCAGAATTTTACTTGTGTTATTAATGATATAGTTTGATGATTTCTGTATATTATTTGATTGTTTTTCTTTGGAATGGGCACAAATATTGATTTCTTCCAGTCAGTTGTCCAGTTAGCTGTTTTCCAAATTTCTTGGCATAAATGGGTGAGTGCCTCCAGTGCTGCATCCATTTGTCAAAAAACCTCAATGGGTATTCCATCAATTCCCAGGGACTTGTTTTTGCCAATTCCTTCAATGCGGCTTGGACTTCTTTTTTTAATACCCTCGATTTTTGATCACATACTACCCTCTGCAATGGTTGAAGGTTGACCAATTCTTTTTGTGAATTCTTTGTATCTTCTTTTGATGTTTCCTGCATCATTCAATATTTTGTCTGATATTACAACTTGAGGTTTGATTTTTTTTTTCAGTTATTTCAGCTTAGGAAATGTCATGCGTGTTTTTCCCTTTTTGTTTTCTAACTCCAGGTCTTTCCACATTTTATTATAAACTCCAGGTCTTTCCACATTTTATTATAACCTTTTACTTTGTCTTCTAGACCTGCCTTTTGAAATCTTCTGCTCAGCTCTTTTATTGTCATTTCTTCCATTTACCTTAGCTACTTGAATGGAGGTTCAAGAGCAAGTCTCAGAGTCTTTTCTGAGATCCATTTTGGTCTATTCTTCCTTTCCTGCCTTTTTAATGACTTGCTTTCTTCAAATATGATGTTTTTGACATCATCTCACAACTCATCTGGTTTTTGGTCATTGGTGTTCAAAGCATCAAATATATTCTTCAGATGATCTAAATCCAGGTTGGATATAATTGAGGTCATATTTTGGCTCTCATGGACTAGTTTTAATTTTATTAAGCTTCAACTTGAACTTGCTTGTGAGCAATTGATGATCTGTTCCACAGTCAGCTCCTGGCCTTACTTTGACTGATGATAATGTACTTCTCCATTGCCTCTTTCCACAGATGTAGTCAATCTGATGCCTGTGTATTCCGTCTGGCAAGGTCCACATGTATAATCACCATTTATGTTGTTGAAAAAACGTATTTGCAATGAATAAGTCATTGGTCTTGCAAAAGTGTGTCAAGCAATCTCAGATGCCACTTCTATTACCAAGGCCATATTTTCCAACTACCCATGATTCTTCTTGGTTTCCAACTTTCACCTTCTAATCGCTGGTAATCATCAATACATCTTGATTAGATTTTGGGGTACAAATCTTCAATTTCTTCATCTTTAGCTTTGGTGGTTTGTGTGTAAATTTGAATAATATAGCATTAACTGGTCTTCCTTGTAGGTTTATGGATATTATCCTAGTATTGACAGCATTGTACTTCAGGATAGAACTTCAAACATTCTTTATGATGATGAAAATGATGCCATTCTTTCTTGAGTCACCCTTTGCAATCTTCTGTTCAGCTCTTTTCTTTCATTTATTCTACTTGGTTTAGCTATTCTCCATTCAGAGCTTTCAGAGTCTCTCCTGACATCCATTTTGGTCTTTTCTTCTTTTCCTGTCTTTTTAATGACCTTTTGCTTTCTTCAGATATGATGCCCTCCCACAACTTGTCTGGTTTTTGGTCATTGGTTTTCAATGTATCAAGTCTATTCTTCAGATGGTTTCTAAACTCAAGTGGGATATAATCATGGTCATATCATGGCCCTCTTGGACTTGTTTTAATTTTCTTTAGCATCAATTTGAACTTGCATATCAGCAATTAATTTTCTGTTCCACAGTCAGCTCCTGGCCTTATTCTCACTGATGATGATGAGCTTCTCTATCTTCTGTTTCTATAGAGGTAGTCTATTTGATACCCATATATTCCAACTAGCACAGTGTATGGTCCCATCCTTCTTCCCTTCTTCAGCTCCACTGAAACTTTTCCACCATGGGTGACCCTGCTGGCATTTGAAATATTGGTAGTATAGCTTACAATATCACAGCAAAATGCAAGCCACTACTGTAAGGCAAACTGACAGAGGAGAGATGGCTAGATGTCTATACGGATGGTTATTTACAGATTGCTTTTTAAGAGAATAGTTAACAAAGGAATAGAGCAATGAATACACAAATAAAAAAAAATGAATGCACATTTCTACATGTTCTTTTTGTGCCATATGGTTTCTGGGACAGTTATTTCTAATCTGCTATTATAGCACAAAAGCATCCACACAGAATTTGTAAATGAGTGGTCATGACCATTTCCAATAAAACTTTTTGTGCCAAAAAATGTGTGAGACTAAATTTTGGCCATGGGCTGAAGTCTCCACCTCTAAAGGATACATAGCATGCAATTACAAATAACAACAAAATGTAAAGTATTGTTTACTGTAAATGTCATATACTCAATTGACTCTTACAAAATGTTTTCATTGGTTTTTACCAAACTTTTTTATGGGAAACTTCTGGTTGCAAGTAACAAAATCAATTTCTAAGTAAATATTGTTTAAAAAATGTTTAACAAGTTTAAGGAAAGTATAACTTCAAAAACAAGCTTATGTAAAGATTCACTGGATTGCCAATGAGATGAGCAGCTTCTTTGATACACTGAATAATAGTTTTCTAAAATTAGAAAAGGAGCTCTGGTAGCATAGTGTCTGAGGCACTTGACTGCTAACCAGAAGGCTGGAGGTTCAAACCCACCAGCCACTCCTCAGAAGGAAGATTGGGCAATCCACTTCCATAGTGATATTGCCTTGGAAACCTAAGGAGGGGTCACAATGAGTCAGGTCCAACTAGATGGCACATAGCAACAACAACAGTATTAAAAAACAAATTTCCTCAATTTGTTGTGCTACTCACAATATGATGTCTAAAGACAAAATCCTTTCTACTTAATCCCAGACAGTGAACAAAACAATAAATCAAGCCCTGATTTGTAGTGCTCTCCAATTTCAGTGATATAAATACTCCACAATGGCAATATCAAATTACAAATGTAACATCACTGAGTGCATCATTGGGAAGATATCTGAAGAAGCATACCAGTATATGGTATTCCCATAATACAATTGTAATATACATATACAATCCCAAAGCACAGACAATAGAAAATTTGGCAAGATAATTTATAAATGAAAAAATGAATTTATTACCTTTGTTGTTAATAAAATTTAATTGGAAATTACAGTAATTGCAATTTAATTGTAATGCAGTTTAATGTTTAAAAATGGCAGCTTAACAACCAGCTCTCAAAATTCCTAACATTTTAACAATAAGCTCTTACAACTCTTTATAAGCCAGTTTCAGCACACCAAAGACTAAGGATAGGGAAGAAACTTGAACATAATACATTTTAGATAACTAAACAAAAATTAATAATATTCTTATTATATCTCTGAAAGAGTGCCATTAGTCAAATTCTTCAACTATTGAATTTTTCTTAATGAAAACTTGAAACTAACTTCATAATGAAACTGAGGTATAGAAAGCTAAATAATAGTTCTTTCTCTTTTTCCCTCTCAGCCTGAAAACCAGTTTTGAGTAATATTACCAGCTCTTCTCTAGAATCATCCACTTAGACTACATTTTATATAAGAAATAAAGCTTTAAATTGTGCAATGCTGACTATGGTAAAATGATTGCTTTGAATGTTGCCTCTGCTAGATTCTTGTTATCTAAACATAATGCTGAGTCTTTATTTGAAATTGAAAACAAACACAGCAGTAACAAAAACTGAAATGATATGTCTGATTGGTATTCAGCTTTCATCCAATCAAGCTAACATTGGGAGCCATTCATTGTTGGTTGTTCGGAGCCTACATAAAATAAATGCTACACATGTTGTTGTTGTTATGTGCTGCCGAGTTGGCCCCGGCTCAAAGCAACCCCTCCCCTTGGGTTGCCGAGGCAGTATCACTACAGAAGTAGATTGCCCAACCTTCTTTCAAGGAGTGGCTGGTGGGTTTGAACTGCCAGCCTTGTGGTTAGCAGTCAAGTGCCTTAGGCCCTATGCTATCAGAGCTCCTAATGTTACACATATAATTTTTAAATAAATTATGTAAATAAAACAAAAATATTAGTAGAATGAACTAAATAAGTTAATGTTTTCTTTTTGTATGAAGGCAGAGGAAGTTCTGTGTTCTTGACAGATTCTCTCCCCATTGAAACACATAGAAGAATACATTCCTATTAGATGTATCAAGCAAATGGCAAGCGAAAAAGAGCAGGAGTGGCAATACAAATTTCTGACGAATTTGACTTCCAGGTAAAAACCACCATAAGCGACAAGGAAGGACATCATATAATGATCAAAGGATTAATTGAACAAGAAGATATAATCATAATACATACCTGTGGATCAAACAAAAGAGCCCCAAAATGCATAAACCAGACTTTAAAAGAGTTGAAAAGGCAAATAGATGGTTCCATAGTCATAGTGGGAGACACATTCAATGAAAGATAGAACAACTGGAAAGAAATTCTACAAAGATGCAGAAGAGCTAAACAATACAATCCACCAACATGACCCAAAACAGTATAATATACATTCTTTTCCAGTGCACATGGAACATTCTCCATGATAGACCATATGTTAGGCTATAAAGCAAACTTTAATGAATTTAAAAATACTGAAATACTTCAAAGCATCTTCTCAGATCACAATGCTACCAAATTAGAAATCAACAATAGTAAGATCAGTGGAAAAAGAGAAAACACATGGAAGCTGGACAACATCTTTCTTAAGAACGACTGGGTAAGAGAAAAAAAATAAAAATAAAATTAAAAAATTCCTTGAATCTAATGAGGATGAAAACACAACATACCAAAATCTTTGGGATACAGCAAAAGCAGTGATAAGAGGGCAATTTATAGCAATAAATAAACACATTAAAAAAGAAGAAAGACCCAAAATCAACACTTTAAACCAACATCTCCTACAATTAGGAAAAGAGCATCAAGTAAAGCCTATAGTCACCAGATGAAAGGAAATAAAAAAGATTCAAGCAGAAATCAATGAAACAGAAAATAGACAATAGAAAACTTCTGCAATACTAGAAGTTGGTTTTTTGAAAAGATCAAAAAAATTGACAAACCACTGGCAAATTTAACAAAGGAAAAGAGGGAGAGAATACAAATACCATGAATAAGAAACTAAATGGGTGACATCACAACAGAACTAACTGAAATAAAACGTATAATATCAGCATACTATGAAGAACTGTACTCCAACAAATTTGAAAATCTGGAAAAAATGATTTCTAGAAACACACTACTTACCTAAATTAATACAGACTGAGATGGAAAATTTGAACAGTCCCATAAGAAAAAAAGAAACTGAACTGGTCATTAAAAAATTACCAATAAAAATAAATCTTGGCCCAGAGAGTTTCACCAGAGAATTCTACCAAACATTCAGAGAAGAACTGATATCAATCCTATTCAAACTATTCTAAAACATAGGAAAAGATGGAATCCTCCCAAATTTATTTTATGCAGCAAGAATAATCCTGATACTAAAACCAATAAAAGATATCATGAAAAAGGAAAACTACAGACCAATATTCCTTATGAATATAGCTGGAAAATCTTCAACAAATCCTAGCCAAAAGACTCTAACAATATATCAAAAAAATAATACGTTATAACCAAGTGGGGTTCATATCAGATATGCAAGGATTGTTCAACATTAGAAAAACAATCAAAGTCATCCACAATATAAATAAAGCAAATGAAAGGAATCACATGATCATATCAATTGATGCAGAAAGGCATTTGATAAAATCTAACATCCATTCCTGATCAAAATTCTCAGCAAAATAGGAATAGAAGGGCCGCTCCTCAACATAATAAAGGGCATATATGCAATACCCACAGCCAATATTATTCTTAATGGAGAGAGACGGAAACAATTCCCATTGCAAAAAAGAACCAGACAAAATGCCCAATATCACCACTTCTATTCAACATTGTAATGGAAGTCCTAGTCATGGCAATAAGACAAGAAAGGAAAATCAAAGGCTTCCAAATTGGTGAGGAAGAAGTCAAACTATCCCTATTTGCTGATGATATGATCCTACATCTAGAAAACCCAAAAGGCTCAGCAAAAAATCTACTGGAATTACTGAGAGATTTAGCATCGTGGCAGGACACAAGATCAACATCCAAAAATGAGTTGGATTCCTCTGCACCAACAAAGAGATTGCTGAAAAAGAGATAAGGAAATCAATACCATTTACAATAGCTACCAATAAATAAATAAATACTTGGGAATAAATCTTACCAGGGACACAAAAGGCCTGTTCAAAGAAAGCTCTAAAACACTACTTCAAGAAACCATAAGAGATTTACATAAATGGAAGACCATACCATGGTCATGGATTGGAAGACTGAACATTGTGAAAATGTCAATTCTACACAAAGCAATCTATACATTCAATGCAATCTCTCTCCAGATCCCATCAACATTCTTTAAGGATATGGAAAAACCAATCACTAACTTTATATGGAAAGGAAAGAGAACTCAGATAATCAAAGCATCATTGAAGAAGCACAACAAAGTAGGAGGTCTCACACTCCCAGATCTTAATACCTACTATAGAGCCACAGTAGTCAAAGCTACCTAGTATTGGTACAACGGCAGACACACAGACCAATGGAATAGAATTGAAAAACCAGAAATAGATCCATTGACCTATGGTCAGCTGATGTTCGACAAAGGGCTGGAATCCATTAAATGAGGAAGAGATTGTCTGTTTAATAAGTGCTGCTGGCAAAACTAAATAACCATTTGCAGAAAAATGAAACAAGATCTGTACCTCACACCACACACAAAAACTAACTCCAGATGGATCAAAGACCTAAACATGAAACCTGAAACTATAAAGTTCCTCAAGAGAAAACTAGAGGCCCCAATATATGGCATAAATAGACTATCAAGCATAACCCAAAATGCACAAACAACAGAAGAGACACTAGATGAATGGGACCTTTAAAAAATTAAATTTTTATATGCTTCCAAAGACTTCTCCAAAAGAGTCAAAAGAGAACCAACAAATTGGGAAAAAATATTCAGCAATGACATGTCTGACAAAGGACTTATCTCTAGAATTTACAGAAAACTCTAACACCTCAATAACAAAAAGACAAATAATCCAAATACAAAATGGGCACTTCACCAAAGAGGATACTCGGGTGACCAACAAACATATGAAGAAATGCTCACGACCATTAGCCATTAGAAAGATGCAAATCAAAACAACATTGAGATACCATCTTGCTCCAGCACTGGTAGCAAAGTTCAACAAGACAGAAAATAACAAATACTGGTGAGGATGTGGAGAGATTGGGACTCTCATGCACTGATGGTGGGATGGTAAAATGATACAACCACTGTGGAAAGCAGTGTGTTGATTCCTTAAAAAGTTGGAATCAGAAATACAATCTGACCCAGCCATTCCATTACTAGGTATATAGCCTAAAGAAGTGAGAGCCAGGACAAGAAAAGATATATGCATACCCCTGTTCATTGCAGCAGTATTTACAATAGTCAAAAGGTGGAAACAACCTAGGTGCCCATCACAGAAGAATGGATAACCACTATGGTACATACACACAATGGAATACTATGCAACACTAAAGAGTAATGTAGAATCTGCAAAACATCACACAATGTGGATGAACTCAGAGGACATTATGCTGAATGAAATAAGTCAATCACAAAAGGACAAATATTGTATTAGTCCATTATTGTAGGAAGTCAAGGAAAGGTTTATATATGGAAGAAAATTTCCTTAGTTGATTACCAGTGGTTGGGAGGGCAGGGAAGGGAAGGGAACAGTGTTAGATAGGTAAAGACAAATATTGATTTGGGTGGAAAAAAAGGCAATGTACCAAATGCGAGTGATCAACACAGTGATATTGTGGAAGAGGAAGACATAGGGAGTGCATGGGAGGTGCAGACAACAAAGATGAACCTTTTTGCACATACAGTATTGTGCTGTTAGTGAAGGCAAACATGGATATATGGGTAGATAGATGGGTGCACAGGCTGAATTATTAGGTATGTCTATGCAGGGGGAAGCGTGCCCAAGATGTATAGGGTTGGCAGACAATGTTTTTACAAGTGTATTTGTATGTTCTGTAAGAATTCCCAGGTATATAGTAGAGCTGATAAGGGGCAAGGTTGTAGTCACTTCTTGGCCATAGCCAGCTACCCAATGGGAACAAATAGTTGGACCTCTGAATTTGGAACCATAGTCATGGGGGACATCAAGCTCAATTGCCATAATATACTGCATAAAAACATTGTTCCACATCCTATTTTTATGAGTAGTGACTGGCATCTTAAAAGTTTGCAAGCAGCCATCTAGATGCAATGATGGGTCTCTCCTCATCCAGAGCAAAGAAGAATGAAGAAAACCAAAGATACATGGAAATAATTAGTCCAAGGGACTGGTATACAATGTGATTCTCAGCCTCTAGGACTATGAGACCAGAAGAACTAGATGGTACCCAGCTACCACTGTCAACCACTTGGAGGGGGATCTCTGTAGGAGATCATGGATAGAGTGGGAGAACAATGTGGAACAAAAGTCAAAATCATTAAAAAAAAAAAGGGACCAGGTTTGTTGGTCTGAAAGAGCCTGATGGAACCACTGAGAATATGATCCTCTAGCTGCCCTTCAGGTCTGGAATTGAACCCACTCCCTTGGCTTCCAGTCAAACAAAAGACAGTCATATGAGCTGAACATTTACAATAGGTAGATACACTTCTTGGAGAGATAAAAGACAAGAGAATAAAAGGGCTGTGTATGGACAGGGAGACAGCTCTGGGGGCAGGAGTTCATAGGAGGGAACAACACAAGGAAGAGGTAATTATGTGGATGGAGTGGGAGGGGAGCTGTTGCATTGTGGTAAATTATAGTCAATGTCATGAGACAAAGTGTATGTGAGCTGCTGTATGGGAAGTGAATTTGCTCTGTAAACTTTCACCCAAATCAGAATCAAAATTTTTAAAAAAGAAAGTTTTGCTTTGAAAACTTTAAGTTTGAAGTGATCATCAGGCATTCAAGTGAAAATAGAGAATAAACTTTTTATTGTCTAGACTCTGGACTTCAGCATAGGTCAAAGCAGGGAATTTTTATTGATTGCATTTTGCTGTTAATGCACTTAAATGCAGTAAATATTTCAATAGTTAATATTAAAACCATGGACAGTGAAAGCTTTTTAGCAAAATACAGTCTGTATGTCTTGTTTTATTCCTTAAAGTGCTAGATAAAATCCAAACCTATCCCTGTATGTGTCATTGAAGTTTCCAAAAAAAGGGGGAAAAAAAAGTGACAACCAGGAACAATTTCACCTAGCTCACTCTCTATTCCTATGTGCAAACATTAGCTCAAAAGCTTCCATAGTAAAAGGGGTTTCTACACAATAATGGGTAAAAGGTTATATATTTGTCCTGTCACTAGTATAAATTAAAATGAACTAATGGCTAATGTTTTTTATGGTCAACAAGAAGGCAGATTAGAATATCCATTAAGTAAACAAATGGAAAAATTATATATTCTTAAATGATAATTTTGTACTACTATTTCTTCAGTTCAGAATGGATGAGATGAAACTACGTTTTCATTGTGCACTTCAGTCTAAAATCACTATTTCCTCCCTTCTTCCCTTTCTTTTCTTTCCTCCCTTCCCCCTCCCTCTCTTCCTCCTACCTTTCCTTCCCTCCTCTTTTCCTCCTGTCCTCTACTGGAACTATCTCCTTATGGCTAGAAAATTTTCTTTATGCTCAAGGACAATTTTTTCTTGATTTCTGGTCAAAATTATTTGTCATATTCTCACAAATGACACAAATTCACAAGTAAGTTTTATATTCAAAGTTACCTATCAGGTATAAAATGGATGACTTACAGTTATGTAATATTTTTGGAGATGAAGAAAATTTTAAAAAGTCCATGGGAGCCAAAATATGACCTTGATTATATCCCTTTGAATTTAGAGACCATCTAAAGAATAGATTTGATACATTGAAAACCAATGACCGAAAACCAATCGATTTGTGGGTGCATATCAAGAACATAATACATGAAGAAAGGAAAAAATCATTAAAAAAAAAATAAAGGAAGAAAATACTAAAATGCACATCAGAAGAGATTCTGAAACTTGCTCTTGAACAGAGAACCTAAAGTGAAGGGAAGAAATGACAAGATAAAAGAACTAAACAGAAGATTTCAAAGAAAGACAGCTCATGAAAACAAAGTCAATTATTATAATGAAATGTGTAAAGATCTGGAGTTAGAAAACTAATTTAAAAGAACATGCTTGGTATTTCTCCAGCTCAAAGAACTGAAGAAAAAAGTCATGCCTTGAATTGCAGTATTGAGAGATTTCACAGACAAAATATTGAATGATCAGGAAGCATCAAATGAAGATGGAAGGAACACACAGACTCACTATACAAAAAAGAATTGGTCAATGTTTGACTATTTCAGGAGATGGCATATGATAAAGAACCAATAGAACTGAAGGAAGAAGTCCAAGCTACACTGAAAGAATTGGTGAAAAACAAGTCTCGAGGAATTGACAGAATACCCATTGAGATGTTTCAACAAATGGGTGCCACATTGGAGGCATTCACTCATCTATGCCAGTAATTTGTAAGACAGCTACTTGGCCAACTGATTGGAAGAGATTCCTATCCGTACCCATTCCAAAGAAAGATGCTCCAACATAATGTATGAATTATCAAATAATATCATTAACATCACATCCAAGTAAAATCTTGCTGAAAATAATTAAAAAATGGTTGTAGCAGTATATTGACAGAGAACTTCCAGAAATGCAAGCTGGATTCAGAAGAGGACACAGAATGAGGGATATTATTGCTGATGTCACATGGGTCTTGGCTGAAAGCAAAGAATACCAGAAAGATGTTTACTTGTGTTGTACTGACCATGCAAAAGCATTCAATTGTGTGGACCATAAAAAAATTATGGATAACATTGAGAAGAACGGGAACTCCAGAACACTTAATTGTCCTCATGAGGAACCTGTACACAGACCAGGAGACTGTCATTCAAACAGAACAAGAGAATACTGCATGTTGAAAAATCAGGAAGTGTGTGTCAGCGTTGTATCCTTTCACCATACTTACCCAATCCCTATGCTTAGCAAATAATCTGAGAAGCTGGACTATATGAAGAAGAATGCAGCATCAAGATTGGAGGAAGACTCATTAACAGCCTGCAATATGTACATGACACAACTTTGCTTGCTGAAGGTGAAATTGACTTGCTGAAGGTTAAGATGAAGATGACTGATGAAGACTAAAGACTACAGTCTGCAGTATGCATTACAACTCAACATAAAGAAAACAAAAATATGCACAACTGGACCAATAAGAAGCATCATGATAAGTGGAGATAAGATTGAAGTTGTCAATGATTTCATATTACTTGGATCCACAATCAACACCCATGGAAGCAGCAGCCAAGAAATCAGATGTTGTATTGCACTGGGCAAATCTGCTACAAAAGACCTCTTTAAAATGTTGAAGAGCAAAGATGTGACTTTAAAGACTGAGGTGAGCCAACCCAAGCCCTGATATTTTCAATTGTCTCATCTACATGTGAAAGCTGGACAATGAATAAGACAAGTGAAATAAAATTGATGCTTTTGAGTTGTGGTGTTGGTGAAGAATACTGAAAATACCATGGCTGTCAGAAGAATGAAAAAATCTGTTCTGGAAGAAGTGCAGTTGGAATGCTCCTTAGAAGTGAGAATGGCCAGACTTTCTCTCACTTATTTTGGTCACGTGTCAGAAGGCACCATTCCCTGAAGAAGGATATCATGGTTGGTAAAGTCGAGGGTCAATGAAAAAGGGGAAGAACTTGAAAGAGATAGACTGGCACAGTGGCTGCATTGATTGGCACAAGTATAGCAAGGACTGTGAGAGTGGCACAGGACTGGGCAGTGTTTCCTTCTGTTGTACGTAGGGTTGCTATGAGTCAGAGCCAACTTGATGGCACCTAAAAACCCAACACAGTATTGCTGAGGTCAATTTGTATTATTTACATTTAATTGTCAGCTTCTCTTGAGGAGGTCTAGTGGTGCAGTGGTTAAAGCATTTGGCTGCTAACACAAAAGTTGGCCGTTAGAACCCAACAACAGCTGCACAATAGAAAGATGAGGGAGTCTGCTTCCATTAAGATTTACAACTTCTGAAACCCTATGGGGTTGTTCTCCATCCTACAGAGTCGCTTTGAGTTAGAATTGACTCAGTGGAAGTGGGATTGTATTTTTGTTTTCTTTGAATTCTTGAAGGACTACAATAAACTACTTTGACATGTTGAACTTTCCTCATTCAAACCCTAGAACTAGAAAAAGATATATGCATGATTAGCAGTCCTTTTGATTATATAATGCCTCATTAGTTTTATAAAACTCCATAATCCCTGGCCCAGACCAATGAAACAATTTTCCCTAGATTACATAGTGAGAAATTCAGGGGTGGTGACAAGGGAACAAAATTTTTAAATAACTACCTAGAGGAATCCCATGATTTTTTACACTGAGAATAATGATATAAAAAGCAGTTTATAGAAAGAAGGGGGAAGAGAGAGAGGTGGAAACAGAAAGAGAGAAGGCAAGGCTCTGGACCATGCAGTCCCAGAGAGGAAAAATTATACATGTGTATATATATACAAACATCAACCACATACACAAACATACGGTGCTAGTGTTTTTGTTAGGAGCTCTGGTAGCATAGTGCCTAAGGCACTGACTGCTAACCAGAAGGCTGGCGGTTCAAACCACCAGCCACTCCTCAGAAGGAAAGTTGGGCAATCTACTTCTGTAGTGATACCACCTCGGAAACCCAAGGAGGGGTCGCTATGAGTCGAGACTGACTCCACCGCACATAACAACAACAAAAACATTGTTTTTGTTAGTATCTGGTGCAATGTTTATCATAGTAAATGAAACAAGAAAAAATAAACCTCTTAAACTTTATTTTCATATAAGGATTACAAAGAATGCCATTTTTATGAACGTAGTCTATCCTACCACATAAAGAATAAATTAGTTTAAATTCTGTTAGTCAAGGGGCAGAGGGTTCTATAACCGACTGCACATTTTTTTCTTATTTTGTAGGCCCCAAGACCTGGTTTAAATGGAGGAGAAAAAGTAATTCTATTAGATTTAATAAGAAAGTACCAGAGTTGAGGAGGTTTTTATAAACTATTTTGTAGTTAGGCGAATACCCTTCCATATTGAGAGAATTTTGAGCCCCATAATCTTTGAGAATCAAAGGTACGTTTTGGAGGGAACCTGTGTCTGCGTGCACCTGCCTCAGGCACCTATGTCGGTGGATGCCCTTAACTCAATAGCTGTTCGTAGGATTAATGGGCGGGATGAGCAAGCACGTGTGCACCACCCACTCGCACGGGGGCAGAGAAAATTAATTCTGTGTTTATATTGTAGTATTTAATATATAATCTATCCAAGTTTGGGAAACATATTAAACAAATTAAAACATGAAAAATTGCTAGAATATAAATTTTTATTTTTGTATTCACAAAAGAGAAATCAATATTTAAAGAAATCCATTAAAGAGATTTAAATTTATTTTCTTCTGCCTTTATTCATCTCTTACCACCACTTTCTTGTTATTGTCATTTAATACTGAAGTCCTGCCTTTCTCGAGGTAACACATGTCACAAATGCACATAACCTTTTCTCCAAAAGATTAAAGAGTTTGTCAGGAAGCTCTTGAGCAACACATTTCACTCTTATATAAATGACTGATACTCAGCAGTTTTGCTAGGACTATTTTATTTTAAAAAAGCATCATTTGCTATCCCAAATGAATTTTCCAAGTAATATGTATCATTTCTTACATAAGAGTAAGAGATAAATTTTAAGCAGCAAAGGACAGAACATTGTGAAAGGCACAGAAAAGCACTTTCTGACTTTTAATTAATAAAAACAAGTTCAGTTTCGTTGCTGATGCAATTTTGTCCGTGGCTAGGCTTACACATCTTATCTGTGTGGTGGTATTTCCCCTCCTTCCATATTTAGCCGAGAAAAATGATTATTGCCTCAATTCTAAATATCTCATTAATCTAAATGTCTACTACAACTTAGAAAAAATAATTCATTTTAAAAAGAAAACCCAACATAATGAGTTTGTTGTGGAAAAGTGCAGAAAACGTGACTGCATATATTGGCCCTAAATCAATATTAAAATTATATACATCTATGAGGAATTTTTCCCAACATGTATACCAACATTACAGAGCATATGGCACTGTATGTGTTAGAGTCATCATTATCATCAAAACAATATTATCTTTAAAAGAAGGAAAATCTTCATCAATCTTAGAATCACAATTTAAAGAATTACATCACCACTGCCACACTGGCTAGACACCATAATTTTTTTTCTTTTAAAGACTTTGGAAATAGAATTATGTTGCATTTCTTACTTGATTTCAGCAGATCTTGAAAATTAAGAAAAATATATATGATTAATTTTAAATATTTAAATGTGAGTTTAAAGAAGTATTTCTTTATATTCAAATAAAAATATTAACCATATTTAGCAAAATAAGTTACAAAACATGAATAAGCAATTATGGGAATATTTATTTTCCTAATAGTATTTATTTCTAAGAAAATAAGGGCATTTGACTATTTTAAATGTATAAGTAATAGGAAATATTAATACAAATATTCCACGGTATTTGTGAAAGCCAAATTTAATTTCCTGAATCTAGTTTTTACATTTGGATTCATGAGCATATTTATGGATGTTGTAATTTGTTATTTTCTCAAAAGTATATAACATTTAGTTCTTCCCAAATTAATAAATATATCTACCCACATTAAGCCAAATGATTTTTTATTTTTATACTTCTCCACCAATCATCTGTTGTTCTTTACTACCATAGAGACAATGCAATTCTCACAAGAAACTATTCTAATACAAAAAAATTTTAAAGACAATTTTCCTTGTAGCATGATTTTTAAAATAAATTGATTATACATTATATGTTTATAATAACCAATATAGAATATAAATATTTTAATAAATAATTTATCAGCATTGAGTTGTTGGGTTTATATGTTTATGTAATATGACTTGATTTGTACTCATATATGCAAATAATTCTTCATATGTCAATGGAGATTTAAAAAAAAAGTTAATAGATACCAAAATGAGAACAAATATTTACCTATTTTTCTGAAAGAAATAACCATTTAAATGTTTATTATGTTTTATATTTAATATTTATTTAATATAAGCTATTTTGAATGAATACTTTTATTCTTTTGTCACTGAAATATTTAAATATATGTATATATGTATCATAAAATAAAATATACATTTTATTATAAGGAACAATCATTGTTTTGGAATAAAACATCCTATTTTAATAAAATAATAACAGCAACACAACACAACAGGTATAATTTGAAGATATTAATGGTAAAATCAACTTATGGCTGAATATCTATCTATCTATCTATCACATTAAGTATGAACTATATGTAATGGCTAAAAATGATCAAAATGCAAGTATGTCTGAGTTCACCTACCTTGAGGACATCTCCTTGTGCTAAATGAAATGTTCTGGCTGAAATATTGATTCCTTTTCCTGCTTGAACCTGAATGCTATAAATGCATTCATGGTTGTTTTCGTAGTTGAGTGGATAATTTGGAGAGAGCAAAATCCCTTCATTATTGGTTGCAGATGCACCACATTCAGCTGCAGGTAAAACAGAATATTGAGGTACAGTTTAATGGAAAGCATTATCATCTTCAAGTAATGTAATGTATGGAAATGTTAATGATTTTATTGTACCCAGAGCCTAACTAACAAGAAAATAATGTAGAGAATGGTCACGTGTTGTCGACGACATGCTCGCCCCCTCAGAAACAATGGGAAGAAATGACTACTGTCCATGGACTGGACACTTGTGTATGGAAAGAGATATACAAGAATTGCAGTTTGTTTGTTTATTTTTCCTGGATGAAATAACAGCATGGGAACGGATGAGAGCAAAACAATTCAGGAAGTATTTTAACTGTTTAGATCTCCAGTAACTTTTAAATTTAAAATTAATTCTTGCATAAAGAGTTGAAAGACCAATTTTATTTTAGAATGATGATAATTTGATCTTTTTAAAATTTTACCTTTCTTGAATTTAACCAATATTCCACATTCTCTGATTCAAGCTCTTTAATTAGAATTAAAAAAAGGAACTAATTATACATCATCATTGAAACTAGACATTTCCTACTAACCAAAAATTGTACCAAGTTGGACGTCTTTGGAAATTCTATCAGCTTTCCAAATTTAGAGGCTAGAAAAGAGTAGGCATTCAGATAATCACTATTTTCGGTATCCAGGACTGACTACGCAAAATGAGAATGAGTCCAAAGAATTTCAAAAGACTCTATTACTTTATAGACTTGTAGAAATGTTGGAAAATCAATAACAAACCCTTATAATTCTACTATGTGCTCCTGTATTTCAGAGATTCAGTGAAATCACTGTTCTATCTAGTAGCTTGCTTCTTATTACCATATCTTAGTGGTTAGGAAGACTTACATTTTCCAACAGAACAGAAAAAGAAAGTAAGTCATTATAGTCCAGAAATATGATTTTATAAATAATGTCTCATGACAACAATCTGGGGCAGACTACAAGGTGAAGGATCATGAATTATTTTACCTTTTAAATGGTTAAGCATGAACAAAAACAAGGCAAAAAGAAAAAGCCTAGTGAGCAAATGAAAAGGATCAAGATGGTACACTCAGAATAATATCAACATGATTTAAAATAATAAGAAGAAGTATTTTATTTTATAAAAATGACGTGAGGCTGACAATCAATCAGACACATGAAAAGTATCACACAATAGTTTCTTCAAGTTAAAAGGGAAAAAGCAACAAATAAAAAACAAAATAAAAATTCACAGACATGTAATATTGATGTAAATGATTTTTATTTTAGTGTTACTTAAATATGATCAAAAACAAAAATTGATATGTCCTAATGCTTTTATCTGTATACAATTATAATATCAAAACAAGTTTATAAATATAGAAATACTACAAAAAAATTAAATTAAAAATAGTAACATTGAACTAATCTGGTACAAGATTTTGTTTTTTTGAAGTCAAATCACCATTGAAGATGCAGACCAGGAGCCAGCTGCTCGAATACAGGCTTCTGGAATTTGGTATGCCTTTCAATTACACTGCTGTGTGTGATTCAACTCTCTCTTGCCTTATTCACTTCTGAACTGATTTCATCTGTAAGGGACAATATCATGTCATGTGCCCTTCACTTAGGGAGAATCATTTACATTTTAAATCTGTCTTTTTTCTCACTAGCTAAAGAGGATCCAGATTTGCTTGTGGGGACATGAAGAAAAATGTGTCTGGGTTATACAGGTGACCCGATATGTACATATGTTTAAAAAGTTAGATTATTTAATAGAAAACAAAATTGTTTTCTACAAATGTTGTATTGAGCACATGCTCTTGGATGTGAGTTTGTAAAACATTGCTGTACAGATTAAGGGTTCAGGCTTTGGAATCGAGAGGCTCGGGTTCAAAACTAAGCTTTACTTTTTTTTTCTTAGCCGAATGGCTTCAGTGACTTATTTCCTCTAGGTGAGTCTCAATATTATTATAACATTGGAAATAATAATCCCTTCCTCAAAAGGGTGTTTTGATTGTGTACTTAGGTGTGTGGAGGGTGGGAAGGTGAGAGGGAATTGATAATGTATGTAGAACATTTAGCCTGGTGCCCAACACACAGCAAGAGATTAGTAAACTAAAGCTATCATTAGGAATGCTAATGGTGACAAAAAGTTACATACTATTCCATTGTGAAAAAAGCTATCCAGATGTAGACAGACACTTACTGTGAAAAAGCTATGGGGCTCTTCATAATTTTGTAGAATTACTGATGATAGATTGCTTTAACAACTTGTATAAACAGAGCAAAAACCAATACTCCCCTCTCTGCCCACAACAACAACAACAAAAGTCAAGTGATAAATTACTGAAGCTACCCTTTAAAATATACTAACAATTTATTGTTAGTCTCACTATAAACATTGTCAGGCTTATATGATGTAGTTAAAGGAGATTATTTGCCTTTTATATTGAAAATAATCAGCTTTTGACATACGTTACTATCTCAATTGGTTTAAAATGACCTACTGGGAAAAATAGGATCATAAGCTAAATCAGAGTGGAAAAATTAAGGAAGAAATCTAGATTAATTTAGTACCTTCCTCGTTAATGAGAATCGACTATATAATTTGTGGATCCCCGTGTAAAATGAAAATGCATAGCTCCTTGTTCAAAACTTATTAAGAATTTCAGGAAAGCAATAGTAGAGCATTCAACCAAAACTGGGCCCTTCAGATCATATGCCTTTTTCTAGTGCTCAGGTTTCACACCCATGAAACTCTCCCTGCACGTATGCCCTATAAGAACCCTGCACGGTAAACCGTTTTTCCACTGTGATAGATGAACACTAAACTGAACTTTCTTGGCTAAATTGAATAGATATTAAGTATTAGACCTGGCATTTACATTCTCAACTATCACTACCCATGCTGTTAAAAGACGGAACATGTCATTTCTTTTTCACACCAAAATACATTTTTAATTTGAAAGAAAACCTTATTAATTATCCCAGACAACAAGTAAAAACTAAGATTAACTGAGGAAAACAAGTACATAAGGTCATTTTTCTCCTTTCATTTTAACTTCTATTCATACTACTCAAAGACTTCCTATTGAACATTAGTAAGATTATCATAAGTGATTGGGGTGTGTGATAGCGGTCAGAACACATTTATACCACATACAATTTATAAATCTATGTTCTATTATACAAAATAGTTAATTTTCAGTATGATTGTCTTTTATCAAGACAAAATCTTGAAACAGAAAATGAAAACCTGTTCACAATATTCTGTATATAGACACAGGAAAGTACACTTACTTATTTTTTCAACATATTTTAATTAAATAAAATTTTCAACTAAGTTAAAATTTCATTTTAGCACAATACCAATCTCCAGATTCTGATTTATAAATTATTTTTCATACAATTTCATCTCTGAATTTAAAATACACCAACACTGACCTCCAATATGCAATGGGGTACTGAAGAGCCCTACACAACTTCTTTAAGCACTTTAGCTATGGTGGTCTGCTTTTTTTTTTTTTTTAAATTTTATTGTAATTTGGGTGAAAGTTTATAGAGCAAATTCATTTTCCATATAGTAGTTCACATATACTTTGTCTCTTGACATTGACTACAATTTCCCACACTGCAACAGATCCCCTCCCACTTCCTCCACATAGTCACCTCTTCCCTGTGTCCTTCCCTCCATGCACTCCTGCTCCCCGAGCTGTCTCCCTGTGCATACACAGCCCTTCTGTTCTCCCATGATTGTTCTCTCCAAGGAGTGTATCTATCTAATGTAAATATTCAGCTCATGTGCCTGTCTTTTGTTTGGCTGCAAGCCACAGAAGTGGGTTCAATTCCAGACCTAAAGGGCAGCTAGGGAGTCATAGTCTCAGTGGTTCCATCAGGCTCTAGCAGACAAGCAAACCTGTTCCTTTTGTTTTTTTTAAATAAATTTTTAAAATGATTTTGACTTTTGTACCACTCTATACAGGATCTCCTACAGAGATCTCCCTCCAAGTGGTTGACAGTGGTAGCTGGGCACCATCTAGTTCTGGTCTCATAGCCATTTAGGTTGAGAATCATATGGTGTACTAGTCACTTTGACTAATTATTTCCATGTATCTTCGGTTTTCTTCATTCTTCTTTGCTCTGGATGAGAAGACACTCACCGTTGCATCTAGATGGCCTCTTGCAAGCTTTTAAGATCTCAGTCGCTACTCACTAAAGCAGAAAGAATATTTTTGTGTAGCATGTTACGCCAATTAAGCTTAATGATGACTGTTACTATAGTCCCGAGCCCACAAGTCCAACTACTCACTCCCTCCTGGTAGCTGGCTGTGGCCAAGAAATGGCTACAAACTTGCCTCTCTTCAGCTGTACTATATGCCGGGGAATTCTTACAGAACATAATACACTTGTAGAAACACTGTCTGCCGACCCTATACTTGATCATGGGCACTCTCCTCCCTGGATAGATATACCTAATAGTTCAACCTGTGTACCCATCTATCCACTTGTATATCCATATTTGCCTTCACTGACAATACAGTACTGTATGTGCAAAAGTGTTCATCTTTGTTGTCTGTACCTCCCATGCACCTCTCAATGGCACCGGGCTGATGATTCACATTTGGTATATTGCCCTTCTCTTCATACAAATCAATATTTGTCTTTATCTACCTAACAATGTTCCCTCACATCCCTGGTAATGTGAGGGAACATTATCTTCCACATATAAATCTTTCCTTGACTTTTTACAATAATGGACTAATACAATATTTGTCCTTCTGTGATTGACTTATTTCACTTAGCATAATGTCCTCCAAATTCATCCACACTATGTGGTGTTTTGCCAATTCTACATTATTCTTTAGGGTTGCATGGTATTCCATTGTGTGTATGTATGTACCATAGTTTGTTTGTCCATTCTGCTGATGAACACTTAGGTTGTTTCCATCTTTTGGCTATTGTAAATAGTGCTGCAATGAATATGGGTGTGCATATATCTATCTGCTCTTGTCCTGGCTCTCACTTCTTTAGGATATAAACCTAGTAATGGGATGGCTGGGGCAAATGGCATTTCTAATTCCAACTTTTTAAGGAATCGCCATACTGCTTTCCACAGTGGTTGTATCATTTGACAGTCCCACCAGCAGTGTATGAGAATCCCAAACTCTCAGCTTCCTTGCCAACATTTGTTATTTTCTTTCTAGTAGAACTTTGCTACCAGTGCTAGGACAAGATGGTATGTCATTGTTGTTTTTATTTGTATCTTTCTAATGGCTAAGAGGTTGGTGGTTCAAACTCACCAGCCACTGTGTGGACTGGGCGTTCTTCTTCCACAGAAATCTACCATCTCAGAAACCTAAAGGGGGTCTTTATGAGTCAGAATGGACTCAATGACAGTGAGTTTGGTTTGGGAGCTCTGATAGCATAATGTCTAAGGCACTTGACTGCTAACCAGAAGGCTGGCAGCTCAAACCCACCAGCCACTCCTTGGAAGGAAGGTTGGTCAATCTACTTCCATAGTGATAATTGCCTCGGAAACCCAGGGAGGGGTTGCTATGAGTTGGGTCCAACTTGATGGCACACAACAACAACCAACAACAAATGGCTAATGATCATGAGCATTTCTTCATATGTTTGTTGGTTGCCTGAATATCTTCTTTGTTAAAATGTCTATTCATGCCTTCTACCCATTTTTTAATTGGATTATTATTTGTTGTTGTTGTTGTTGAGTTGTTGGAGTTTTCTATACATTCTGAAGATAAGTCCCTTGTCAGATAAGTCATTGCTGAATATTTTTTCCCAATCTATAGGTTCTCCTTTGCCTCTTTTGGAGAAGTCTTTGGAAGCACATAAAAATTTAATTTTGAGAAGGTCTCATTCATTTAGTTTCTCTTCTGTTGTTTGTGCATTTTGGGTTAAGCTTGATAGTCTATTTATGCCATATATTAGGGCCCCTAAATTTGCCCCTAGTTTTTCCTTGGGGAACTTTATAGTTTCAGGTTTCACATTTAAGTCTTTGATCCATCTAAGTTTGTTTTCGTGCATGGTGTGAGGTACAGATCTTATTTCATTTTTCCGCAAATGGCTATCCAGTCTTGCCAGGACCATTTGTTAAACAGATAATCTCTTCCCCATTTAGTGGACTTTGGCCTTTTGTCAAAGATCAGCTGACCATAGGTGGATAGATATGTCTGTGGGTTTTCAGCTCTATTCCATTGGTCTATGTGTCTGTCATTGTACCACTACCAGACAGTTTTGACTATTGTGGCTGTATAATAGGTTTTAAGACCCAAGAGCATATGACCTCCTACTTTTTGTTCTTCTTCAACAGTGTTTTGCTTATCTGAGTTCTCTGTCCTTTCCATATAAAGTTAGTGATTGGGTTTTCCATATCCTTAAAGAATGTTGATGGGATGTGGATTGGGATTGCATTGAATGTACAGATTGCTTTGGGTGGAATTGACATTTTCACTATGTTCAATCTTTCTGTCTACGAGCATGGTATATTCTTCTATTTATGTAGATTTCTGATGGTTTCTTAAAGTACTTTTTATAGTTTTCTTTGTACAGATCTTTTGTGTCCCTTGTAAGATTTATTCCCAAATATTTTATTTTTTTGGCAGTTATCGTAAATGGTATTGATTTCTTTATTTCTTTTTCAGCAATCTCTTTGCTGGTGTAGAGGAATCCAACTGATTTCTGAATGTTTACCTTGTATTCTGCCATGATGCTAAATCTTTCAATTAGTTCCAGTGAATTTTTTAATGAGTCTTTTGGGTTTTCTAGGTATAGGATCATACCATCAGCAAATAGGGCTAGTTTGACTTTTTCCTTACTAATTTGGAAGGCTTTGATTTCCCTTTCTTGCCTTATTGCCCTGGTTAGGACTTCCAATACAATATTGAATAGAAATGCTGATAGAGGGCATCCTTGTCTGGTTCCTGTTTGCAATGGAAATGGTTTCAGTCTTTCTCCATTGAGAATGTTGTTGGGTGTTGGTTTTGCATAGATGCCCTTTACTATGTTGAAGAATTTCCCTTCTATTCCTATTTTTCTGAGAGTTGTGATCAGGAATGGATGTTGGATTTTATCAAATGCCTTTTCTGCATCAGTTGATATGATCACATGGTTCTCTTTATTTGTTTTATTTATGTGGTGGATGACATTGAATTTTTTTTTCCCCTAATGTTTAACCATCCTTTGATACCTGATATGAACCCCACTTGGTCAAAATTTATTCTTTTTTTTTGATATGTTGTTGGAGTCTATTGGCTAGGAATTTGTTGAAGATTTTTACATCTATATTCATGAGGGATATTGGTGTGTAGTTTTCCTTTTGAGTGATGTCTTTACCTGGTTTTGATATCATGATTATGCTTGCTGCATAAAATGAAGCTGGGAGGAGTCCATCCTTTTCTACGTTTTGGTATAATTTGAGTAGGATTGGTGTCAGTTCTATTCTCAATGTTTGGTACAATTTTCCAGTGAAACCATCTGGGCTAGGACATTTTTATTGGTAATTTTTTATGACCTGTTCAATTTCTTCTTTTGTTATGAATCTCAGTCTGTGTTCATTTAGGTCAGTAGTATGTTTCTAGAAATCTATCCATTTCTTCCAGATTTTCAAATTTGTTGGAGTATAGTTCTTCATAGTATCCTGATATTATCCTGTTTATTTCAGATGATTCTGTTGTAATGTCACCCATTTTGTTTCTTATTTGTGTTATTTCTATTCTCTCTCTCTTTTTCTTTGTTAAATTTGCCAGTGGTTTGTCAATTTTATTAATCTTTTTAAAAAAAAACAACTTCTAGTTGTCTTGATGTTTTCTATTGTCTATTTTCTGTTTCATAGATTTCTGTTTGAATCTTTATTATTTCCTTTCTTGTAATTGTAGGAGATATTGGATTAAAATGTTGATTTTGGCTTTTTTTTTTTTTTTGATGTGTGCATTTATTGCTATAAATTGGCCTCTGATTACTGCTTTTGCTGTTTCCTAAAGATTTTGATATATTGTTTTCATTCTCATTTGATTCAAGGATTTTTTTTTTAATTTCTTTTTTTTTTCTTCTTTTATTTCCCCTACCCACCAGCCACTCCTCGGAAGGAAGGTTGGGCAATCTACTTCTGTAGTGATACCATCTCGGAAACCCAAGGAGGGGTTGCTATGTTTCAGGTTTGACTCGATGGCACATAACAATAACAAAAACATCACCCAGTCATTCTTAAGGAGGCTGTTGTTCAGTTTCCACGTGTTTGCTATTTTTCTGTTGATCTTCCTATTGTGGATTTCTAATTTGATTGCATTTTGGTCTGAGAAGATGCTTTGCAATATATCAATATTTTTAAATTTATTAAGGCTTGCTTTATGACCTAACATATGGTTTATCATGGGGAATGTTCCATGTGCATTGGAAACAACGTATATTTTGCTATTAGTGTGAAGTGTTGTGTAGATATCGATGAGGTCAAGTTGGTGGATTGTATTGTTTATCTCTTCTGAGTCTTTTTTTTAAGTATTTTTCCAGTTGTTCTATCTTTCAAAGAAAGTGGTGTATTAAAGTCTCCCACTATGAGTCTGGAATCTTCTATTTGCCTTTTTAATTCTGTTAAAATGTGTGCATTTTGGGGCTCTTTCATTGGGTCCATAGATATTTATTATGGTCATTTCTTCATGTTCTATTGAGCTTTTAATCATTATATAATGTCTTTCCTTATCTTTTATGGTAATTTTTGTCTTAAAGTTAATTTGATCAAAAATTAATATTGCTGCTCCTGCTCTTTTTTGGTGCCATTTGCTTGATATATCTTTTTCCAACCTTTAATTTTTAGTCTATTTTTGTCTTTCTCTCTAAGGTGTATCTCTTATAGATAGCATATGGATGGGTTATACTTTCTTATCCAGTTTGCAACTGTCCATCTCTTGAGTGGTGCATTTAATCCATTGACATTCAGTATGATATCGACAAGTATGAATTGGTTGCTGTCATTTTGTTATGTGTTTATTCATGGTGTTCCAGGTTTTCTTTGTTCCATATAATTTTCTGTGCCGAGCTCATGTTTATGAATCATGTTATCATTTCCTTTGTTGCTACTGTTTTAGTATTTGCTAAATATTGTGCTTGTCCTCTTTTTTATTGTGATGTGAAAGTTCATCATTTTTCTTTGAGATTACCCTGTGATTTATAATTTTTTCCCTGAGTTTAGAACAGTCCATTCTATCTTGCAACTCTCTTGACTTCCTCACCATTTAGAAGTTATGTAATTACACTATTATTTCCCTCTTTTTGGTTTGTAGTTGTTCTCCTTTGCCAATTGATGTGTCTGGTTCCCTGTTTAAAATCATGTAACTTTATTTTACTTCGGATACTTTCATAGCTGTGTTTGTTTCTGGTTTATGTCATCTTGTGTATTAATGGCCGGTTATTGTTTGCTATTATTTGTTCTCTGTTCAAAGGACTCCCTTTAGTATCTCTGGTAAGGTTGTTCTGATTTTTTAAAATTCCCTTAATTTCTGTTCTCTGGAAATCTCCTAATTTCACCATATTTGAGGGACAATTTTGCTGGTTTTATAATTCTTGGTTGGAAATTTTTCTTTCCGGGGTTTTATATATACCATGGGAGCTCTGGTGGCATGATGCCTAAGGTATTTGATTGCTAACCAGAAGGCTGGTGTTTCAAACCCACTAGCCACTTTTCAGAAGGAAGGTTGGGCAATCTACTTTCATAGTAATACCGCCTAGGAAACAAAGGAGGTGTTGCTATGAGTTGGATCTGACTCAACAGCATTGCCTTCTCCCTTGCATGGTTTCTGGTGAGAATTCAGAGTTTATTCTTATTGGTTTGCCTTTGTAGGTAACTTTTCATTATACCTGTGCTACTTTCAGGATTCTGTCTCTGGTTTTAATGAGTTTGATGATGATATGTCTTGGTGATTTTCTTTTGGAGTCTATCCTGTTTGGGGTTCATTGGACTTCCTGAATGGATACATTCTCATCTTTCATCATATCAGGGAAGTTCTCTTCCAACAAATCTTGGACAATTTTCTCAGTGGTTTTCTTTTTCCTTTCCTGTTCTGGAATTTCAGTTACATGTAGGTTATTCCTTTTAAAGGTATCCCACAAGAACCTTAGGCTTTCTTCATTTTGTTCTGATCTTTTTTGATTGATCCCTTTCCAAGGAAGTATTCAGGTATGTGTCTTTAATTTCATTAATTCTGTCTTCTATTGCTTTGATTCTACTCCTTTGCCCTTTGCAGTGTAGTAAATTACTCAGTGTGGCTTTTCTACCCATAAGTCTTTGTAAACTCCAAGGTGGGAATTGCTATTAGCACCTGAGGAGATCCTGATTGCTAAAGTCACCCACCTGGAGTATTTCTGTTGGGAGTGGAACAGAACAATGTTCTGGGAGGTTCCCACTCTCTCTCAGGTGCTTAGAGTTATGATG
>NW_006922117.1:989369-992755 GCF_000298275.1 Orycteropus afer afer | reverse complement strand
TCTGGCCTTGTAGGAATAGGCCTTGGGTTACTGCTGGTAATCCTGTCTTCCTCTTGTGGGATTAGAAGAGGTCAGAACATGTGGCCTCCTTGCTGCTTTTGCACCCTTTCAATGTGTTATCTATTTCTGAAAATTTAGTATTAACCTGTATTTCTATTTGTAGATTTTGTATCATTTCTAATTTTTTTCATTTATTTAGTCACTTTGTTCTTATATTTTCTTCTGAAAATTTTCTAGGGATTTGTCTGTGCTTTCCTTAATTTTGTCATTGTTTTCCTTGATCAGTCTCTCAATCCTTTGAAGGTACCTAAATATAATTCTTTTGAATTCCTTATAAGGGAGTTCCAATGATTCTTCTTCTCAGGGATATGTTCTGGGTCTGCATCTTGCTTCCTTATTTCTACTGCTTTATCTTGCTTCTTTGTGTGGACTGTGATGATATGTTGTCTCTGAGATGTTGGGCATTGGATATCATTGTATTTAGATCTCTGTTATCCATTTGTGAAGAGCAGTTAAGGTGGAGTCAGCTGTTCTTGGTGGTTGTTTATCTTTGGCCAGTTGGTGGAGAAGGAAGTGGTGGCTCTCACTCAGTAAGTGGAGCTGAAGGAGGTGCACACGTTGTTGCATTGTATGGGCATAGTTGCTGTCTCCCACTCAGTTAGACAAAAGCAACAATCAAAAAAAAATCAAAAAAGTAAAAACAAGTGCACAAAAATCACTCCACATAAACACACACACACAAAAAGGGGGGTTAAAAAGAAATCTACAATATCTAGGAAAGGGGCAATATGAGAAAAGAGGTAGAGTAGGTGAATAATGAAGAAAAAAAATGTGAAAAATGCAAAAAGTAGAACAAGGAATGGGGTTATCAATGAGAAAAAAAAGAAAAAAAAAATGGAACCAGGAACAGAGAAGAAAGAAAAAGCTGAAAACTAGAACCTGAGAAGGGAAGAATAAAGAATAATAATAAAAACAGATGATAATGATAATAAAAATAATAATTTTAAAACACACAATCACAAACAAACTGAAAAAAAAAATCTGGGTAGGGCGGGCTGAGCACCCAGATTCACTGGGAGCACACAGACTGGGATGGAATTCCTTCCAGCCCAGAAGGTGGGTGGGAGTGAGGGATGGCTTCACTGCACCAATAGAGTGTGCAGTATAAGAGTAACAAAGGGAATATTGCATTTTTCCAGTCATTTGTGCCCAGAATATCTGCATTCCTTGGCAAGTGGAACTTATTCTTAAGTCCCTTGAATCTGAGAGAATGCTGTCTCTTTAAATAGCCAAAATGGTTGAACAGCCTGTAAACATTCAAAATGGCTGAATACTTCAGACAGGCAAGAGTCCATGGCTCAGTCTGTCTTCCTCTTTGCTGCTTACACTTTTATTCACCAGCCACCAGTGCAGTCCTCCATGTAGCCTCTGGCTAGCAGGGCTGATTTTTAGGTTAATTCTTAGTTGCTAACACCACTTGGCAATATCCAAGCTGTCCACGCCATCAGAATCACTGACAGACCACAGGTCTGTGTGTCTCCTTTTTTGGTGTTTTCATGCAGGGTCTTCTACTAGTTGGACTTTAGTCCCCTTCTGTATCCTTTCTTTCAAAGCTCAGGGCTCCATGATTATCTTCTGTGTCTGTGTTAATTGGTTCCCCTTTTATTTGTTGAAGAGGGTCTGTGTAGTTTGTCTGCCTATTCTACCATATTTCCAGAAATCTATCTATAGTGGTTTTGCTTGCCAAGTGGACTTGAACAGGGTTTAATACTGAAATGAAGAAAAAACTTTGCACTGTTTGACCATATGCCCAAGTCAAACAATGAACATGCTCTGTGACAAGCTGACACATTATCTTTTCCAAATGCAAATATAGTCTTGGCACTTTCTGCTTAAAATACACTCATCATAA
Source organism: Orycteropus afer afer (assembly GCF_000298275.1). Classification (NCBI taxonomy): domain Eukaryota; kingdom Metazoa; phylum Chordata; class Mammalia; order Tubulidentata; family Orycteropodidae; genus Orycteropus; species Orycteropus afer. The sequence continues at coordinate 990,843 of NW_006922117.1, read as the reverse complement.
GCAAATGAAAACTTATGGAATGCTACACAAAGCCATTTAAAATCTGACCCCAGTCTGCCTTTCCAGCTAAAATGCACTTTTCTCTTCCTTGGACATTGCAATTCGACCTTCCAGAGATGCATGTCCTTTGCCACTTTCTCCCACTCTAAGCCTTTGTATATGATGTTTTATCTACACGTAAGCACCACTTCTGGTCAAGGGATGTGATTTCAGAAGAAAATGTTCAAAATGGAATAATAGTGCTATGGTTCCTTCCAGCACCATGTGGCTATGATGGCATATGAAATAAATTAAATAGTATTAGTTCAGTGTATAATAGATAATTCTCAGAAATAACACTCATGACTGCATACTCATCTATGCCCAAAATAGATATCATAGCTATATGTTTTTCATTGTAATATTTCATTGTACAATGTAATATTTCATTATAATATTTCACTGGATGTGACATGAATATCACAGCAAGTTTCCACAAAATATACCTAAAAATGAGAAGACATACGAACTGTCAAACTGTGACTGAATACACTTAAGAGATGTTAAAATTAACTTAGAGAAACCAACAACAGAACAACTATCCTGAGAGGAAAAGGATGATGGTTAGTTAACACTGGGAAGATAAGGTTATATAAATAACAGTAGCTCTATGAGAAAGAAGAGTGTGAATTAAAAAAGTCTTAGAAATCCATGTGCCAATAGCATATTGAAAAACAGTCACCATCTTAAGGTCATAGTGACATTTATGAACAGTATGCAACTATCACTGAACAAGCACTAACTGGTGACTCACAAGATCAGGGCAATGTGAAGGAAGTTGTCAGACAAGTACTGTAAGAAACACCATACATATGATGCAACATATATGTGTGAAAAGTTGTCATAATAAAAATAAATCTATAAGGTCATTCTAATACAGGCAACTAATATGTTTATTTAATAGAGTGCCATAGGTAAGAATATGTGTCGTTTGAAGTGGCTGATGGAAGACAACAGGACACTCTGGTTGGTAAAACAAATTGATTCATTTGAAAAATATTTATTAAACCCTTATTATGCACTAAAAATGTACTGAAGAGTATAGCATTGATACTCTCATAGAACTTACATTCCAGTAGAAACAACAGATATTTACTATGTGATCAGTCACATAAATGTGCAGTTAGATAAGTGGAAGCCCAGACCTGTTCTGGATGGTCAGTAAGGATTCCCTGAAGACATGGAATTTGAAAATGGATAAATAAATTAAGCGTAATGGGATAGGTCGTGGTGGGATAATCATAATCCAAACTGAGGGAACACTTCTAAAAATGTTGAGTTGTAGGATTTTGAAAAAGGAAAGAACAAGTATGGGAATGGCTTTTTTTGTGTGTAAGGTTGAGCTGGAGGCAGGTCCATGATGATCAGCCTCTCTTTTGTTCTTTATCTCTGGTATGGTAGGGGAAACCGTGTGTGTGTGTGTGTGTGTGTGTGT